>NW_024423564.1:7178610-7454557 GCF_017311325.1 Ursus maritimus
CCCCCCCCCCCCCCCGCCCCGCGCCTGTGGAAGCTCCAGGGGGCTGGGAGTCTGCCAAGCAAGGCGGGAGCCAAGTGGCGGGTCCCTGGGTGAAGCCCGGACTCCTCAGCCTGGCCTTGCGGGGCAGTGTGGGACACGCCACGTGATCACCACCCTATTACAGTGTATTATTACCCCATTTTTCACATGAGAAGATGGAGCCCTCGGGAGGGTAGATCCGTGGCTCGTGCTCACACAGTGAACGTACCAGACCTGGGATTGGAACCTCAAGGGTTTGCTTTACAGATTATCTCTCTTTTCTGTTGTGGCTGCTTGCCAGCACCCAGACGCCGTCCAAGTTTTAGGGACTCCCTTGAGACATGAGTCTCAGTGGGCAAAGGCTCTTCTCCCTGCTAGCCAGAGTGAGCAACTGGACCCCTCGCCACTATGGACCCCAAGCACAAACTAAACCTCGCACGGGGTTGTGAAGCCAGTGGTCGCTAAGAACAAGTCACGATGGTCCCACAGTGTGGGCTGTGTCTGTCAGCGGCTCCTGGCCCGGGCGTTTCTGTGGCCTGGCTTCCTGAATCCCTGCTTCCCACCCATTGTCCCAGCCTGTGCCTCCAGCTTTCTGCAGGTGGTCCGAGCCCCTGTGTATCGTTGTCATAAATCCCTTTCGCTTAAGTGCCCAGGGTTGGTTCCTTGCATGGAAGACACTGACAGACACAGGCCCAAAGCCATGTCGGGTGGCTCTTCGAGGACGTCTGCCTACCTTGAGGAGAAAAAGCAGTGGGGGCCGCGTCAGGCCCTCCACACAGGGCAGGGGTTTGGTCGGCTGCCTTTGACCCCCGTCCTTTCTGGCTTGAAATACCCTTCGCTAAGTGCAGGAGTGGAGGCATTCCTGCTGGCCCCCGCACCCTGAGCTTTGCTGCAGTCACGAGAGGTGGGATTCCAGGACAGAGGGTTAGGGGCCAGCCCAGGACACCCACCCCCTTTACCCGTAAATACGGGACACTCTTCTGCACGCACAATACCCACCTCCCTACCTCCTCTCCTCCATCCCCTGGGCACACACTACCTGTGTCCGCTCTGGGGCCCTCTGGCTCCTCTGGCCCAGGTTATTTCCCTCCCCTGTCTGCCCCCGGAGCTGCCCATTCTGGAGCCAGTAAAGTGGGAGTCGTGAGGCAGGGCAGGGCGAGCGAGAGGCTAGAAAAATGAGCAGCCTCGGTGTGGGCATGGAGGGGCTCGGGTGCCCTGCTGAAGGCTGGCTGGGGAGCAGAGACAGCCTCTGAAGTGCAAGGGCAGACATGAGATCCTGGGTGCTTCCCAGCGCCCCGCTCCCAGAGGTCAACAAGGCAGTGGCACGGGGTGGGGGGGGCGGTGTGGAGACCCTGTGTGCAGAGCCCTGGAAGGCCCCACTCCTGCTCCCACCTGAGCCTGTGCTTTTCTTCCCCCTCCTCCTTGTGCCCCGCACTTTCTGCTTGGGGGGTGGGGGAGGGGCGCGGGCTGTGAGGGGAGTGCATGAGCCAGCCTCCGGGTCCTGGGTACACGTATTCTCACCTGGCCCTTCAGGCAGGACAGCCCGAGCTGCCCCTCCCGGGCCCCCGGGGTTGTAAAGAGAGGCCCTGCGTCCTCGGTGCTCACTGGGGCGCCCAGCGGTGTCCCGCAAATGCATGGAGGACTGAGGGGGAGCCCGAAAGGCAGGGAATCCGGGTACACAGCTGAATTTGATGTGGCCTTCCAGCACAGCTGAGGAACTCAGTGTCCCAGCTCTTTCCTCTGATCACCAAATGCCCTGCGGTCAAACGTGGCCTTGAGTGTGGGCCTGACTTCTTCCGGTTCACGTCTCCTAGATTTGGGTCTGATGATCCTTCACTGGCTTTCAGTTTGTAAATGCTTTTAAAATGATTTTTCTTTCCTTTTTAAAATTTCACTTGGCTTTTTAAATGGTCGCCGGTTCGAGCATTGATGGGAGCCAGTTGATAGAGCTGTTACCATAGATGATAGCATGAGGTGGTTTCCCTAATTTTCCATGTTCCTCCTTTCCTATGAAACTATTTCTTATGCTTTCTCTTGTCTCCTTTGGCCTTAAATCCCACACCTTCTCCCCCGTTCCCAGTCTGACTAGTGGGATCGCGTCCTGGTTCACTGGGAAAGCAGAAGCAGGCAGGGGCAGCTCCCACGGGCCCCCACCCCCAGCAGTCTCCCGCCCAGAGCCCTTGCGGACCCCCGCCTGCCCTCCTGGCACAAGGATCGGCTTCCACCTTCTCCGCGGAGGGAGGCTGTGGCCTCCCCCTGCGCACTGACCGCACACCCCTGGCCCACCTAGTGCATGGCTCCAGTGGTTGTCCTTCCTCCCGCAACATCAGAGCCTCCCTTGGCTCTGGATGTTTCTGTGGGAACACAAACAAGTCGCCGTATCTCCTTCTCAAAGAAAATCTGCCCTTGCTGTCCCTCTTTTGTCTGGCTATCGCCTGCTTTTAGGCTCCTCACCGCAGCAAAACTCCTTTAAAGAGTTGTTGACGCTGTGTCCACCTCTTCCCCTCCACTTCTTCTTGATCCCACTCTGAGCTGGCTTTTGGCCCCACCATGCCACAAACGCAGTTTTGTCAGGACCACCAAAGATCTCCGTGCTGCTGAGCCCGTGGTCCCTTCTCAGCCCTGGTTTTCCTAGACCCGCCGGGGTGGCGTCTCACGGGTGCCCGTGCAGCCACAGTCTTCCCTTGTTCTCTGGCTTTCCCGGCGCCTCCCACGTGTCCCCTGGAGTCCTCCCTCTCTCCTCACTCAGAGAGCACACGCCCCCTGCGGGAGCTCAACGCGAAGGGGAGGCGCTGGCGCACCACCCACCGAAGTTCCGCCCCCCACCAAACTCTCCTTAACAGGCTCGAAGTGCCCACTGTGTATGTTCCCCATGCGCTTCCATGTCCAGCAGGAACTGCATGTGCGCAATAGCAAAGGCCTCAGTGCGCCCCTCCCAAATCTTTGTCTTTCCCATTCAGTAAGTGGTAACCCCATCCTGCGGATCAGTAAGTGGTCACCCCATCCTGCCGGGTGCTCGGGTCACACACTTGGGAGCCGACCTTGACTTCTCTCTTCCATTCACGGTCATCACCGACCAGCGAACAAATCATGTTGCCATTACCTTCAGAAGACTGACCAAATCGCTATCCTCACTACCGGTCTGAGTCGCCATCGCTCCTCAGCTGGATTATTTCAGTAGACTCTTAACTGCCCCCAACAATGGGTTCTCCTCGCAGACCCTTCGAAACCCTAGAGCGATTCCGTCTCCCTCGCTCAGTCCCCCAGGGCTCTGTCTGGCTTGGAGTAAATGCTCAACTCTTCTACAGCAGATCGCAGGTCTCGGGTGACGCGCCAGGTACCTGGCGGGTCAGTCCCCAGCTCGCTGCCACAGGGCACTGTGCTGACCGCCCGGCAGCCCCGCCTCGGAGGCCTGGAAGCTGGAGAAGGCACTCCCTTCCTTGCCCCCGTGTCTTAAATATGACCTTCTCTTTTCCTAGAATGCCTTTCCCTGTTTGCGGCAGCTGGACTCCTACCACATCCAACAAGCTTCTCAGTCCTCCAACTTCTGTCCTTCCTCTCTGTGAGCTCGAGCTAGGGGGGCTGGGGCTCCCCTGCGTTCTCCTCACCAGCAAGTAGCCCCGCCTGCTCCAAAGGGTGCTATTCCGCCCACAGACCTCGACCTCCTCCTGGCTTAGGAAAGCTCACTCACAGCCGGGGCTCTTACCTCATTGCGTCGCTGTAGCATCCTCCTGCCCCCGCCCCCCCGCAGTGCCCTCTTCCAAGCCCCCGTGGCGTTTGGGACACACCTTTGCTAGGAAGCGTGCGTTCTGGCTTGCGGCTCCATCCTCTTCGGGCCCAGGGATCCACAAGTGTCCGAGCTGGTGCTGGATCTCCAGCGCCAGGCACAGTTCTTGGCACATAGATGCTCAGTAAATGTGTCAGGAAAAAATAAACCCAAAAGGACTTAAGCGGAGTTGTAAAATAAGAAACACAGTGAGCAATTATCATTTGATTTATAAAATGTCATTACATGTACGATTCCGCAACGTATCTATCGTCCTACATGAGCTAAAATCATTTGTAGGGTTCGAATTCGAATTTTTCTAGGTCTCTCTTCTGATTGGAGATATTTTTCATCGTTTAATAACTCGCACCTATTAGTTCAAGGCCTTTAAAGGAAGGGAGGGGTCCTCTTTAAAGGGAAATGGACAAGTGTTTTTCAGGCGACATCTGTCTTCTGTTTGGCAAACATTCTGCGGCCGACTTGGTTTCGGTGGCGCATGACTTCCGGGGCAGGCGGGCCCGTGTGTGGAGGCCGCTGGCGGGCCCCGCGGGTCCTTAGTCTCACTTCTGCCCGGCAGCCGGGAGCCGCGGCACCCTCTGCCTGCCCGCGTTGTGGTGTATGGAAAACCGTACGCGAGACGTTTCACTGCCGCTCTAGCCTCCCAAGCTCCAACCAGCGGACGAGCAAATGAATACAAAGAAAAGAAATTGAGACGACCGCCCTCTAGTGGCGCGCCTTTCTGGCTTCCTACGTCTGAACTGTTTCAAAACACCGGCCCACGCTCATTCATTTTGGAGTCGTCCAAAGTTTTCATGCGTATTTTTGAAAGATATTTCCAGGGGAGTCCCTTAACCACTTCCTAAACACAGTCTTTTTTTTTTTTTGTCTCTCCTTGCAGATGGCTGAACCCAGGCTTTCAGAAAGGAGAGCCGCTCCCGGGCCCTTGGTGGGGGGGTGGGGTCCCTGTGGGTCTACCCTGGGTCAGGGACAGTGTAGACTCAGGGCCTGGAAAGGACTGCAGGAGAGGGTGGTTCTATGGGTCTCTGTGAAGTGATGTCTTCTCTCAAGTTCAAGGCCGGTCTTTGCACCTTTGGAAATCATACCCCCTGGCTTCTTCAGCTATCTTTGCCTTAGCAGGTAGCTCCTTTCCTCCTTATCTTCAAACTCACTTCAGTTCAAAGGTCAGCGCCTGAAGACTCGGCCTTGACTCTCCTCTCCCCTCCAAGCCCATCCTGAGCTTGACTGCGTGCTCCTCCTACACGAACACACAATGCTTTCCTCGGTTGGAGCGTCTGTCACAATATTAAGCAGGCCAAGTCCCTCCCCAGACGAGGATGGAGATTTTATTTCGATTTATGTATCTTTGAAGCTTTTTAGAGCTCTGGAAACTGGGTAGAAGTTCAATAGATCTGTGTGGAATATAATAACCATACTAATTATCTTATGCATCACATTCAAATTTTCTAGTCCAGCTCCCTGCTCCTGTTGCCCTCCAGCTCCATCCGGTGGCAGTTCTAGCAGGACAAGTTGGGAGGGGACGACGTGTTTTGGAGTGGTGTGCAGAAAATTCCCTTGGGCATTGTTAGAGACAGAAGCCACCTCAGTGGCAAACAAACCAGAAAGGTGCACACAGCTAGCTTGAGGTTTTGGTTCTTGCTGGGACAAGCAACAGGTTGGCCCATTGGCCAGAAATGTCCCAGGGAGATAGATCCGGGGAATGCCATGGCCCTACTACAGCTTGCCACGCATCCCTGGTGGGCTGGAAGGCTGCACACAAAAGCAGGACAGGGCATACATTCAGGGGAGACCAGAGGGAGTCCTGGACATTCATACACATTCCTGGCTGAGTGTAAGGCCCTGGACGCAGGCAAAACACACAGACAAGGGCCTCGAGTAAAAAGATGGGGAAGACTTGTCAACCGCCTGAATGCTGAGTGTGTTCCCCAACCTACACACAGATCCAGTGGCAAAGGTATTTGAGTATAACTTCTAACAAATTACTGACTGACCTCTAAGCTGTGCTGACACAGGGATGACTCCAGGAAGCCAGATCTAAAAATATAAACAAGATTTAGGGGCACCTGGGTGGCTCAGTCAGTCAAGGGTCTGCCTTCGGCTCAGGTCATGATCTCAGGGTCCTGGGATCGAGCCCCGTGTTGGGTTCCCTCCTGCGCAGGGAGTCTGCTTCGCCCTCTCCCTCTGCTGCTCCCTCTGCTCGTGCTCACCCTTTCCCTCTCTCTCTTAATAAAAAATTTTTTAAAAATAATAAAAATATAAACAAGATTTAAAAATATAAAACTGAGCAGAGCATCAGTGGCCAGGGAAGACAATCCCCACACAATTAGTCCAAGGAAATCACTAAACAAAAAGCAGCAGCAGCAACAACCACCTTGTCCTTGGGTGGAGGAGAACAGACCAGAATCCAGAGTCACTACAAAAATATGTGACCTAAAATGTCCATTTGTCTTTCTTTTTTAGGATTTTCTTTATTTATCTGAGAGAGACAGAGAGAGGAGAGAGGTAGGGGAGAGGAGCAGAGTGAGAGGGACAAGCCAACATGAGGCTGAGTGCGGAGCCTGATGCGGGGATTGATCCCATGGCCCTGAGATCAGGACCTGAGGCGAAATCAAGAGTTGGATGCTTAGCTGAGTCACCCAGGTGCCCCTAAAATATCCATTTTTCAATAAAAAATTATAAGATATGCAAACAAATAGAAGAGTACACTATTATCTGGGAGAAAAGAAAGAAGCCAATAAATAATCCCTCTGCCCCTGACCTCACCCCACTAATGCCAGTAGCACTCGCTTTCCGCCACAGTCATGGCAATCAAAAACGTCTTCTGACATTGCCAAACATCTCCTGGGGGAAGTAGGGCAAAACCGCCCTGAGTTGACAACCACTGCCCTATGTTGATAACAACCGTAATGAATGTAATGTGGTACTGGCACAAGGAATGTCATAGATCAATGGAACCAATATTAAGAATCCGGTAATAAAATCTGACATTTATGATCCATTGATATTTCACAAAGGTGTCAAAGCAATTTNNNNGGGAAAGAGCAGTCTTTTCAATAAATAGTACTAGGATAATTACTCACATACAACAATGACTTTAGACCCTTACCATACATGAGAAATTAACTCAAAATGGATCCTAGGACCTAAATGTCAGAGTTAAAATTATAAAGCGTTTAGAAGAAAACATAAGTCTAAAGTTTCTGTAGCCTTGGATTAGGCAAGAAAACGACAATCCATAAAAGCAAATATTGATAAACTGCCCATTACCAAAATCAAAATATTTTGTATTTCAAAATACACCATTAAAAACGAAAAGACAAACCACAAGGTTAAGAAAAATAAATACAGAAGATAAAAAGAGCTCTTACAACTCAAGAAGGCAAACAATCCTATTTTTTAAATGGGCAAAATATTTGAACAGACATTTACAAAAGATAGAAGAATGGCTAATAGCATAGATATTCAATCATCAGTCACTAGGGAAATGCAGCTTGAAACTACACTGAAATACAGCTTCACACCCACAAAAATGGCTGTAAAATGAGAGAGAACAGCAAGTGTGGGTGGGGTGTGGAGAAGCCGGTACTCTCACCCTTGTGCATAGCTGGTGGGAATGTAAAAACAGTCAGTCTGGAAGACAGTCAAGTAGTTCCTTCAAGAGTCATACATAACTTCACATATTACCCAGCAATTCCACTCCTAAGTACATACCCAAGAGAAATGAAAATGTATGTCCACAAAAAGACTCGTCTGCAAATGGTCATAACAGCATTATTCACAATAGCCAAAAAGTGGAGACAATCCAGATGTTCATCAGTTGGTGAGTGGATGGACAAACTATGATATATCCACACAGTGAAGTATTTCCAGCAATAAAAAGGAACACTCCTGATACTTGTTCCAGCGTAAACAAAGCTTGAAAACATTACACTAGGTTAAAGAAGCCAGATGCAAAAGACCAGATGTGAATGATGCCATGTCTATGAAATGTCCAGAAAAGGCAAATCTATAGACAAACAGATTAGTGGTTGTCGGACGCCAGGATAGGAAGGAAGATGACTGAACGTGGGCACACTGGGTCTTCGTGGACTGAGAGTGTTGTGTGCCCCTCCCTGCAAGCTCGCTCAACAGCCACCAGTTCCCACTTGCAGAGGGAAAGCCTGATGTAAATTGCGCCTCAAGAAAGCTGTTATTTTTTTAAACAAGCAAATATCAAAAAATTAATTCTTATATCCTTATCCCACAAAGATAACGGCCACTTCCAGTGCACATTTTTTTGCTGTGTGTTTTAGCACACACAAAAAAAATTTCTGTAGTTTTTAAACTGCTTGGTTAAAATAAGCAAGCCGCTTCATTAATATATATTATGAATATATTTGCTTGTCATTAAATTTCTTGTAACAAAACTGCACAAGTCTTGTCATAGAATCATGAATGATAAAACTGGAAAACCATCTTAAAGATTCTCTAATGCCTTCGTTTTACCACTCTTTTGGTTTCAATTTCCTTATGTATAAAATAAGGAGGTAGAACTAGATGCTTTTCTTGGCTCTTTTCTGCCCTAAATGCCCCCCCCTTTTTTCCTTAAGTAGGCTCCATGCCCTGCGTGGAGCACAATGGCACAATGCGAGGCTTGAACTCATGACCCTGACATCAAGACCTGAGCTGAGATCAAGAGTTGGATGCTTAACCAATGGAGCCACCCAGGTGCCCATGCCCTTCACCTCTTTATTTAAAAATGTTCTATTCCTTTAGAAATGATTACTCTGATCTGTTAATAAAAATGATTAGAAACAGTAATGGAACTTGTGAGCTCCTTTCAGGCCAGGCATATGGATTTTTCTCAAATGAAAATTCTCCTGAAAATCCTGTATTATACTCTGTTTACCAACAAGAAAATTGTGATTTTCTTGGTGTTAAGAAATTGAGATCTTTTGGGGGGGAGGGGAAGGGAGAACGGGGAGTTACTGTTTAATGGTGGCAGAGACGGTGTTGGACATGATGAGCCAGTTTTGGAAATAGTGACGATGTTCACATAACATCGTTAATGTAACTATTAATGCCAAGACAATGTACCCTTCACAGTGGTTAAAACAGCAAATTTTATATTTTCTCACAAAATTAAAAAAAAATTGCGTTAGGTTGGCCAACGAGGTGCAGTCTCATCCTACATGTTATGCCAATTCTGTCTCAGTAAAGCTTTTAAAGAAAAGCCTATGGGTTCCATGCTTCTTTAGAAACAGCTTTACTGAGATAGAATTGGCATAAGTGGGTGCGAACTTAAGCTGCATCTGATTTGATATACGATCTATATTGTGCAATGATCACAATAAACTCAGTTAGCATACCCATCATCTTACAGACCTTTTGTGTGGGATGAGAACGTTAAAACCTACGTTCTCAGCAAGTTTCGCGTTATGTAAATACAGACCTGTCAACCGTAGTCACCATCTGTACGTTACATACCAGAAACTTATTTATCTTATAGAGGTTTGTGCCCTGTGGCCAATATTTCCATTTCCCCCACCCCCCACCCCCCAGTAATCGCCAATCTATGATGTTTCTATGATGAACCCATTCTCTTAACATGAATGCTATTGGGCATGTTGACAGTCTTTGGTAACCCAATAAAATAACGATGGAAATTTCAGGTATCTGGCAGACAGAGGCCCAGATTTCATCAAATCATAGTCACTCAGAGATCCTTATTCTTTTATCTGGTCCTGTTTTAGTTGCTCTTGAAAAGATGAGTCCGCAGGGAATTTTGATATGCTTACGATGTAAATCTCCTAGTTTAAAATTTTGATCAAGTTGAAATCCAGTGTGCCGGGAAGAATGCCTCAAGGTTGTAAATTAGCTGTTGCTTCAGGTTTTATTACTCCATTATTTGATGACACATGGGCTCCGGGTTTTAAATATCCTATGTCTTTATAGTATCAATAGATTAAACCACTATCTATAGTCTAGCTGATCCTATTCCTCAAGCCCTTGAAGCCTATCTTTGCTTAAGAATCAGGTCAGATTTTAATGTGACAGAATGAGATCGAGTGATGAAGGCAGCATTTAAGCTCCATGACCTGAGGTTGGACTAGATCTTAGAGGTACCAGACACAGTAATACCGTAAGATTGTCACAAAGGTCTATAGTTTTCTCAAAATCAGACGGGATAAAAATTACTCTTTATAGGGGCACCTGGGTGGCTCAGTCAGTTGAGCAGCCGACTGTTGATTTCAGCTCAGGTCACGATCTCAGGGTCGTTAGATCGAGTCCCGCATTGGGCTCCACCCTCAGCAGGGAGCCTGCTTGAGATTCTCTCTCTCTTTCTCTTTCCTTCGGCCCCTCCCCTCCACGTGTACTCTCTCTCCAAAATAAATAAATCTTTTTTTTTTAAAGATTTTATTTATTTATTCGACAGAGCTAGAGACAGCCAGTGAGAGAGGGAACACAAGCAGGGGAAGTGGGAGAGGAAGAAGCAGGCTCACAGTGGAAGAGCCTGATGTGGGGCTCGATCCCATAATGCCAGGATCACGCCCTGAGCCGAAGGCAGACGCTTAACCGCTGTGCCACCCAGGCGCCCCCAAAATAAATAAATCTTAAAAAAAAATCAATAAACCAATAAATGTAAAGATTGGCTGAACCAAAAGAAAACTCTCTAAAGGTAGGAGACTGAAGACTACCAGTTAACTAGAGAAGCCAAAGTTGTCATGTAAGTAGGAAGATTGAACTCTGTGGCCGCCAGTAGGTACAAATGAAGGATAAACAAAGACTTTCACTTAAGGAACATCTTTATTTGATCTTTAATATACAATATTACCTTTAATTTATAAAAATTACATATGGAGGACATGACTGGAAATCAGTTCAAGAGCGGCCAGTGGGTACCGATCTAGGAGGTCATACTTACCCCACTTACTAATTTAGGGAAAAATTTTGTCAATGAATTTGAGACCAGTGAGATTGAGGAATGACATTTCAATTTCCAAATCTAGTAATTAAAACGGGGGATATCTTATTTAATTATTCCAACAAAAACTAATTTATTTTCTAAGAAATAATTTTTCCCAAGAGCGAGCTGAACTTATCTCCATGGAGTGTCCTGGTAAGCAATTTGCCATAGAATTCTGTAGCATTCAATAGCAGCAAGACATTTGCAATTAAAATCTTGTGCACATTAACTTGTACAGATGCGGGTTTATGAGTTTGTGTGCTCACACCCCCACACCGAACTGAAGCACTCGGCATATGCTGGACCTAGAAGGGCAGCTCACTTACAGGCTTCCCCTCCTCTAGAATTTCCAAAAAGAGTGAAATGCCTACTTGATAAACTTCTTAGTGAAACATCTCTCTCTCAGTCATGATGACTGGTGCACTGCAACATATATACTAGCAATACGGTGTCCGGTAACTCTGAGTAACTTCACGAGTGCCGCTGGGCTCAAGGCAAGTTTAAAAGAAGACGAGCTGTTCAACGGTGGAAACGTAAGGCTGGCGTTGAGGGATGCTTTAATTTAAATATGATGCATACTGACATCCTGAAATAATGCTATGGACTTGTAAAGGATTCGAGGCAAGTTATGTAGTAAGAGAAAAGGGAACGCTCCTTTTGGATGTATCTTTTCTCTGCACTCGGATTCAGGCTGCTGTAGCGGGAACAGAGGCAGTACGATTCTGCAGTCTAAAAAAGGAGCAGTGGCTGCCAAATGGCAAGTGAGGCACATAACCCATTTTCTGTTGCTTCAAATTTTTCAAGAGATTGGTTTTTGCAGCACAGAGGTCAGAGACTCTACCATATTCTCGTTGTAGGGATCCGAGAGTACTCAAGTGGAGGAGTTTTTGCAGCTCCAGCAAGCCAGAGTCCTGGTCCGAAGGCCAAAGAACAGGCAGAACTTGGAGAGACTATAATATTTTGACACCACAGAGACCCTCCTTTTTACACGGGGAGTCTGGAATTGTGGCATTAAATGACAAGGCAAGGAAACTGGCTGACAGCATACCCCCCAAACGACAACAACATCAACAACAACAAATGCCTCTTTCATGACAGTCATATCAGATTGAAACCTGAACAGACTCCAAAGACTGGATCTATTTTCAAGACAACAAAATATATAGCTTTAGGTTACACAAATCCATACAATCATACATACACACCATCTTTTTGCTTTGAAAATGAATTATGCAACTCAGAGGGGAAAGATGCAAAGATTACATAAGGGTCATACAGAAATTAAACTTGGGATCAAAGGTTAACAACCATGACCCATGGGCCAAATCCAGCTCTCCATGCTTTTGTAAATAAAGTTTTATTGGAACACCCTACAGCCCTTCATTTACATATCGTCTATACCAGCTTTCCTGTTCCAATGGCAGAACTGAGTAGTGGAGATAGGACACTGTATGGTGCACAAAGCCTAAAATATTTATTATCTGGCCCTTTACAGAAAAGCTTGCCGACCCATTATAGATCAAAGAATGTTTCCATCATGATCTGAATGAGCTGAAGTAACAGAAAATCATCTTCACCTGTGTTCTTGAACCAGAAAAGTACATTAAAATATCTCCAGATCATATTTGGCTACTCAACCGTTCTGCTTATAATCTGTGTAGACAAAACTAGTTAACTGTGTTTGTTAGCATCTGTTAAACACAGACAATATTAAAAATCTCCCTGTATAATTGTATTTATGTATATATCTATTTAAAGAATGGATAAGATATGAGCTAGCCAATATGAAGGCAAGGAGACCTAACGAAACATAAGAACTCAAAATATGATTACTAGAAACTTGTTATTTGGAACTTAGAAATATTTTAGTATATTTTTCTTTATATTTAACAGCATGGGACCATGAGCAGGACCCTCGGTAGAGCAAGAACAATTTACAACTGTGGATTTTACCCAGGACTTATATGACAAAATTTTTTGAATATAAAATAACCAGCATTTTTATAAAACATTAATTTTTAATTATATAATTAAAGTGATATAGCAAAATAAGAATGTTTTTATTTCTAAAGTAAATATTTTAGTCAAAGTTGCATCAGAAGTCAAGTATTTCTTTGACATTTTCCAAGAGACTTTAGTTATTAACTACAATTATAACTGTTAGTATTATATAGTAACACATTGCTTAAAATATATTATAAACCATTTCTTTTCCTCTTTAATTTAAATGAAATATAAAATTAAGGACTTTGTAACATAATTCATACTGGAAAACATTCAAAATGGTATGAATTACTCTTACACAGAAAATGCCACTGGAACCACAAAATGTTCTAACACTTGAGAGTGCCTAGCATGATGCTTGGCATGTATTAGGGACTCCGTGTTTGTTCACTCATTCTCTCATTCACCCACGCACTCATGCACAGAAATCCAGGCTGAAGGAGAAACTGCATAGCGAGAATGGCAAGCACAATCTTTTAGCAACAACTCTGTAGCTTGGACAAAGACTTTGGCAAAGGAGAGTGGAGATGAGAAGCTGATGGTCACAGTTCCAAACTGCTTGGTTAAGATCCACCAAGGGCAGCCCGGGGGTGCCTCAGCTGACGTCACAGGGAAACAGGGTCAACATTCCACAAAAGGAACACATTCCTCCAATATCCAGGCTTCACTCTTACATATAAGCATCTGCTCAAAGACAGGTGTAAGTGGGTGTCAGACACGAAACAGCACATACGTGCAACCCACCAGAAAGCAAGAACCCTGGGGTCTTGTTTTTCTGCAGAGGTGACTTTTTGGTTAGGGTCGCATTCACTTGGCTTTAACAACTTCAGACCGGTTTAAAAAAAAAGTGTGATTCTAAAATTCTAAAAGAGAAATGTAGAAGGTAGAGGGGTGTTCAACGTTTCTATTTTTCTTTTATGTACCAACTGATCTATCTAGTCAGCACATTTGTGCCAAAGACACACAGTGAGGTGTCAGCTCTGTGAAGAGGTGCCTGGAAAGGAGCACCTCTAGGCTCTTCGCGAAGGTCTTATACGTGTAATGAGTATTGTAACCTGAGTAATAGGTCTACAGAACGCAAAGGACGGTAAGGGACAGAAGTAAGTAAATACCCTGGGAAGCTAAGCAGAATATGGGTTAAGGACTGATTCTGGAGGAAATAATTTTAAAAATCTGTAAAAAAAAAAACAAAAACAAAAACATGACACTGGCAAGTCATTTGTAGCTGACTTTAATTGCCTTTGGTATTCAGAGAAAAAAAAACAATGGAAGCATTGTGATAAGCGCTAGTCTTCTCTCATCACAGGGAAGGGAGTGGGTAGTGAAGACCCTTCAGCTGCCCCCCTCACATTCTGAACTTGAGTGAGAACTGGCCATGCTCGGGCACCTCTCTGCCTCCTCTTAAGCCCCAGTCAGCCCAGAGATAGAAACCGAGCACTTGTGGGTGGGGGCTCTGTCTTCTCTTTCCTTGAGAGGCTCCTGGGAGACCAAGAAGGCCCCTTTACTCTGCACTCTTCTGAACAAAGTGCAAGTGGGCTCACTGCCGGCTACCCAGCGGCTCTTTGCTACCTCAAGTTGGTCACTCTTTAGTGACTCATAAGTGGGCTTGTGCTATTTTTAGGAGGAAGGCTAACACGGTTTTGAGAACAAAACACTCTCCTTTCTCAAGTTAGTCATCTACCCTTCTCATTTAAAAATTTTAATTTTTCAAGTAGTAAAAGATATTACAATTTCAAAATGTGTGCTAAAATTTAACTCTCTTAAAAACTGAAATAATGCACTGGCTCCACATCCTTATTTTCTAGGCATACTGAAAACACTGCGGGTAGTTATCTCTTACGGATCATTTACTAATTGTGAGGACTGTCTGACTCTTGGTGGCATAAGATGATCACCCTCAGAAAACACTTAATTCTATTAATTTATTAAATCTTTCCTCCAATTTAAATCTACTACATGCTAAAAGGTTAAACAGAAAAGCTATCAAAATAAGAAAATATGCCTTCAGAATTCCAAGGTGGGCTTCTTCCCCAAACACTGTTTCATGAAATCTTCAGTCAGAGTAAATATTAGACTAATTATACTGCTCCCAACTTTTATTATCAATGGAAGCTGTTTGTATTAAATGTAAAGAAGAAAAAGTGTCTTGCATTGTGACATAAGTTCAAGGGGCAGAAAATTCATAAGCATATTTATCTTACAATACAGTTCTTGATAAAATTTAATTTCTTCCCCTCAAATATAAAGAAATAGTAATTTCTTTAAAAATAAATATTACTGCAAAATCTACTGATGGTAAGAGAAACTCCTTTAGATATACCCCAAATTTAGTTAATATGATTAATTACACATTTTTTTTTCTTTGCTAAAAATTATTTTGAAGGTGTTCTTTGGATTTCTATTAATATCCTTGCAGAAAATAAAAGCTGAATTTTATTTTTTACATAAAATATTTGTGAAAAGCTCACTCATCTGATGAAATAATAAATAAAGGATCCCCTGTTCCCATTCCAGATAGAATATTTAAGCACGTTTCACTGTATTTTGTTTTCTAATGGGTTGTAAGAGAAATTTGGGTAAATTCAGAGCTGCATAATAGTATAGTGAATTTTGCCAAGCTACATAAAGTTGTAAGTTGAGAGATTTTACTAAATTTATAACAAGGTTAAAGTGGATAAAATTCACTTGGTAGATTTGCTGGTTTGGGAAAAAAAAAAATCTCCTCCCAACAAAACCAAGGCTTTCTCTTAGAACAGGTTTCAAGGCGACAAACTGCAGCATTTCCCCCACTTCTGGTCATGCTCCCAACACTAGAACTGATTAACATGCACAAAATCCCAAACCCAGGCTCGTAAGTCGTGGCTACGATAAACAGCAGTTTCAATGATTCCATATGGAGACAAAGACTTGAAGAGTACTCTTTGTGAGATCGTGCCCCCAGAGAAAATAAAATTTAACCAAGAAATTTCAATGGAATGCACTGGGATCTGAAACCGTTGCCAGTCTGGTCGTTCAATGGGGAACTTGAAAACTGAGACAGGGATGGGTACTTGGGTTTCTTTTTCCAGTCTTCATTGCTCTTGATGCAGTTCCATCGTTCTTTTGTTGTTTTAGTTCCTTCCATTATCAAAAATGGAGAGAAGGGGGAGAAACGATAAGCAAATATTTGATTTGAAAGCTGCTCCGCTTTGGAAGGAACTCATAAATAACTGGTTCCAAAGGCCATCTCTCACTCCCACAAGGTGCTCCACATTCTTGGCTTATTCTTAGGCGGTCTAGACTCCAGATTCCAGGACTCTAAAAACAATATAGTAGTAGCAGGCAAAATTTCCCATGTGACCATCTCTTTAGGAATCCAAGCATACCAGGTCTTTGTCTTACACATACCACAATATGTTTTGGTCAGGTATAAAATGGAATCATTTCAAAGTTGAGATATCTACAAGTTGAAAAGTCCTGTGGGGCACAGTCATGTGTCACCCTGCCATGGTGACTTATGAGGTCCAGGTTTCCCAAAGCCCCCTCTCCAGACTAATTTCTGTAGTGGTCCATGTAAACAAAACACAGGTGAGAATGGTCTTTCTGGAGCTGCTTTCATCGAACAGCAGGATTTCCTGAAAGTGTGGTGTTGGCTAAATGTAACACGGGCAGGGGATGAGCCTCTGTGTTGAATACCCAGTGGTCTAAAGGTAAAAGGTCATCACTGGAGAACAGCAGATACAAATATCTGAAAATAAAAAGGAGAGAAATGAGCTTCGATTAGAATTCAACAAGATCAAGTGATCTAGTTATAGTGGCAGAGGAAACCAATAACCTACTTTGAACAGCTTTGATGAAAACCACATCACAGAATGAAACCCACTCACTCACACGATCTAAAACAGTCACAACGTGCTCTAGGATAGTGCAGTGCCTAAGAAAATCCAGTGAGATGCGCAACTAGACTTCTGATGTAAGACAGTGAATCAAGTCCACATAAGCACGTAAGACAACAATGCTGTAAAAAGGCATCAAACAAACCACTTCATGAGTTGTCACAGACGTTCTTTTAAAAGTCAAATATAAGATCAATCATCTATTTTGGCAGCTTACAGAGCTCACAGTACAAGTAGAAATTGATTAATTCACATTTATTAACAGACACTGAAGGAAATAACTAGTATATTATCTGGACCTGGCAAGGACTTTTATATACTGATACTTCAGTAGTTTTTGCAGTTCTTCCAGCAGGTAATGCAAACCATTAATGAAGGTTTCGGAAACACCAGGGATTAACAGGAGGTCTAAGAATTTCATGATTGCTCTCCATAGGTAATAGCATTGTTTATACGAAGGCAAGGATTCCCGACCTCTCCATGGCGCTGCAAGCCACGGTGGTCACTCAGAAATCAACAGGATAGAGTAGACACAAACAGTAATTGTTACCTATAATGTTGGGTACAGTCCAATCTAAATCCTATTAAAGGGGTCTTCAAGGTGAGCAAAAAAAATCCAACTCCAGCGAGTTGGGAAATCTGGGTTCTAACTCTTCATTTCAGTAATAACTAGCTGGCCCTAGCATTAGGATTTGGTGAAGAACTCCTTTACAGTGATTTTGCTGAAATTTCTTTATCTTAAAAATAGGCACATTAATATCTCTTCTGATTTACCATTACAGCTCTTAGATGACCGAGTAAAAACAGACAGCACTGTTATAACTGGTAAAGCTGAAATGGAGAATAACAGGGCTTCCAACCTCACTCCCTGACCCTTGACCTTGAGACCTGCTTGACTCGAATTTATTCACACCACGTCATGGGCAGAGAAGCTGGGACTGAAAAAACAGACTTGGCTGGAGGTAGCAAGAGACTGCTGGGGCTGCTTACTGTAGGGGGATCAGAAGCACAAGCTCTCGGAGTTCTGGGCACAAACGTGTCCAGAAGCACTATGTTCTGTGCAATCCCATGTCTCTTGGTTAAATGCGGGCTGATGGATCAGGCTTGCTCTAATTTCATCACTTCTCGAGAGAAGTGAGTGAAGGAACAGTGAGAGAAAATTCCAGAGTTTCCCACAAAATGACTCCTTTCCATGGGGGATGCTATGGAAGTACCTGATGTAAACACAAACATAAAAATCCAGAGAATAATGAATGTGGAAATTTTAGATAACACAAAGGGACATTATTTCTAGGTTTTTTAGGAATATCATTTTTAAACCATCGTTTTTAAAAAGGATCCTAATTAATGGTGCTGGATGGCTCAGTCCGTTGATCCTCGGACTCTGGGTTTCTGCTTGGGTCTTTGGGAATGTCATCAGTCAAGGATCTTGAGATGAAATCGTCCTGGATTTAGGGCCTATCTTAAATCCAGTAACCTGCAATTTACAGGAGCAAGGAGAGGGAGATTTGGACCCAGAGGCACACGGGGAGGAAGGTCATGTGCAGCCAGAGATAAGGATTAAAGAGCTATGTTGCCACAAGCCAAGGAACACCTTCAGAGGGAAGAGACTTCAGACTGTAGGCCTCCAGAATTAGGAGAGAAGAAATTTCTGTTAGCCATCAAATTTGTGGTAATTTGTTAAGGCAGCCCTAGGAACTAATACAACTTCCACGGAACCCCAACCTCCTGGACACCTCTAGACTGCTGTTTGGTCCAACGGGTCTGGAGCAAGACTAGAGAGCAGGGGTTAGACATATGGGACACCTCCCCCGCCCCCACACCACACTCCCATCCACACACACACACATTCTCATAAACACACATACTCACATAAACACACACCACATGCACACTCTCACAAATTTATTAACAAAATCAATGCTTGAAATTAAAGCAATATAGCTAAACAATTCTTTTTAATTTTGGATTACACATTCAGAAGAGGATGTTGAGGACATCATATACTATTACTGATTTAAGATTTTTATTTTATTATTTATTTAGATTTTATTTATTTGAAAGAGAGAGTGAGCATGAGAGAGAGAGAAAGCACAAGCAGGAGGGAGGGGTAGAGGGAGAAGTAGACTCCCTGCTGAGCAGGGAACCTGACGAAGGACTCGATCCCAGGACCCTAGGCTCATGACCTGAGCTGAAGGCAGACCTTAACCGACTGAACCATCCAGGTACACTGATTTAAGATTTTTAACCTGCATTTAAAAAATAGAACTGGTGGGGCACCTGGGTGGCACAGTCGTTAAACATCTACCTTCCGCTCAGGGTGTGATCCCGGCATTCTGGGATCGAGCCCCACATCAGGATCCTCCGCTATGAGCCTGCTTCTTCCTCTCCCACTCCCCCTGCTTGTGTTCCCTCTCTCACTGGCTGTCTCTATCTCGGTCGAATAAATAAAATCTTTTAAAAAAAATAGAACTGGAGAAGTGTTATCTTTGCTGTGAAAGTTGAGAAAAGTCTACAATCTAAATTAGCTACCACACTACTAATTTTTCCTTTAATATGAATTTTCTTAAAATGATGGTAGATGACAAACAAGGCTGACAAAAGCCTGTAAGTATATGAAAAGGTGCTATTAAGTACTTCAGTTTGAATGGATGTGTAGCTTAGTTTTTAGAGTTATTTTTAAATGTTGTTCTTATAGGTCTCTTTTAGCTTTCTCTCATCTAAAGACAAGGTACTCGGGGGTGGTGAGGCCGGAAGTCATCTCAACACAAGCGTTGGTAGTAACCGGAACAGGCAAATTTTACAGAAAGAAAAGTCAACCAATCTGAGGAGAAAAATTTAAGTGTCAACAGAGAAATGGAAAGGTTAAAAGAACGAACTGCCAAGTTAATATGTACTTACTGAGTCCTTTATGTTGACTTATCAAACAAGCCTTGATGACTCATTTATTCTTCTTCACAACTACCAATGGCAATGTTCAGTGTATCATGGAAAGATGTTACAGCTCTAAAAAGCCTTACATTTACATGTATATGTAACTCATAAAAAAAAAAACACCTTAGATTGTTTGAAAAATAATTTACTTAAAACTTCCATTTCATTTATATTTCTAATGTTTAAATAATGTCTTTGGAAAAGACTGGTTAGAAATCAAATTAAATTGAAACATACTCAGTGGAAATTATATTCTATAAGATAAAACATTGGGACACCTGGGTGGCTCAGTTGGTTAAGTATCTGGCTCTTGGTTTTGGCTCAGGTCATGATCTCATGGGTTGTGGGATCCAGCAGCCCCTGGGCTTCCCGCTCAGTGGGAAGTCTGCTTGAAGATTCTCTCCCTCTGCATCCCTCAATGCTCTCTCAAATAAATAAATCTTAAAAAAAAAAAAACCACATTAAAACATACAATTTTTAATCTCTCCAAAAGGACCTGCCCGCCCCCTGCTTTTCCCCACATCTTTTCTCAAATCTTCAAGGTTTTTTTTGTTGTTGTTTTTTAAGGGGAAAGGGTGGGGAAGAAAGAAATCTTTAACCTAATATGGTTATATTACAAATTCAAATGCAAAATACGCATGCATTTTTTTTTTTTTAAAGATAAACCGAAGAAAGCATATATTTCTGATCATTGCAATAGTTTAGGCTTTGTCTTGAGACTATAAGGGAGCTGGTAGGAATTCATTTCCCTCTGCCCTTAGGGGCTGAATAAGTTAGGATGATTTTGCCTACAGGATACAGGATACCTAAACTACATAAACAGTGGGGGGTTAGCTTCTATAACAAGAGCCCAGAGGTAGATGGTAACAAAGGCTGGTTCATTCAGCAGTAAAACACTATCAGAGCTCTGAGTTTTGTAAAGGTTAATAAAATACTAAATTTTTCCTGGTGCCAGAACACCTTATCCTTCTTTCCCTCTTCTTAGATCACTGCCTTGAGAAAACTAATTGTCCCTCTGAAATGTACATAAATCTTTTTAAAAGCTGCTTGCCAGCTTTACAATTTAGTTTCTTCTAGAGGCCTGCCTTTGTAATGTAATCATCAAGGAAGATGCAGCCCAAAGTCCCTATCACTGTGGGTCGCTAGAATAGGTGCCTTTTTCTCCAAAGCTCTTAACTAACCCTTGTCAGAGACAGAAGTGTCAGTTTTTCTTTGGATAAAGACAATTAATTAACACAGATGGTCACCCCAATCACCACGTGAATTTGGAATGAACTATGTATAGCAAATGGTGCTGTGGAGGAAGTACTCTTACATATGGACAAGTTACAATTTATCTTCAGAACACGTATGTAATGGATTCTATCTGCCTGATTATATGGGAAGGTGAGATTTCTTTCTGTCTTTGCAATCTGCCTGTGATGCAAATTGCAGCCTGGTTTCATGCTTATCCAATGATAAAAATGTTTTCTAAAATGTTTTCTTTCTCTGCTGTATTTGTGGAAAGGATTTTCTGGGTTGGCAGAAGATTTGGTTTCCAATTTTCCCCCAGTCATCAGGATCTTCACAATTTTCTTGACTTTCTTCTCAGAATTAGATGCTCCATACCTTACAGTCCCACACAAGTCCAAAGTCAGAAAGTAAAGGGAGACCTCTCTGCAGATATGGGTCTATTTTGATAGTTTGAGACGTGTGTAGGAAGTAGTATCTCATTGTAGTTGTAATTTGTACTAATCATGTCTAGCATTTTTTCATGAGCTTACTTGCCATCCTTGTATCTTCTTTTATGAAGTATCTAATTCTTTTGCCAGGTTTTAAATTGGGTTGCATGTTGTCTTATTGTTGAGTTTTTAGAATCTGTCATATTGCCCAGATATCAGTCCCTCGTGAGTTATATACTTTGCAAGATTTTATCCCAGTCTGTGCCTTATCTTCTCATCCCTTCATTTTAATTCTCTTTCAAATGTCTTTCAAAGAGCAATTTTTTTTAAATTTTTAGACCAACTGATCAATACGTTCTTTTAGGTATCATGCGTTTGGTGTAATATCTAAAAAATCTTTGCCTAGCCCAAGGTCACAAAGATTATCTTCTGTTTTCTACTAAAAGCTGTACTTTTAGGTTTTAAACTTAGTTCGAACTGATTTTTTGTCTATGCACACAGAAATCCAATTATTCTACCATCTTTTGTTGAAAAGCCTATCTTTTTTTCATCGCAATGCCTTTGTACCTTTGTCAAAAATCAGGTGTCCAGATATGTATCAGGTTTTTCTTCTCTGGACTCTCTGTTCCATCAATATATTTGCCTAGCATCACACCAATATCACAGTGTTTTGATTATCATAGCTTTATAGTATAAGCCCTGAAATCAGGTAGTGTTAGGCTTCAAACTTGGTTCTTTTTCAAACTTGCTTTGGTTATTCTACGTTCTTCACATTTCCAAATGAAATTTAGAAACAGCTTTCTAATTTTTTTTTAAAAGATTTTATTTATTTATTCGACAGAGATAGAGCCAGCCAGCAAGAGAGGGAACACAAGCAGGGGAAGTGGGAGAGGAAGAAGCAGGCTCATAGCGGAAGAGCCTGATGTGGGGCTCGATCCCATAACACTAGGATCACGCCCTGAGCCGAAGGCAGACGCCTAACCGCTGTGCCACCCAGGCGCCCCAGCTTTCTAATTTCTATAAAAAAGCTTCTTGAGATTCCAACTGGGATTTCATTGAATCTATAGATCTGAAGAGAATTAACAATGCTGAGTTTTCAGAACCATCAACAAAGTGAATCTCTCCACTTAATTAGATCTTTAATTTCTTTCAGCAATGATTTTTAGTTTCCAGTATACGGGTCTTTTATGTGTTTTGTCAAGATTTATCCCTAAGTATCTCATAACTTTACGCTGTATTTTTAAATTTCAATTTCAGTTCATTGTTAGAATATACATAATTCTGATATACTAATCTTGCATCTGCAACTGTGCTAAATGCTCAGTAATTCTAGTAACTTTCCAGTAACTCCATAAGATTTTCCACTTTGATGATCATGTCTTCTACAAAAAAAAAAAAAAAAAGATAATTTTACTTCTTCCTTTCTAGTCTGGATGTCTTTTTCTTGACTGACCATACTAGCTAGAACCTCCAGTTCAAGGCTAAATAGAGGTGAAGAGGACAGACAGACATCCTTGTCTTATTCCTGATCTTAGGAGGAACACATTCAGGTTTTCAGTATGAGGATAGGTGTAGATTTTTCATTTATGCTCTTTATCAGGTTGAGAGAGTTTGCTAAGAGTCTTATCAGGAAGGGATGTTCAATTTTGTCAAATAATTTTTCTGTGTCTACTGAAGTGATCACATGATTTTTCTTTTTCAGTTCATTGATTTTCAAATGTTAAACCTCTGTACCTGGGGTAAATCCACTTGGTCATGATGTATTATCTATTGAATAGGCTGTTTGATTTAATTTGCTAAAATCTTGTTTAGCTGCTTTATATATATCTGTTCATGAGGGATATTAGTCTTCTTTCTAATGGGAACCCTGCTGTCATTCTTATATTTGTTCCTTTCTACCTAACTTGTCTTTTTCCTCTGGTTGCTTTTAAGTTTTTTTTTTTTTTTTTTTTACCACTGTTTTGAGCAATGTGATTATGATGTGCCCTTGGTGAAGTATTCTTCATGTTTCTTGTCCTTAGAATTTATTCAGCTTCTTCAATCTGTGGATATAAGTTTGCAAAGAGTTTGGCCCATACATATTTTTTTAATCCATTCCTCTGTTCTCTTCCCTTCACAGACTCCAATTTCACATATTTTAAGCAACCTACAGTTGTTACACAGCTCTCCAATACTCTGCATTTTTATAGATTCTCTTTTTGCTCTTGTTTTCATTTCGATTTCAACTGCAATGTCTTCAAGTTCACAAATCTTTTCTTTCACAAGGTCTAATCTGCTGTTAATACTCTATGGTGTATTTTTCAATTCAGGCACTGCAGTTTCCATTTCTAGAAGTTTGATTTGGGTTTTCTTATCTCCCATGTCTCTATTTAACTTTTTGAATATTTGGAATATAATCATAATAGCTGTTTTAATGTCACCTGCTAATTCTAACAGTTATAGGAGTTCTGAGTCAGTTTCAGTTGATTATTTTCATTATTGGTCATGCCTTCCTGCCTGTCTGCATACATGGTATCTTTGGCTGGAAGCCAGACATTATCAGTTTTACATTTTGGTTGCTAGATAATTTTGCATTCCTGTACATCTTGAGTTTTGTTCAGGTATAGAGTTAAGTTACTTGGAAACAGTTTGGTCCCTTCAGGTCTTGCTTTTGTGATTTATTATGCAGATCCAAAGCAATCGATTTTTCCCACCACTGAGGAAGGATCCTGAGTATTCTACTCAGTGCCCTGTGAATTATGAGATTTTCAAGTCAGGCTCCTGGGAACGGGCACTGTTCATGACTCTGTGTGGTCACCATAAATGGTTCCCTTTAATCCCTCATAGAGGATTCTTTCCCCCACTTGGGTATAGCTTCTTTCCTCTGCTGACTACTCCCAGGGGGATTCTCTTGGGTTCTCTCTCTGTGCAGCTCACTGCTCTCTGCTACTCTCCTATAAACACCCTTTAGTTTCCTTGGACTCAACAACTCCGATCTCCTCTGGGAGCCTGCTGCACTCGGCCTCAGGTCTCTTCCCTGTGCTGTGACCCAGAAGCTCTATCAAGGCAGCAAGTCTGGGGCATCCCAGGGCTGCTGGGCTGTTTCCCATCTCTCAGAGACCATATTCCTTCACTGCCTCCTCTCCAGTGTTTTGAAAACCATTGTTTCCTACATATTTTATCTGTTTGCTTGGGTGGAAGGGTAAATTCTGAGCCTTGTTACTTCATCTTGGAGGAAGAGTTGGGTTCCTCCATTTTGAGATACTTTGTCAAACAATTTGCTGAACACCATGTACTTTCATGGAATCACTTAATCCTCTTTTATTAAACCAATCCAAAAAGAACATCAGAGCTAGTCCAGTAAGAACTTGTTTCAAGGAAGCCTTTCTGGCTCTTCTTAATCACTAATTCTTCTCCAAACTCTTCATATCTTCATGTAAAAGTCATATGACTTTCTAGAACTTTGTGAAAATGGACATTAAATCCATATATTTTTATTTTTCTCAATCCAACTTTTCCCTTCTTTAAAATTAGGTATCTATTCTGTTGTTTCTTTCCATCATTCCTGAGAGAATATTAATTACAAAATTACATGTGTAGTAGTATCTTGATATGTAATTTCTTAAGATACTTGCAATCATTTAAAATAACAAGTTACTTTTCTTCCTTTGGGGCACTAGTTTTCCTTTAATTACAGCCCCAGGTGTAAGTTATAGGCGTTGGAGGAGGGGGTGGGAGTTAAAGTGTAGACGCTTTGCATTTTATCTTATGATTCCCTTTTTAGCATGCCATTGCTTCTCTGACTTTTTATTGTGGTAAAAAACACATAATATAAAATTTACTATCTTATGAGATCTTGCCATTTGTGACAACATGGATGGACCTACAGGTTATTATGCTAAGTGAAATAAATCAGAGAAACACAAATACCGTATGATTTCACGCACATATGGAATCTAAGAAACAAAATAAATGAATAAACAAACAGCAGAATCAGACCCATAAATACACAGAACAAACTGATGGTTGCTAGAGGGGAGGGAGTGGGGGGATGCGCAAAATGGGTGAAGGAGAGTAGGAGATACAGGCTTCCAGTTATGAAATGAGTAAGTCACATGGACAAAAGGTACAGAACAGGCAATACAGCCAATGGCATTGTAATAGCAGTATGGTGACAGATGGCAGCTACACTTGTGGTGAGCATAACACATACAGAGTTGTTGAATCAGTATGTTGTACACCTGAAACTAATATAACATTGTGTGTCAACTATAGTTTAAAAGAGAAAGAAACAAAGAAATTTACCATCTTAACTATTTTTAAGTACAGGAGTGTTATGTATGTGGACACAACTGTGAAACAGATTCCTGAACTCTTTCATCTTACAAACTGAAATTCTATACCCTTTAAAGTAACAATTCCCCTTACCCCTTACCCCAGCACCTGATAACCACCTTCTACTTTCTGCTTCTATCAGTTTGGTTATAGGTACTTCATACAAGTGGAATCATAACAGTATGTCTTTTTGTGACTGGCTCATTTCACTGAACATAATGTTCTCAATGTTCATCCATAGTGTTGCTTCCCTGATTTTGATTCTAGTAAGCCTATCTCCCATTACTTCTAATGAATATTCTTTAGTCAGTCTGGTTTTCTTACTGTCTTTTTAAAGAACGGTAGCATATGTTTTCTCACACTGGGTTCCTTTCCATGAAATGACTTTTTGCTTTACCTCACCTATTAACATGTAGCATTATCTCAAACTTTTTTTTATGACTACTCCAGCCCATGCCGAAGTTCCCTTCTTTGAATCTCTAAAACATTTATATTCTACTTAGCACTTAACTATACAGTTTATACTTTTATTGAATTTGCTCAGGACCAGAAATAAGAGACTTATTCTTAATTAGACTGCAAGCTCCTCATACAGTGTTATGTTTCATATGCTTTAATTTTCAAACAGCACAATACTGAAAAGAGAGCAGTTACTTAATAAATACTTATGGATTTGACTTAGTTTGCAAATCAGCTGTCAGGGGTAAATAAGCAGAGAACAGCACAGAACAGGAGACTCAGGGGCGCCTGGGTGGCCCAGCCGTTAAGCGTCCGCCTTCGGCTCAGGTCATGATCCCAGGGTCCTGGGATAGAGCCCTGAATCAGGCTCCCTGCTCGGCGGGAAACCTGCTTCTCCCTCTCACACTCCCGTTGCTTGCGTTCCCTCTTTTGCTGTCTCTGTCAAATAAATAAATAAAATCTTAAAAAAAAAAAAGAACAGGAGACTATGCTTTTTTTCTCATCCAGCTGGAAAAATAGTCCTCTCATGGCAGGAGGTTAACTTTAGGATCCAGTTACAGACAAGATAAAAGATGAAAGATAAATGGAAGGGGAATAGTGCCTTGGTTTTTCCAGTCTTCCCTCCTGAACTGTTTTTTCCTTGGCTAAGAATCCTAGCTCTAATAATCTCATTGATTCCTCACTCTCTCCCAAATACATTACTTGGACACTTTTGCTTACAAACTTAAAAGTCATACTATTCTTGATGCTTTACTGTCAAAAACCATTATCAGAACTCTCTTTGAACCTCCTTCAAAACCTTGTTCACTAGGGGATTAGCTTTAAAGTCTGGTAGCTGGCTAACTGTGCTTTCATTTGCTTATACTGAGAATAATTTTACAGGAACAGGCAGATAACAGGGGCTATAAAAAGGAGAACCAGAATTACTGGAGGACAAGATAGCAACATCAGTAACAATATCTGTCCTGGGCCACAATTCACTAGCTTTCCCTTCCTCCCCTGCCCTAGTATTTTACTATAAAACCTTCAAACCACAGAAACTTTGCAAGAATTTTACAGTGAAACCCGTACATGCTTACCTCCTAGATGTTACAAATAGCATTTGGATATATTTCTTGATCACAGGCCTATTACCCTTCTCATGTATTATTAGTTTTATCATACTAAAATAATCCCTCTAGAAAGAACAGCTAATTAGCAAAACTGGCTAAATTATCAAGAAAAACTTGATCAGTAAAATTGTTTGCAAAGGGAAAACTGGGAGTCTCACCAGAATTTTTTAAAAAACCAGAACAAACTTTGAATAACAAACTTTAGGCAACAATACTTACTTAAGTTTTAGAGGAAGACTGTTGCCACAAATTTTGGCTGCTATGGTTTCATCTATGGCATCTCTACTTTAAGAAGCAGCACAATCAGAAACATTTACAATTTTATTTAATAATAGCAAATTATTTGATAGTAACTATTTATTTGATCATAGCAAATTAGATGCCGTTACTTTTAAGGGAAGAAATAAAAACTTCCTAGAAAGAAAAAAGAACAAGATACTTATATATAGTCAAATGGTAAACAAACATAGTTCCTTTTTTCCCCAATTCCTTTCAAAAGCATAGGACTCATGCCATCAAAAACAGAACAGATACATAAAACATGGTATATCCATACAACACGATACTACTCACCAACAGAAAAAAGTGAACTATTGATACATGCAATAACACGGATTTATCTAAAAAAACATTATGCTGAAGAAAACAGCCGACAAAAATAAGTGCTTACTGCATGATTCCCATTATATGAGATTCTAGGCAGGCAATCTATCATGACCAAAAGCAGCTATGTATTTGGGGGTGGGGCGGAAATAGGAATTAAAGTGTTCCATAGTAATTGCGGTGGTAGTTACCACGGCTTATATATTTTCCCAAAGATCATAAACTGCACATTTAAAATACTTCATTAAAGTGGATTTTTAAGATTAAAAAAAAAAGGCTAAAGGAAAAGGATGGAAAAGGAAAATAACCATATTATGTGTTACTGCTACATAAATACAATTTGGGTTGTAGCTCCCTCTACTGCAGCAAAAAAAAAATGGCAAGGATATTTCAAAATACCACAAGCTTGAAACTGAAAGAAGGAACAGTGCCAGTGAAATTCACTCTGCATATGTATGTGTGCCTACCATCTGGATTGCACTGACACTGCAGTAAGTCCTAAGAGGAATTAGAGACTGTGCAGACCCTGGATTTGGTCCTCCAACCTACCATCCGAGGAGACTGGACAACATGAACACAGCAGCTAACAGCAACGCTTCGCCCACCCGACCGCATGGTGTACTGGCTATCCCTCGTCAGCAGAGGTAATGCCTTGACCCCTAACTTGTGCCATAAACGGTGTACTCACTCACAGGTGTCGGCGGCTCCTCAAAGACCACAACATCAGCATCGCCTGGGAACTGGTTACACATGCAGATTCTTAGACCCCACTCAAGACCTACTAATCAGAATCTCTGGTGCTGGAGCCCAGCCATCTCGAGTTTTACCAAGCTTTCCAGGTGATTCTGACGCAAGCTCAAGTTTAAGAGCCGCTGCCCTAGGTTTAGCACCTTTGTCTAACTTTCAACACTAGTTACTTGGCACTGTTTCTGCTTTTCTCCTTCATGTGGGCATCTGAACCTTCGACTCTACTGAAAACAGATCCACTGTCCTGACTCCCCCACTTTTCAACAGCTTGCCTTGGGCCTTTTCTTCCTGCTTCATTAATTCCCTCACCCATTCACTGGTAGTGATCTTCTAGCACAAGCTGAGTTCTGAGTTCAAGCCCGGAGCCTCAACCAAAAAATAAAATAGGTCTATTATTCTCTTCTCCTTCCTACTCCCATTTTTGCAAGATCTTACAAAATTGCTGTTTTTTAGCTGTCTCTCTTGGAATCAAATAATTCAATTCTTTATTCACCAAATACTTGATTCCGAAACAGGTATATGTGTATTCTCACCATTGGTACTGGAGATACAACAATAACTAAAATATACAAAACTCACTGCCCTCCTGAAGTTTATACTCTAAGTTGGGGAACGCCTATGGAAATTATACAGTATGTTAGAAGTTGGGTGCTATGGAGAAAAGTTAAAGTAAGGGGAAATGAGAGGGGGAAAAGGGAGCAATCTGAAATTTTATAAAGGATGATCAGGGAATGCCTTAAAAAATACATTAGAGGGGCACCTGCCTGTCTCAGTTGAAAGGCATGTGACTGTTGATCATGGGGTCATGAGTTCGAGCTCCAAAATGGGTGTAGAGATTACTTAAATAAAAACTATAAAAAAATACAATTAGAAATGACAAAACAATATGATTAAAACTACTTAAGACCTGAAACTGCAAAAGTCCTACAAGAAAACAAAGAGAAAGAGCTCCTTGACATGTGTCTTGGCAATGATTTTCTGGTTATGACACAAAAAGCAAAGACAACAAAGGCAAAAATAAATACATGGAACTACATCAAACTAAAAGGCTTCTGCATAACAAAAGAAACAATAAAAAATGGAAGACAACCTACAGAATCAGAGAAATATCTGCAAATCATATATATAAGTGGTTAAGATAGAAAATATATAAATAACTCATACAACTCAACAACAAGAATGAAGCAGTTCAATTAAAAAGTGGGCAGAGGAACTAAAGAGACATTTTTCCAAAAAAGACATACAGCATATGCAGATGTTCAACATCACTAATTATCAGGAAAATGCAAATCAAAACCACAACGGTATCAACTCACACCTGTCAAAATGGTTGACATAAAAAAAAAAAAGACGAAAGAGCAGTGGCAGAGATGTGGAGAACAGGGTAACACTGTGCACTGTTGGAGGGAATGCAAACTGGTGCAGCCACTATGGAAAACGGTATGGAGGATCCTCAAAAAGTTAAAAATAGAACTACCATATGATCCAGTAATCCTACTTCTGGGTATATATCCACAGGAAATGAGAACGGGATCTTAAAGAGATGTGCATTCCCATGTTTACTGCACCATTAGCTAAGCTTCACAATAGTCAAGATATGGAAGCAACCTAAGTGTCCACCAACAGATGAATGGATAAAGAAGATATGGTGTGTACAAACACACACACAGGAATACTATGCAGCCATGAGAGAGAAGGAAATCCTACCATTTCCAACATGGATGGACCTTGAGGGCATTATGCTAAGTGAGATAAGTCAGAAAAGAAAAGAGAAAGACTGTATGATATCCACATATGAAATCTTCAAAGGCCATACTCGTGTAGAAACAGAGAGCAGAATGGGGATTACCAGGGGCTGAGGAATGGGGCTGGGGGACTGCGGAGATGTTAGCCAAAGGGTTACAAACTTCCAGTTAGAAGATAAGTTCTGGAGATCTAATACACAGCATTGTGATTACAGTTAATGCTGTATTATATACTTAAAAGCTGCTAAGAGAGCTCTTAAACACTCTCACAACAAAAAAGAAATGGTAAGTATGTGACATGATGGAGGGGTCAGCTAACACCGCAGGTGGTAATCACATTGCAATATATAAATGTATTAAATAATCACACAGTACACCTTACACTTACACAACACTTTACGTCAATTAGATCTCAATAAAGCTGAAAAACAAACTACTACTTAAGAGCGTCAGCATACAGAGGCAAATAGCCAACTTTTTGCTTACGTAACACATATTTATTGAGTGCCTCATACACTGTGTGCTGGGTGCTAGGGAGGTGAGAGTAGTTAAAAGGAAAATTTCCTGCAGTTATGCACTTACATTCTACTTACTGGGAGAGACGGATAAAAAACAAACACATGTATCAGGTGGTAACAGTGCTGAAAAAAATAGAGCAAGGGCAAGGGGAGAGAATAATGGAAAGTACAGATGATATACACACACAGGGCCTATTTTTATGGGCAGGCACTCAAAAAATACAGCAATTATAAGTTAAGCAGAGTAGGTCTAAGTTCCTTGACGTCAAGACTGTCCTCTATTATATTCACAGATGTATCCTCAGCACATAAAACAGCAAAGGCACATATGAGGCACTTTAGTATCTGCTGGATGAATTATTTCATATACTACACTGTATCATTTCTATATTCCGATCACCATTTACTTAGTAGATAAGGACAAAAAGCTCAGACACACGTAAAGAGGTGGAATTAAGGATCCCAGGAAATGATAGTTGAAATAAAAGGGTGAGCAAATGCTGAAACTTTTATCCCCATTAATTTCCTAAGAACTTCTGACTTTTTATCTGTCCTTAACCTATAGAAAAAAATTTAAGTGATTTATTCTCTTGTCTGAGTTTATTTGAATATTCAAAATAATTTAAGACTGACTTTTAAAAAGCCTGCTCATTCAAAGCTTACTTCACCTATCAAGTACTACCTAAATGTTTTGTTACTCCTCAGAATATTTTCTTGATTCTAATGTTTCTGATCAGCTAATTTTCTAAAATATTTTCCCTCCCTGAACTTCCAGAGCTTTCTATCTATGCGAAGTTTTGTGAAGCCAGCTCTCTAAAATGATCATAACTCAAATGCACATGCCCCTTGACCCAGCCATCTTTCTGCTAGGAATCTAGCCAATATTCATACAAGGAGCAGAGTTATATATATAAGGGTGTTCACTGAAACGTTGTTTATAACAGCAAAAAACTAGAACCAACTTCTATACCTAACAATAAAGTACTGATTAAACAAATGATGATATTCCTCATTGGATTTATGTGTCCATATGGAAACCTTTTCTAGATAAAGAGTAAGATGAAAATAGCAAGTCTCACAACAGTAGGTATACCATGCCTCTGTAGGGGAAAAAAGGCTATTAAAAGGATATACATTATAAATATATATTTTTATGTTTGGTTACAACCAGAAAACTTCTAAAAAGGATACATCAAGAACTGTTTAATAATAGTTATCTTTGGGAAGTGAGACTGGGTGTGGAATACAGAGAAACTTTTCTTTTTCATTTTTTCTGTTCCATATTAATATTTAATTCATTTTGCCATATCCACATATTATTTTTATAATTAAAAAATAAACCATTTTAAAAATAACCACATTAGTCTTGATTTTTGAGGAACTGCACAATATAAAGGAGACAGATGTTTATACAACCAATTTTAATATGACAAGAATTCGCTGTGAATTCTGTACAGTTTAACAAACATTAGTTGAGTGTATACTCTAACCCAAACATGAAATGAAAAGCTGAAGGTATTCATGTTTCCTGTAGACTATCAGGACAAGGGAAGTATCGTGAGTATACCTAAGGATGGGTTAATTCTGCCTTAGTGTTGGAGAGGACTCACAGACAGTGCTTTTGAACTAGGCCTTGAAAAAGTAATGGGATTTTGTTAGAGATTTAAAAAAAAAAAAAAAAATGAGTACTGCACGCAGAAGGGACAGCGAGAGTAAGGACATGTAAGTGAAAAGGCTAACAGGCAGGTATAGATCAAATGCATGGGGAAAGTGGTCTAGCAGGAGATGTGACCAAAAAGGTACATTCAGCACTTAATTACTCAGTACAGGAGCAAAGAATGTCAACACTGTGGAAGCAAGAAACATCCTTGTCATCTGTCTTCCTCACCTGGGGAAGTATACCTGCAGGACGGTTCTACAACAGAAGTAGGACTACGGAAGCCAAATTAATGTGAACTTAATATTTCAATAGGTTCTTTCCCAAAGATCCTACCACCCACATCAAATGAAACACACTCTTACCTCCTGTGTAAGTGACTAGATCCTTACATCCTTGCCAACACCGGAATACAAATTTTTAAAATCTGAAGTAAGTGGATAGTAAAACATGGCATCTGATTATTAATTTTATGTCATTTCTCTATGAGTGGGTCACACATTTATTTTTCATGTGTTTATGGTATTTTCCATCTATATTTTCAGTGAACTGCCTATACCTACTTTAACTTAGTATTTTTTCCTTAATTTCAAATTTTAGGAAAGTTTACCCACTGACTATCAAATGTTTTGCAAATATGTTTTCCCATTGTGCCATTTTTTACTTCAGTGGTTTTTTTCCCCCTTGTAGATGTTTTACATTTTCAAGTGGCTAGAATGTTTTATATTTTCTTCTATGGTTTCTGGGTTTTGTGTCATGTCATCTTCACCCTCAGAGTTGGGGAAAAAAACACTTCCAATTTTTTTCATGATTTTATTTCATCTTCTATATTTAAAGCATATTTTATATTAAGATCAGTTTTGGTATTTGCCAGGGATCCAGCCCAAATTCCAGGATTCTTTCCTAGCGAGTAGTTTTTCTAACATCATCTTATTAACTAATCGAACTTTTCCTCAAGGGTCTGGACTGCTTTTCTTCAAAGATGAAATTCCCACATATAAGTGGGCTTATTTCTGAACTCTGTTGTGTTCCGCTGTTCCATTTACTCTTGTACCACTATTCGTAGTTATTATAGCTTTATAACATGTTTTAAATGGTCTTTTATATACAGATATTGCATACTATAGGATATAAAGTGGCTTATAATTTCTCTCACTGCCTGGAAGGGCTTGTCTCCCGCAGTGATTGTGTACTTTGTCAAACACAGCTAAGCTGTAACTCTAAGCTGTAACTACATTTGTCAGAGCACTTTCTCCGTATGGCTCTAAGTTAGTCATGTCCGCATGTGATCTGGAGGCTGCAGTAAACAGCCCTCACTCTGCTTTCAGGGGAGTGAAGCGCTGCCGTGTGCCGTTAATACCACTACGCACTGGCTCACCTTGGAGGGAGGGGCGGCGGCCAGACCCGCAGCACCTGCAGCTCCTGCTGGAGCTCCTCAGCAATTTTTCTGATTCCTAAGCCAGGCATGGTAGTCCCATGGCAAAAGGTGCCAGCTTCTTCTGCAAATTAGCTGCTTATCAAAGCTGGAGGCCATGAGACACAGATATGGGATCATTTGTCCTTGGGATTTCCAGTTTGTCCTTGTTCTCCTTTGCTTCACATCTAGCTTTTTTCCCCTGGCTGCCAGCCCTACTGTTCTATAGCAACTTTCCACCTGCTACATTGTATTTTGTGCCGGGTGTAATTCTAAATGCTTCGCTATACTCATCTCCATAACAACTCTTTCAGGTGACACTATTATTAATTACCTTTTTACAGATGATAAAACTGAGGCAGAAAATTCAGGAACTTATCCAAAGTCACACAGCTACTAAGGGAAAGAGTTGGGAGATAAAACAGATAAATATGTACTGGTTGAGAATACATGGTTAGATGTTTGTTATCATATGATTAACTGGGTATATACAGAGAGGACGTATTTATTAAATCTGTGAGTGACACAAAGCTAGAATAGCTAAAACATTAAATGAAAAACTCAAGAGTTCAAAATTTCAACAAATTAGAATATGTTAAACCTAACAAAATAAAGTTTAATAAGGATAAAGATAAAATGAAATAAATTTCAGAAAAATTAATCATTCCAAATATAAGAGAGAAAATAATTATCTTAGTTCATGTCCCCTCCCTGACCCCCCCCCCCCCAAAAAAAAAGACCTACAGAAAAATTTCAAGCTATACTGACAGGGTTAGCAGAAAATAGAAAACAGTATTATCTTGCACTGATGCGAGTATAATGATCACAGTAGGGACTGGTAACCTGCCCTGGTTCAACCACATCTTAAATACAGTGTTCAGTCTAGAAAACCACTCACTCATCTCCAGAGAAGGCAAACAGACCGCTGCCATAGAAAGAATAGTACACAAACTTAAAATGTTTAGCCTGGCAAATACAAGTATTTTTAGTGAACAGTTATGTAGAAGACTGTATATTTCCAAAGGGCAAAACATGGATCATTCAGTGGAACTCACAGTGAAGCAGATTTTAACTGAAAATAAGAAAGATTTTTCTAATATAAAAAGCTCTTGAACAGTGGCATGGGTTGGCCTTCTGAGGCAGCGAGCTGCCCATCAACTGACAAGATTAAAAAAGACTTTATGACAAAATACTCTGTGTGTTGTAAAGAGACTTTTAGCATTGGGAATGTGTGTAGGAGGATTGTGGTGGATTGTGGTGGTTTTGTTGGACTGAATGACCTCTAACTTTTCTTGCAGCTCAAAAAACTTTCCTTTTGATTCTAGGCACAAAAACAGCAACTAAATCTGATGCAGGAAAATATGTTTGCAGTTTATTTAAAAGATTGTTTTTCTGATTACAAAAGTAAAAACAATGTTTTTGATGCTGAAATACACATGAAGATGTTTATCCTCACATTTTATTTACACATACATATATGTGCACATAATAGCCTACTTTAATATTCTATTGTGAAGAGTCCATGACTGCTACTGGCTCCATAAGAGCCACTGTGGCTATGCCATAATTTATTTAACTGTCCAACTATTATTGAACATGTAATAACTATTTTTATAATAGTAATAAACACCTTTGTACATAAAATTTTTTCCATAGTTTTTACTAAGATCCTTGACATATTCTTACATAGTTTTCCAGAATTTTGCTATTATATTCAAAGTTTCAATTTTAAGAGATAGGAAGGAGGGGAAAAGTACACAAGCAAGATTCACAGAAAGACAAAACACAGTTCCTGCCCCAGATATTTTGCCAGTGAAAGCAGACAAACTGTGGTGGTAAACTTGGTCTTTATGGTGTTTCTCTTTCAACAACAAACTTATTAAGAGGACTACAATTCCAAATAACCAGTGATTTCTCATAGCCATTTAATGTCTAATATATACAAGCTCAGAAAAAGATGAAAAGGTATCTTCAACATGTACACTTCTCTCAATTTATCAGACCTTCAAAGAAAGACACAACAGAACCGCGCTGAGATTCAGTGAGAGCTGAATGAGACTTAGGTTGATGGATGTAGATACTGAGGTACGGATATGTCTCTGGGAATTCTTGTAGCATACGGTGCTTTGGATCAGCTCATATTACACTAAAAACCAATGAAAAGACAATTCTTGGAGAAAACAAACCCATTATCAAAGAACATATTTCTCTTCTTGCAACCAGACAAATGTGGCACAGTGGTATTATTTACCTATTTTTGTAAAACAATCCAGACTCCAAACAAAAGGCTTCAAATTAAGCAATTTCCCCTTAGCTGAAAGCTATTCACAGCTTTTTCCCTTTTTACATAATTCCTCCCCTCACCTAAAAAGCAGACTGCCTTGTATTTCTTAACAATAATATACCAAAATCTTCAATTGTCTACATTTCCTTTTAAAATATTCAGATAGAAACATTTTTATTAATTTAATCTTGAGAAAATCCCTCCGGAGCCTTCTGTCACATTCAGTCTAGACTGCTAACCCTCTTCATCTTCCTTTCACTGGTTCCCTACATCCCACGTCTTCTGTTTTGGTTTATACTCAGTTTTGATAGCATATACCCTCCAAGGCATCAACTTAGAAAGTAGACTTTTGAGACCTTGCATGACTAAAGCTTGAAATTCTAAGTTGAAATTAATTTTCTCTCATAATTTTGAATGAACCGCTCCACTGCTTCTAGCTTTCACTGTTGTTCTTGAGAAGTCTGAAGCCATCCTGATGTCAGATCATTTTTCCAAGACTTTTATTCCCCCTCTCTTTGGAGGCTGTTAGATCTTTCCTTTACCCCAAGGGGTCTGACGGCATTGTGCCTTGGTGTGGGTCTGTTTTCATACACTGTGCTGGAATCTTGGTGGCTGCTTTCAATCTGGAAACTCATGTCCTTCACTTCTGGGATATTTTCTTGAATTACCTTGCTGTATTCATATTTTGTTTTTTAAATAAATTTTAAAACACTAAGTATACATACATAAACATCTAGTTTGATAAATATTTAAGTCAATATGCCCATTAATATTTAAAAGTGAGGCCCCCAATAGCTGAATAGAAACTGTGGGCATGTTGGCATTTACTGGTGGTGCACCAGTGGGGGCGGGGGAGGTTGTGGCCATTTTGCTGAGGGAACCTCATGTAGCAGTATCTCTAGTTTTTCTTCTTGTAGGCTAATCCATTTCCTAGACAGGAACCCTCCAATCTTCGTCTACTTTCAACTGTGCCTGGCATCCCTAGTCCACAGCCTCCATGATTTGACCTCTTCAGACAAGAAATCTCTAGTTTCATTCACGGTAGCAAGGAGGCAGGGGTGAACTTGGGGTCTAGCTACTCCTTATACAAACTTATTTAAAAATTCTACAGTTTTCAATCCTACCATGCACCCTACAGCCTTGGGTCTTTCCAAGGTTCTGAAGCACTCACCAGGTAGTTTTCAATTAACTTCTCCCCATGCAGGTACTTTAGCTTTCTGTTTTCCATCTTCTAAAAATTTGCTGACATCTCTTGTCTACTGTTGATTTCTTTCTCATTTCTTTAGTGCTTGTTCTTTACACCTTCTCAGCCCTCTATAATCACTTCAATGGCTTTCAAGAGAGTGGAGATAAATGCAGGTGTTCACTCTGCCAGGCTAACCTGGAACACCTCCTTTGTTACACGTAGGCATCTTCAAAGGATCAGATACATACTTTCTTTTCTCCTCATCCTTAAAAATCTTCCTGAACTTGTATTTTGAGCTCCAGATCTATATTTTCAAATGCCTCCTGGGAACATATGTCAAAAGTAACTCATTATCTTTTCTGAAAATCTATTTCTTCTTGCAACTTGGTGTCATAATCCTTACAGTTACCCACACTGAAAACTTTAATGTTATCTCTTACTCTTCGTTCTTTCCGAATCTCTCTATATCTAAAGAGTGCTTGTGTCTCTTCCTCACTATTTCACTGTCTGCCTTATAGCTACTCCCCAAATACAAATTCATCCTACTCTACCCATCTTCAAGTCTGGTTTAAATGCCACCACTTCCATGAAGTCTTCCTTTATGCTTTCTAGGTTAAGTAAACTCCTCCTCCTCCAGAAGACTTGCTCACTTTATTAACATTTCTCTCTTTTTTTTTTTTTTAAAGATTTTATTTATTTATTTGACAGAGATAGAGACAGCCAGCGAGAGAGGGAACACAAGCAGGGGGAGTGGGAGAGGAAGAAGCAGGCTCATAGCGGAGGAGCCTGATGTGGGGCTCGATCCCAGAACGCCGGGATCACGCCCTGAGCCGAAGGCAGACGCTTAACCGCTGTGCCACCCAGGCGCCCCTATTAACATTTCTCTTATGCACTTACTATATTTAACATTTTCTACAAATCTGCATGTGTTTTATTTCCTCTATTAGAATGTAAGGGTTTTAAGGAAAGAGGCTTTGAAGAAATCTATCTCTGACCTTACTCATTACCAAGTTTTTATTGTGCCATCAGTATATATGCTATAGGAATAAACAAATTGGCAACTACTCAGGGAAACAAAGAAACAGAGGACACACATCTTACCTTCTGGAGAAAAATGTCTAGCTATAGATATAGTCCATCTATAGTACAACATCCCAACAATACGGCCCTCAACCAGGTCAAGAACACAGGCTTCTACATTTAATGTTGCCACTGCCAAGCTAATCAGCTGCCATCTCTGGTAGCTAAAACTAGTGGATTATTGCCCTTTCATGAATTAATAATAAGTCTGAACCACTTGATAGAATATAAAATCTTCAGTTAATGGTTACTCAGCTTCTGACAAAAGCCTGTTTAAATTCATTAAAATCTATGAAATCATACTAATCTTCATTCCTCTATAGAGTTCTAAGCTCTCTTAATAGTAAGAAAAATACAAACCTACATTAGTCTTCACAGAAATGTTTTGAATCAAATGCATTCTATATTATGCCATCAGTTTTTATAAAGAATAAATCACATTAAGAGTCTGACATCTTCTGTAACATCACTGTTAGAAGACATTTGCCATTATGTACTAGATTAAATCATGTAAAATTGCCAGTATTCAACTCTTCTTGACTTATAAAAAGGGCATTATTATGTGCTTCATCTAATAGTTCAGTCTTTAATAATGAGCTATCAAATTAAGTCATCTTATAATTTAGCGGTAAGAAAAAATTGTGTCTCATTTGTTAAGGTAATATGTTCTCCCAACTCACAAAGATGAGAATGATACTGAACAAAACACTTCCCTTTCTTAAAATACATTTATTTATTTATTTATTTATTTATTTATTTATTTTTAAGATTTTTATTTATTTGACAGAGAAAGACACAGCGAGAGAGGGAACACAAGCAGAGGGAGAAGGAGAAGCAGGATTCCCACTGAGCAGGGAGCCCGATGCGGGGCTCGATCCCAGGACCCTGGAATCAGGACCTGAGCCAAAGGCAGACGCTTAACAACTGAGCCACTCAGGCGCCCCTGAACAAAACACTTCCTTGAATGCAATACTCAACTGTGATCATCTCCTCAGCTGAGATTTTGTTATAATTACCTGTATGATTGTTCTTGTTTGATTTTTTCTCTTTTATTGATCCAAATGTATATGTGTTTTTCTGAAACTTGAGTATTGTAGTTATATACATATATAGTAATATATATATATATATATATATATATATATATATATATATATATATATATATATATATATATATATATATATATATATATATATATATATATATATATATATATATATATATATATATATATATATATATATATATATATATATATATATATATATATATATATATATATATATATATATATATATATATATATATATATATATATATATATATATATATATATATATATATATATATATATATATATATATATATATATATATATATATATATATATATATATATATATATATATATATATATATATATATATATATATATGTGTGTGTGTGTGTGTGTGTGTATATATGTATATATAATATAAAATATATATATGTCATATAAATCAATCAATCAATCAATCAATCAGCTTGATTTGAGGATAGAATCCATAGTAAAAGAAATGAGAAATGAACCCAGAGATGAACTTTTTGGGCTGTAGCTTTTTGAGCAGGAGGGGAGTGACGTGAAGAAAATGGTATACAAATGTTGAAAATCAAGTAATTTCTTTTTAAGACTAGAAGAAGTCTCAAGATTAGCATTTTACCACTACTACAGTAAGAGTTCATTGAGCAAGATGCTAATAACACTGGGTGAAAGACTGCTGGAAAAAGGGAGTTATCACTCCACAGATCACTTATCACTTACAAAAACAAAAAAGATTCTTTACATGACCTTGTAAGCAAATCTAACCTTATGATCAAACTTAGAGTCACCAGTAATGGGCTAACCTGTTACCATGTGCCTCTTTAGAGGATGCAATGAGGACACACAATCTATACAATATCCATGCCCAAAATGTTTAACCTAAATTCGATCACAAAAAAACATATCACAAATACCTAAACCCTCTGAGCGACACTCTCAAGAGCAACTAGCCTGAATACCTATGTCAGGTCATAAAAGACAGAAGCAAACAGGAGCATTCTGTTCTAGGTTAAAGAAAACTAGAGAGATATGACAACCAAATGCAATAAATGATCTTTTACTGGATCCGAGACTGGAGTTAAAAATAAATAGCTGTAAGTACATTATCAGAACAACTGAGACATCTGAAAGTGGGCTATATATTAAACAACAGTATTGTAAGAATGTTAAGTTTCACAACTGTGGTAACTGCACTGTGATCATGTAGGATTATTCCCCTTCCTTCCGACCTCTTGGGTTAAGTATCAGAATGCTGGTAACTCTCAAATTAGAGTGCAAATAGATGAATTTTTAAAAATAAGTAAAACCGTGTGTCTGTGTACATGTACACAGACATACATACACAGGGGTAGAGGAGAGTGGCAAAAGTTAGCGATAGGTATCTAGGTGAAGGATTCACAAACATTCATTGCGCTATCCTTATAATTTTCCTGGTCTAAAAAAAAGCAAGAGATCTTACATAATTTGGGTCAAATTCCACAGTTTATGGATATGAAAACTGAAGGCAAAGAAATTTTATTTTGACATGCTCATCCGGCTAGGGTGTAGCAAGCATGTACCTCAAGCTGCTGTGGTTTTACCTTTTCACCCAGCGCTCGCTCTGCCTCACACAGTCTCAGCCTAACCACACAGGGCAAATCCAACAAGGGATAAGAGGTGACCAGGGGCCAGAGGCTGACTACCAAGCAGATGTTCTAAACCATCAGCAGCAATAAGGGCCTAGGTAGGATCAGTCACAGATATGGAAAGGAGGGGGCAAAATAAAGAACCAGGGTTAACAGGAATCATAAAGACTTAGTGATATATCAGAGAAAAAAGAAATAACTTTATAATGTAGAAGCTGAAAAGATGGGAAAAGAAGAGTACTAGGTATAACATAAAAGAAAAACTGGAATAAGATGGCCATTTAGGATAAGAAACTTAGTTTGAGATATGTACATTTCAATTTTAATGTCCCAAAATGTAAGCTACAAGTATACTAGAATGTAAGCTACAAGTATACTAGAAACTTAGTTTGAGATATGTACATTTCAATTTTAATGTCCCAAAATGTAAGCTACAAGTATACTAGAATGTAAGCTACAAGTATACTACAAGTATACTAGAATGTAGACTGCAGGTAGACTCCACCTTCTTCCAGGTCAGTTTACAGAGCTCTGCTTGTAGTTCTAAGTATAAGCTCGAATAATAGCTGTGTTTTCTCCCCACTCTTCCTTTATGTGTATCTTTATAGGAAACCTCACAGGGAGGATGGATGACGATGATCGTATACCATCTAGTACCTTCAACATTCCATCATTATTCTGACTGATTTCACTAGCCAGAGCAGGGAGTTCAGGTGTGGTGCCAGTCCTGGGAGTTTGTCAAAAATGCAAATTCTTACTAGGTTTCACCCTAGACCTATCGAATCAGAAACTCTGCGGGTATGGCCCAGTGATCTTTCCAGGGGATTCTGATGTGCACCACAGAGCCAAGGACAAAATGAAGGTACTAAGCTCTTACTTGACAAAATATCTACCTCATAGTTAAAGTCATTCTTCTTGAGATGCAGCTAAAAATTTAAGACCCAATTACATAAAAAGATATTAGTAATAAAATCTGGTGTAACATACCACATAGTCATAATTCACCATGTAGTGATCATACAGCAAAACCAGCCTACAACAGGACATTTGTAAAGGCATCTACTCACTTTAACGTCTCAGCAAGAAAGAAGCTCTGCTGTACATCATCATGTGTAGGAGTAGAAGAGTACACATCCTTCACCCCAGAAAATCCACCACTGACTCGGCAAGACTTTTCAATAGCCTGCGAAAGAGATCAGACCAGAGAATCGATTCCACAGAATCTCAAGTTTTGAAGGACAAATTCAGAAACCACAGTCCAAAGTTCACAAAGATCTGTATGAGAATTTGATAGGTTAAGAATAAAATTTATTATCAAATGGAAGTATTCTCACACTGGAAAAATTAACTGAGGTACTCCGTTTCCTGTGCAACGGTTCCCTCTCCAAACCCTTTCATCTTTTAAAAACATCTTACATTTTTCTCACTTAGGAAAGTCAATTCACACTGAATCAGAGACCTGTCTGGCACAATAAAGCCTCATTAATTTTGACAAATCAGGGGAGTTCAGTTTGGATTTTAAATTTTACTTTCCATTTTAAAGGCAATTTTTTCACTTCTAAAGATAAAACACGCTTAAAACAACAGTATTACCTCCATAGTGATAGCAATGAGGTAATATTTACTGCAAACATACTGTATGAGAGACATCATACTATGATCCTACAAGTGAGGCATTACAGGGGGTATCAACTGGCAGGAAGTACCCACCCACATACCTACTACAATAATTATAATATTAAGAGCTAACCATTACGAAGTTCTTGCTACATGCTGAAGGCTCTTCTAAGGGCTTCACATGTATTAAGATTTAAATATCCAACAACTCATGAGGTTGTCTTAATAGGCTCTACTTCAGAGAGGAAAACTAAGGCAAAGAGTAATAATTTGCTCCACATTATTATTAACTACTGTGCTCTACCGCCCAACTGGGAGCTAAAATTCTTAATTTACATCTCTTCTTACATCTTTGAACATGTCTAAATAAAACACAGTAAGTCAAATGGAACCCATTCAAAACCCTGTTTTTAATTCATAGCAAGCAAATATCCTGCTTATGCAGGCATATGGCTCCCAAATTACGCCATTCACGAGAAGTTGAATCACATGTGGTTCTTTCCTTCCTCTACCTAGCCCTGAGATATGTCAAATGAAGGTACAGTTAATTAATCATTACTGCCATGGCTTCTTGTTCCTAATCTTACTACTTTTCTTACTCTTCTGTTCTTCCTCCTTTCTAATGAAAAGCTAATTAACACTGAAAGTTTTTATTTAATCAAGCTGTTCATTTTTATATAGTTCCATTTTTATTATAGCTGGGTTTTAAAAGTCTTCTTAACAAAGAGTTTGGTACCTTATCTAAATATTTTTTTAAAAGATTTATTTGAGAGAGAGAGAGGAGAGAGCATGTGTGCATGTGTGGGGGGGAGGCGCAGAGAAAGAGGGAGAGAATTCTTGAGCAGACTCCCTGCTGAGTGCAGAGCCCGACACAGGGCTCAATCCCAGGACCGTGAGATCATAACCTGAGCTGAAATCAAGAGTCAGCCGTTCAACCGACTGAGCCACCCAGGCACCCCTCTCTATCTAAAGATCTTAAACATATTTTGAATTCAAGAGTTTTTAAATGCCATGTTCTGTGCAATGATCATGTGTCTACCACCAGAAAACTATCAGAGCAGTTTAAGGATATTGAGAAAGTAGCAGGGAGGCATGACTAATTTAGAGTCATTTCTTGAAGGCAAGTTTTCATATAAATATACTCAAGTTGGAAGTTTGAAGATGTGAATGGAATAGCTAAAGCTACAGAAAACATACAAGATACTATTCTTTTGTCTCAGCCTGACTTCCCTTTACCTTCTTCACACCGAAAAGGGAGGCCAGTGATAGACGAGAAAGTAACCTCCACTTAAGATGTGAAGTCTCCTCTTTTGTCTCCAACCCTGCCTTTCCTTACCATGGCATACGTCTGAAACTTGAATTTAAAGCATAATTATTTCAGTTCATGTTCTTTATACTCTGGTTGCCACTGTGAAACCTTCTTTTTACATCAATTGGTCTACATTCCACCCTAAAACTTATCTTGCCCATTCTTACCCAAGCAATTTACTAACAATATTTATCTCATCTAGAATGTCATCATTCTATTGAGGCTGCAAGCTTAAGTTAAACAATTGGAATATGAATATCCATCATAGCTACTGCTATTTAGCATAATTAGTTTATCTCAAAGAATAAAACACTCCCTCACTCCTGGGAATGTGCTATACTTTCATGACAAGACTAATATTTTTTCTTCCTCCCCAGGTATACAGATAGACATGGGGTTCTCTGAAAGGCTAGTATTTTAGGAATAAACCACTTGCCTTCTTTACTTACTAACCATTATGTGTCATATATAGATAAATAAACAGTCTTTCAATCTAGAAAAATTTTAACAATTCACGGATTCTTCTTATGATGGTCCACCAAGAAATTACTTGGAACACAAGCTGAAGTGAATAGTGGGTAATCTATTCAGGCTGTGAGTCTGGGCAGTTTTACGATTTTTTTTTTCTAGAGGTTAAGCCTTAATTGGCAAACAGAAAAAACCCATAATGCCTTTTAAATGACTTTTTATTATTCAAGAATAATAATGAGTGAACACCACTAGGAAAATAGTTTTAATCAAGAACTAGGATTCTAAGGTTTATTTCTACTGCTTAAGTAACTTAAATTAAGGGGGACTTGGGTGGCTCAGTTGGTTGAGAGTCTGAATTCAGCTCAGGTCATGATCTCAGGATCCTGGGATCCAGCCCCACAACAGAGACAGGCTCCGTGCTCAGTGGGGAGTCTGTTTAAGATTCTCCCTCTCCCTCTGCCCCCCCCCCCGCTCCTGCTCTCCCTCTCTCTCTCAAATAAAATCTTAAAAAAAAAAAAAAACTTGAAATTTAAGTTGAGTAACAGAGTTTTTCCATCAGATAAATGAAAGTAGCACTACAATTACTGAACATGAAGTAACATGGATGAGGACACATAGCACTACGGGAAGGCTTGATTTAACGCTCTTGCACACAAAATGAAATATTGGCTTATTTACCAGTGCTGCTTCCCAGCCCCACTGCCTATATCTTGGATCGTGAGTGAATCGCCATAGGTACCAATAGGTTTCAATTACTTCTGGACGGAGGATGTAATACTTTTCAGCCTGCCGGACTGCCACAGCCTCTACTGCACCATCAAACTTGAATGATTCAGGACCCAGCTTTAATGCTGTAACATGACAAAAGAAACAAATGAGCACAATAAACCATTTGTGTTTGTTCGCCAGAGCTTTTTTTTCCCCTGAAAGAATGGTGTATAATGTAAAGTTATGTTCATTTTTATTTTTATTGTTGCTGTTTTGCAAAATCAGTGACTTTAAAAGATCCACATTTGGTTTTCTTATACTAGCCTTATAAATATTCCTATTATCCAGACATGAAATATTTCTCATACATAATGTACATCAACATACTGCTAAATCCAACTGTACTGACAACAGTCTAGTAATCCTCTGGCAACAAATGCAAAGCTAGACATAAGCACATTACGTATTCTGTTCTGTTTCAAAATAAAATGAGACAGATAATTGTACTGTGCAGAATTATTTTTTTTAAAGTTAAAACAACTTTAAAGTCCTTTTAATATAACATATGTAAGAAAACATTTTAGAGCTCAGACCTTGAATTAGATTTAGGTGTAGATTATATACTTTTCTTTTCAAGCAACCTATGGTATATAAAAAGCAATATATTTTCAAACTTAAACCAGTTTTAAAGATAAACTCTTTTCTCCTATAGCCTCTGTATATATAGCAAAGAAGAGATTTAAACTGTCAATCACCCAGAATTTCATCAGTATTGCCCATTTATCAGTCTGAATAAAATAGGGCCATTACACATATATTTCAACACTACATACTATATTTTGAATGATATGATTTCCATTCAGGCTAGAATACAGCACTGCATGAAAGTCTTTTTAATAACCTCTTTCTAATCACACCAAGCACCCTAACTCTGGTCAACGTAAAGTCATCTTCCACTGGGATGTTGGACTCACACACAATTACCACTCTCAGCTGCCATTTTTCTTTCCTTTTATGGGTATTCTCAAGGTCTCTCACCTCTTTCCAAAAATGCTAGACATTTTTATATTTTCTCAGAAAAGAAAAGGTAAAACAAGAACTGTAATGTTGGCAGACCATAAACAAAATCATGCCATAGCTGCTGGCACGACATGTGTTGCTATGGCCAAATTTCAGCACTACAAGGGAGACACTGTAAGCTCTAAGTAATCCCATACAAATGTGAAAATCAGGTCTTTCTCACCAACCATCACCCCCCCAAGAAAAAACACAAAACCAAAAACATTGTACCAATGGTAGATAGTTCTACTGAAAGCAAAACATATGATCCAGAAGAGTTTACTGATACGTCTTAGAGAACTAAAGCAGAACTCAAGCAGGAGATTTTCAACCTGAGGGTCATGAACTCTGTGATAGGCTCTGGAAGAAGACAGTGTTCTGCCAAGAAGCCTCTGAAATTGTATGCGTAACTTTGTGTGCATACAAAGCTTTGACCAACTCCTCAATGGGATTTGAGGTTAGGATTAACCAACAACTCATCAATAATTTTTGTTAGAGAAGTTCTATCCAGTTTATTGACAAGGTCAGCATATGATCAAATATGATTTGGCATTTAATAAATGATTTAAAATGATGACAAAAGTCAAACATCATAAGCACTGAGATGATGGCAATCCAATAAAAAAATAGAGGAAGTCATTTTATCTGAATTTCTTATGTTTCTCCTTTCTCAAAGAATGAGTGCTAAGAGGTGATCATATGGAGTTTTCAAAATGTTAATCTTAAGGCTGACTTTAAATTAGATAATAACTTCTGTAATGTTAATATCACCTGAACTAGAAGTAAAAAAAAAAAAAAAACTTGATTAAAACTATTTTAAATCATTCACAGAACTAATATTTTAAACTTCTCACTAAAAATTGTATCTCTCTTATTGGCCATTCATAACTTCACAAATAAAACACAACGGAAAGAGAACGTTATCTGCTTTGTTAGGAGTTGGTAAATAAAAATGTGGAAGCCTAAATTATATACTACATCCATAAGGCTGGTCAAATCACTGGTTTTGTGTTTCTGAGGGCATCATTTCTTAGGTGTTCCTTTGTTTAAGAATTGTAAAAAATGATTTCCTAACAATCTATCCTGAACTTAATTTCTATTTTCTATCTTAAATTTCCCATTTACATTGGATACTTCATTTCTAAAAGGAAACTAATCCAGCAAGTAAAAATTGAGTTGAAACCATGAATAGTTTAGTGCCTGGGTAAAAAGAACTCTAAGAGGATGCAAAAATCGTATAATGTAAGTAAAATTAAGAGACATGCCAATAAAAAAAAAAAATCGAAGTAAAATACCAAATGTGACAAAGGTCAAAGTAAGACAGTGAAAGATACATTTAAAAAAGGCACTGATTAGTTTGCAGGTCGAGTCCTTCAGATAGGTAGAATCTGTAGAGATGGGAAAAACAAGCATCTCAGGTCAACAAAAGAAATTCAACAAAAGAAAACAAAGCATGAGGAATATTCTGGGACAGGCGATTTGACAATAGTTTCAGTAGGCTAACAGTAAGGGAAGAACTTAAACTATTTCCCTCCTATTAACTTCCTCTTAAGGAAAAAGAGTTATGTCCAAAACTCCATGTCCAATGGATCTTTTGTCCCTTGAGTATGTTACATGTATCTAAACATCAAAATTTCCCCCAAATGTAATAGCACATAGTCTAGAGAAGACCTTAGCCAACTTCTATAAGAAGTAAATTAAATAACAGTCTTATTTTATTCATGTTCAGTTTTTTTGTTCGTTTGTTTTTTTAAATCTAGAAACCCAGAAAAAAAAAAAAAAAGAACAGCACTATATTTTGGAAGTCTAAGATCTTGTTTGGCACCAATTCCACATTATATCTCAGAATAAAATAAAAGAATGTATCAACCTAGCTTCCCAATGTAGATACAATAATGTCTGAAATGACACTAAGTTACTACTTAGTTTCATGAAGATTCAGCAATGGTTCTTACAAACCTAGGTAAATTATTTAGCAGCAGACCATGATCGTCAATATGGTGAAATATAGAAGATTACCAAATTCTGAATTAATGTTTATTCAATTCTGATAACAAATGAAAATGAAATTCCAAAGTCCTTATTGTATGAATTTAGCTGGAAAAACTGCTAAAAAGTGAATGGGTATTTTTAAACAATCTGGCCAAAAAATTATAGCACAGCTATACCAAAACACAGGAGATGGAATAACCAAGTGGGAAGGAAGCAACAGTAAGATTGTACCTTTTAATGAAAGGATCTAAGCTGAGATTAAAGATATGTAAAAACAGTGAAAGACTTGAAAATACAGGACACAAATCAAACAGTAATCTTTTAGGGCACACCACGGCAAAGAGGGGCACAGGCTCACTGACTTGCCATGTGCGAGTGACCATTAGAACCAGCATGACTGCCGTAACCACAGACTGGATTGCTTAAAATTTCACTTATACTCACAACAACATACTGAGGAAGACAGGGTAGGTATTATTGTTCCAATTTTTTGCAGATGGAGCACCCAAGATTTAGGCGGGTTACACGATTTGGCTAAGGTTCAGAGATAATAGATAGTGGAACATGGGATTTTTGAATCCTGGGCACATTTCCTTTCTCCAGCATCACAGTACTTCATATCAGCATCAGCAATGTCTCTATGAAATGCGACAGGGAATCCTCTCATAACTCCGGTATTCTATGAATTTCTCAAAGGAAGGGATACGTCTTATTCATACTTTCATCTGTAAGCATCCAGCGTAAGGCTTGGCACATCATAGGTGTTCATGTTTAATGGAGAGAATAATTAATGATAATAACAATAGTATATTATATTTTTAATATGTCTGCTGTATGAAATCCTACTATTTTACATCTATTATTTCATTTGTGGTCAAAATCTGCATAACAAGTCTTATTATCATGGGTCCTAGTACACACTGAATATCCATTCTGGTCCTCAATGTTTTACTAATTTTAGGTGTATTTTTAAATATATTTGATATTCTATATAGTCAACATAATTTAGCTTCTATTAAAATTAGATCACCAACTTTCTATGTACTACATACCAACACTAAACCACTCTAAAATAACATCTGCTTCAATGTCCTTTTGACTTAGTTGTATTTTGTCAAGAAATGGAATCCCTGACTTAGTTACTGAGGGAACTTGAAAGGTCAATTTCACCAAAAGTTCAATTCCTTATTATATAAAAATAACCTGACAGATTTATGAACTAAGATGAACTAGGATAAATTTTAAGCCAGTCATATCTGTGTCATGGTACCTGATGGCAAAATAATCCTAAAATGGAAATTCAGTTATTTCATAAAAGCAACAATTCAACTTCTGAAATCGCAAACAGAAATTACTAGTTTTTAGTCTTTCTGGGAACACATTTTCCATTATTTCATAAAGAAACACTTTTTTAAAACCAGAAAAAAATCTTGGTAGGTCTACTTCAGTATTTTTCAATCTTTTTTCAGGCTTCTTAAAAAACCTAATTACTTTCTCTCCCCATGAAATTTTAATAAATATACACTGATTATCTATGACTGTATATATATATATATATATCTATTCTTTATATATTAGGGGAAAAAAGGTCTTTTTTCACCCCCAAGAACAATCTTTTTCACCATTGAGAACCATCTTATTTTCCAGGTAAGGACACTGAAGCCCAGAAATATTACATATTTGCCTAAAGCAACATCAGATCTTATTAGTCTTAGGCACCATCAACTCAAAAATTATTGGTGAACTGACTACGAAACCACTAATAGACCTAGATACCAATTATATATTCAATATAACTACTATTATTTTTTGGTCATTCTTATTTTCACAAGAGGATATTCAAGGCAAGTAACCTCAATCAGCCAATTTTGTGTTATTTTAAGTAACTAGTTTTACAGAAGCTGAAATGAATGGCTAAAATGGATTCTTATTACATTAAAACAGTCATCCCATATATCCTCAAATGCCTTGCCTCTCATCATTAAAACAATTTCTTCAAAATCTTTATTAATAAAATCAGTACAATTCAGACTAATTTTTAAAAATGATGCAGGAACACGTTTCCAGAATTAAAATTCAAGTTCTTAAGAAAATTATTTACTGTATTAGAGTAACCTATTTCAAAGTGAAAAATGCCTATATAGTTTTCTTCTAATTCCTGGATATATTTTTAACTTAGAGATTATGTTAGTCTAAGCAGTTAGTGTTATTAATACTCTTACCAGTTCTGTCGTATGACTCATGACATGTACGTGCAATTTCTGCCCCTAGCTCTAAATAATGACCAGCTTTATCCATTCTGGAACCATCTGCTCCCAGGGCAAACATTCCCCCAGCAAAACAGGCCAAATGCCCCATCTTCTTCTCCAAGTGCCCGTTTTTCCATTCTCCAATAAAGGTGAGACCTCCTCGGGACTTCTTAATAAGATGTTTCTCTATAGCCTATAAGAAAGAGTAGATATTCAAAATTTTGGAAGCAAAGTGTTGGTGTTCAAACTTACTACATCCTTCTAGCTACCATAAAACCTTGGTAATGGGATATTCTACGAATTAGTAACTTTCCCAAACTGGAAGAGTTAATTTATAGTAAGTAAGTTTTGGAGAGCAAACAAGTCGCACAGAATCTTTAACAAATACACCATCACTACTACGACAAAGACAAGGTGGGAGAGGGTAGACTGACCTACATAACACTACCTGTATTACAGGTTTTTTCCTTCTAGAGCTAAATGGAATTCATAAGAATCAGTCAACTGAAATCATGATGACAAGTTATAACCCATAAGGCTCTACCAATTTATTTTCTATTTCATACAACAAAACTGAAGAGGAAGAATATCTAGGTTAATCAGAAAAATATGATTTTCATAATTAAAATGGTTTCTCCTTTTCCATGTAACTATACTTCTTGTCAAAGTACTTTAAAAAGGCACTATTAGGTGAGACATCTTATGTCATAAAGCTTACAAAACTAGTTAGAAGTTCAAACTTAACTGCCCAGCCCCTTACTTTGCAAACTTAGGCACCTGTTTGGGTGCTGTGCCATGGCTATGAGAGGCCATGTGATAAACATAGCCCATCTTCCTGGAATGCCAGTTTTACTCAAAAGATGTAGGCATGGCAAGAGAAATATTTTATGTTAAACTTGAATGTAACACAAAGTAGAGTTCAACAAGTACATTTAACTTTAAAAATGAGATTTTTAAGAGCTTTGTTCCTGTGGACTATGTTCTCAGACTTTGCTAAGAGGGGCTATAAATTAATTCTCTGCCTTTAGAGATAATTCTATGGAAAAGTATAAGAAACTGCATTAATTCAGTTCTCTTTGGTGAAAAGGTGAAAATGATTATATATGATTAGAGACTATACTTTTCTGACAATAAAGAGGAATAAGAATTAACCCATATTTTTGTGTGGTGTTCTCTGACAAGTTTGGTAACAATCAGCTTTGGAAAAATTTATTGTGTATTCCTTGTAATGATAACGGCTGTTTTACAGAATTATAAGGACTATGCCTCATTCATCATCTTATATTCCAGAAGGCCTATAAGTGTAGCATGTAGTCAATAAATGTTTAAGAAGTCATTTTGTAAGTAAATGGTAGATACTCGTATTTAGGCTGACAGGGGAACAAGGAATGGGTGATAAGCAAAATAAGGGACTACCACTGATTTATAAGTTTTGATTATTGTAGTATGCTGAAGCACAAATAAGAAGATTAGTTTTTCAAATGCAAGGACAAAGTTTTTCATCTTTGTGGGCCTCGTGGAATCTGGCATGTTTTCCACACGTGAGGCACTCCATAGATGCCTACTCAAGAAACATTTATTGAATGCCTACAATGGACTAAACTCCATATGCCAAATACCAGTTTAACACCTGTACATTCTGTAAACGACTGTAGGGAATTAGTTTCCCCAAAAGTAAGGCTATAAAAAGGATAATAAGATCCTTGCTTTAATTTAAAAACACAACAATAACTCTGAATACTGATCAACTACGGTCAGAATGGTGGTATTATATACAAAATTATACAAAATCAACAAAGCCTAAATGTGTTTCTTTGAAAATCCCAAACAACTTTGATGGAGAAAAATGGAGAGAAAATAAAACTTAAGAATATCAAGAATAGGAAAGGAATGTGGGAGCATGGGCAAAATGGGTGAAGGGGAGTTGGATACAGGCTTCTAGTCATGGAATGAGTAAGTACAGGGATAAAAGAACTATGGTCCTTTTAGTCAATGGTACTGTAATAGCGTTATATGGTGACAGATGGTGGCTACACCTGTAGTGAGCACAGTATTAAAGACTTGTCGAATCACTATGCTGTACACCTGAAATGAATGCAACATTATGTGTCAACTATACTTCAATAGAAATCATAAAATTAAAATATATATACATAATTTCAAAAACTGATTTTTTAATAAGATTTTATTTATTTATTTGAGAAAGAGAGGTAGGGGGACGGGCAGAGGGAGAGAGAGAATCTTAAGCAGGCTCCACGCCCAGTGCTGAGCCCAACAGGGGGCTCGATCTCACGTCCCTGAGATCATGACCTGCACAAAAATCAAGAGTGAGACGCTTCACTGACTGAGCCACCCAGGCGCCTCAACACAACTTTAAAAACAGATTAAAATCACTAATGGGCTATGGGTCTGTACTGGATCACAAAGCAAATAACTCAATAAGTGGGTAACACACTTCTTTTTCACAGTTCTTACTTGGAAATATCACATATAAGTGCTTCCAAGATTGAAGCCTGTTCCAGTTTTAAACTGTCACAACACTGTGGTAAGAGGTTATATAAATAGGAAGCGATACAGTAAAGGGGTTAAAAGCACAGCACCTGGAGCCAGACTGTTCAGTTCCAGGCTCCATCACTTACTGGCTATTGCCAACTTGAGCAAGTTACTTAACCTCTTTGTGCCATAAGGTTCTCAAGTGTAAAATGGCAGTAATGATGAGATGATTTCATATATGTAAAAGGGTGTACAACAGCACCTGGCGAGTGGGAAATATTACATAAGTGTTTTGCCCTTATTATTTATCCACAAGGCTCTCCATGTGTAGGTTCAATGTCAGCTGAAAGAAGAAATGTTTATGAAAATGTGTGTGAAGTCAGAAGTTTTTCCAGTCTGTGTAGGCAATAACTAAAAGTAATTAAATTTTCATACATAAATATATTACATATTCTTCAACAATTTCTTTAAAATGCCACAATAAAGGAAAACAATACAAGACTTTTAGATTAAAATACTAAGATTCTACAGTGAGGGCTGAGAGCCAAATGCACATAGGTGTTCACTGGTCACTATGAAACATACTGCATATTCACAGGTAAATGTGCTGACAAGAATTACCTCAATAGCATCATCATACATTTTTCTCGCCTCGTGGTCTGTTTTATCTGACATCAACCATGCTTTTAGTAGGTATTCATAAAAACTGTCTCCCAGCCCGCCAACTGATGTATGGTCTGTAATGAAAAGAAACAGGGAAGGATGGAGGTGGAAGAAAGAGAAGACAGAAGACAATGAAATAATCTTTTTCAAGTATAATGACTATTACTGGGGTCAACAATTTAAAAATTACATTGACAGCCTTACTTGCAGCATACTTCAAATTTAGTACAGTAAAAATATGCCCTCATCACTTCCCTCTACATGTATACCCAACTTTCCAGAAATCCCTTTCTGCTGGATGGGGTATTTCACACGCATAGGAGTCTTTTTCTTCAGCCACATAGTTTGTCAGTGTCACACAGCCAAACTTTTTTAGAAGTGAAAACAATTATCATTCATATACTAATGACTTTAACTATACAAGCTCTAAGATTAAACATGAGATACACTTGAATCTGATGTTAACTAAAAAGAGCCCATTTTTCTCTAGGATGGTTAGTGGTGATTTCTGTGCCATACACAATAAAGCAAAATAAATCTAAAAGGAGAAAAAAGCCCAAGAATTCCTTTGTAGTAACACTTTGCATAATATAAAAAGCTACTGAATGGGTACACCCGATTGCTATTTATATAGCTCTTACTTTGTATGTTTGCCCTCCATGTATTCTTATTCTACCCCATCTATACTTTTAATCCTATCCAAGGCAAGAGCGTAACTCCCAAGGCAACCCTATTCTATCCCTTTCCATGAGCCCCACCCTACATTCTTAAACTTTGCTTAAAAACTCACATCCTCCCTGCACAAAAAAGAAAAACAGCATACTTTTACAACCTGTCAATCATTCACAGAGCACTAGCACTGGTTTCCTACTTTAGTGAGAGGAAAGGATGGACTGCTGGGTGGTTTATGGAACAACTGGCTATCTGTTCGGGGGAATATGCATTTAATATTTGTATCTTTAGCTCACAAAAATAAATTTGTGGTGGATTAGTGATTTAGAAGTAAAACACAAAACTGTAAGTATTCCAGAAGAAAATGTAAGAAGACGTCTGCTCTTCCTAAGCAGATGATCTTCTTAGGCAAAACACAGAATGAAGGAACCAAAGGAAAAGATTTATAGCATCATACGGTATAAGCTACCATAAATGAATCTGTAAGACAAGAAATCAAATAGGATATTTGCAACATATATTAACAGAAATAAAGGTTAATACCCTATACAAAGAACTCTGATAACTAAATAAGGAAAATTGCTTTAGAGCACACACAAGTAATTTAAAAAGAGAAACACAAATTGATAATTAACATAAGAAAGGAAGATCAACTACATTAGTGACCACAGAAAAGCAAATTAAAAAATTCCATTTTTGTCTATTTAATTGGCAAACATTTTTTTAAAAACTGATAGTATCCAATGTAGATAAAGTTATGGTCCATAGGTGCTGGGAATGGAGGGCAATTTTGTAGTAGTTATCAAAATTTAACTAGGTTTTCTGCTTCTGGAATTATCCTGTAACAAATACTTGCACAAACACACAAGTATAGATGTAAAAGAAAAAAGGTCATCAGAGCACTGTATCCATTAGTAAAAACGTAAGATAACCTCAAAGGTCTAGGGATGTAGCTACATAAATTACAGTATAAACAGACTATAAGAGAAACTGCAATCATTAAAGAGGATCAGGTGAATCTGTAATCTGATATTGGAGGATATCCATTATATGCTATTAAATAGGGGGAGGGCAAGTTTCAGAATAATACAGTTTGATACTACTAAAAATTTGTATGTTTAAAGAATATTACTGTACACATAGAAAAGGTATGAAAAGACAACTGTGCAGAGTGATTACCTCTAAGAAAGTAGTCCTTCAATCTTTACTGTATATATTTATGCATTATTGGAATACACGTAATTTGTGTGATTAAATCATGTTCTGTTATAGAAAGTAATAAACGGGAAAGTGCCACCATTCACTTTAAACAACATGTCTGCTAATACTTTAGTAATTCACTTGCACCTTCAATAACCTGCATCTCAAATGCTCTTATTTCTCACTTTTTTTCCTTTAGTCCTAAGTGTACATTTCAATGAATTCTTACATATATATACATCCATAAATCCACCAAGATAAAAATATAGAGCTTTTCCAGCATTCCAAAGTCTCCCTCATGTGGCCCTCACAATCAATACCCAACTTCCAAAGATAACCATTTTTCTGACCTCTATCACTAAATGATTTGTCAAGTTCACATAAAATAGCCATTCATATAAAATGGCAATATACTTTCAAGAATGATTTGATAGCTTAATGATCTCCTTTGTTTTCCATCTAAATACCTAGAAGGAGCCCTCTGCCTTATGTAGGCTTCTGAGTCTCTTAACATTTAAAGTGCTTAGGTATTAGAGAAGACACTCAGAGGAACAGAAGATAAGAGTTTTCTCTCACACTGCATGAGAAAATCACAATTAAATTTCTAACAGCTTTCAATACTCGTCATACTTACATTTAAGAATTTTATGATGATGGTAATATATGATGATGGGTTTAGAGGATAAGTTACACTTAGATGTTAAGTTAATTCCAACAGATTTAAATATCCTTTATAGTTACTGGAAATCATAAAAGATAACACATATTTGTAAAATATTAAAGCAATATGGAATTACGTAGACAGGGAAAGTCCCTCATATTTAGGGACAGAGAATATGTGTAGGAGAGAGAAATGTTGAGGGTACCTTTTGGGTACCTTATTTGCTAATGAACCAGAAGACAGTAATTTTTTATATGGGAAGGAACTATTTTAAAATAGCTGTATCAAAACAACGATGACAAAAGATCCCCATCAATACTGTTACTTCAATGTTGTGGTCATGTCATAATGTCCTGACTCACTTGGTGAATGATGCCATTACTACCTTACCAGCTGCCCAGTCTTGTCTTGGGTTTCTCATCAACCGCTTAAAAATGTGCTGTTTCTGTTGTCCTCCTACTTGCCTGTCTGTGGTCTCTCCTGTTTTTCTTTCATCATTTTTATTCTTTCCCAGCCCCTCAGGCGTGTCACTTCCACATACACTGAGTCCACACCTACATTTATTTCATCGCCCTTGAGGCCTTCCTCCCAAGCTGGTTATCCTCTCAGCGTACTGTATAGAGATCACCTCCAGACTTCTCTTTTCCTGCTTTCCTAAGTTGTACCCATTGTTTCAATACATCGTCTTAGTTTACGCCTGTTTTAACTGAATCATATTCTTTTTTTTATGCGCTTAATATGACCTTTATTTTTTTATTGTTACATTCGCCATCATACAGTACATCATTCGTTTCTGATGTAGTGTTCCGTGATTCATTGTTTGCATATAACTCCCAGTGCTCCATGTAACACGTGCCCTCCTTAATACCCTAACTGAATCATATTCTTACATAATTTCCCAGGAAGGACTATGTGGATTGTAACTCTGCTGCCTGAACATGCCTTTATTATGCTCTCCTTCTTAATTTTATATTGTAAAGGTATTAAATTCAAGGTTGGAAATCATCTTTCCTCAGAGGTAATCAGAGGTACTGCTCCAACATCCCGTAACATCAAGCGTCATGAGTGAGAGACATCAGCAGTGCTGTTTTATCGGCTCAACGTGTCCTCTTCTCTCCATCCCCCTTCCTCACACTGAACTGGCCTTTCCAAGCTCTACATCTTCATTTTGATACTGCTCAAATGTTTCCTTACATTCATTGTGCTCGGCACTTTTCCAACTACAGGTTCGCATCTTTCAACTCTGAGAAAATTCTCTTCCATTATTTATTTTCCCCACTTCACCTGCTTGTTTCTCTCTTCTGAAACTCTTACTAGCTGGAAACTGGATCTCTTAGACTGCTTTTCTATTATTCTTTTCTCTCAAATTTTAGTCTCTCTTCGTCTTCTTCCTCTATATCCTGGGATTTTTAAAAAATCAAGTTATATTTTAGTCCTTTCACTGAGGTTCTCCCATAAGCAATTATACATTTTTTTTTAAAGATTTTATTTATTCGACAGAGATAGAGACAGCCAGCGAGAGAGGGAACACAAGCAGGGGGAGTGGGAGAGGAAGAAGCAGGCTCCCAGCGGAAGAGCCTTATGTGGGGCTCGATCCCATAACGCCGGGATCACGCCCTGAGCCGAAGGCAGACGCCCAACCGCTGTGCCACCCAGGCGCCCCAGCAATTATACTTTTAACCTTTGAGCTCCTATGACTGGCTCCTGGCAATTATACTTTTAACCTTTGAGCTCCTATGACTGGCTCCTGGCTGGGACCCAATGGCTCTGCAACTTAACCTGTGTCCATAGCTTCCTCCTTGCTTGGATAAGCCACTGTACTCTGGGTTTTGCCTGGATGCATGGATGCATTATTAAAACTGTTACCAACCCAGCCAACCTTCCAAATTTAAAACCAGGGTGGACATGTTCTGTGTCTCACTGGTATGACCACCTAGCATCTATCTTTGTTACCTCTTTGAGACTGGAGAATGTTGTTTGGCACATGGAAACTCTTGAATATATGATCAAAGCCCTAAATGACACTCAAAATAGCATTTCTCTATTAAATGCTAGGGTAATACAAATATGTAAAGCAGCTTTAAGAAACAGAATGATGTTAGATGTTTTAACTGCTATACAAGGTGAAATATGTGGTAGCATAAAAACAAGGCTGTGTATACAGTCCAGATTACCACAAAATATTTCTGGGTTTCTAACCGACATAAATACTCAAATTGGCACTTTAAACAATCTCTTTCCTTTAGTGATTGCTTTAAACTCCTGGACTGGAGGAAAATTATCAAAGGTCGACTATCAAAGATCTTTTTTTCAGATCTCTTCTTGTAATATTAACCTTGTTTTGTCATATCTGATGTCTCCTTGCCTAGTGCCAAGACTCCTTCACCGCCATAACTTCCAGCTAACAGATAATACCTTCTCCTCAAGGAGGTTCATCCATGTTGTCCACGTTGGATTCAGCTGCCCCACCTTTCATAACAATCGGAGGACAGAAGCTGACACCCTGCAACCCCCACCTCCATGGGATGTATGCAACATTCCTCAGGCACTCCTGGCTCCCCTAAAGGACAAAGAAACAGTTCTTACTACCTACAGCCCATTGACAAGTCCTTGAAACAGGCATGGTGACATTCCTCTAGAAATTCAGCTGCCTAGATGTTAATACTTTGCTAAGGGCAAAATGCAGTCCTAGCCTGACCCCCCTCCCCTCCACCAAGATCCTGTAAGTCTACTTTAACGTATAAAAATTCCTTTGGAAACTTCTTTATCTCTAACCCCGCCAAGATATGTATTGGCAATCATCCCCCAAGCATATGGCCCACCGATATACATCTGAAGGGTCTCATGACTAAGGTTTTATTAGACGGTAATAAATGACCCTTTCCCAACAGCAGCTAGCCCCCTCAAGGTCCTGGAGACCTTGCTTCCAAAATTCCTTAGAGACTTACGCTATCCCTAGCCTCCCCCCACTTGAGGGTATAAAATAGGCCATTCCTCACAACCCCGGGGCAGCAGCTCTTTCTGCCCACGGGTCCTGTCCCTGTGCTTTAATAAACCACCATTTTGCACCAAAGACGCCTCAAGAATTCTTTCTTGGTCGTCGGCTCCGGACTCCACCCCACTGAACCTCACTTATATTCCCCAATTTCATCAATTGTTTCTTTTTTCATAGTACCCTATTCCTATTTTATGAATACATCATCTTTTCAGAGTTCGTCGGAAAAACAGGTATGCTTACTTATAGGATTGCTTCAGTCTCCTCCAGGATCCCCTTTTAACTTTAAATATTTTTACTGTGAAATTTAACACACACATGGAAAAGCATATAGAACTCATTATAGAGAACACCTGTATAATCTCTACTCAGAAGAATGCCAGTGCCCCAAAAACCTTTGATGTACCCTTTCTCAATTATAATTCCCACATCCCCAAAGGTAACAATATCTTAACTTTTGGTAAAAAATGTAATCACTTTTTTTATATGGTTATCATCTAATACCCTCTCCCAACCACTACTGTTTAACTTTGTCTACTAGTATATTTAATAAATGTTATATATTCCTCTTGTGACTATCTTCTATATCTCAATACGTTGTGAGATTCAACCACGTTGTTGTATGTATGCACTGCTATCTGATATTCCCCCTGCATCAATCAACCATTATTTATTTATCTGTGTTTAAGACTGAAGTTCTGGGTAGCTCATGTGGGCTTCCTCTACTGAATAGTGGGTACTCTTCCACTGAGCAGACTTATTCATCACTAGGTCTCTCTCCTGAGTGGGAATTCTGAGTGGATGCTTTCTGTGTAGGCGAAGTTGAGGAAAGGCAGGCTAACTGCCAGGTTTTGCTTTAGAGTCAGGAACAGGGTATTTGTTGTGAAACTGGATCTGTGTGAATTTTAGAATAAAGGGAGGCTTTATTCTGGGGTACTAACATCCACATGGAAAATTTTAACATTCTCCTCAATGAAATCACTCAATTTTTCGAAAAGAAGTGTTACACAGTTATGCCTACAAGTAAATTCCAGGATGAGCTAACTGATGCGTAAGAATTTCAAGTGGAGCCCTTGTTCCCTATAACAACCTTGAATAAATACCTACTTTTAGCTCTGCTCTTCACTCATTTATTCAATTACGTGCGCCTATTGCTTATGAACTCTGAATCATTCTGGAATTACATCAGTTACCCTTTTGTAGTGTTCTTGTCCTGTATTCTAGGTTGCACCTTTCTCAGTTCTACTCACACACTCCCTGCTACAGTGCATTATGCAAATTTGTTTAAGCAAATTTTTTTAAATAATCTTGTCCACTATGACCTCCCATTTACCTCCAAATCTCTTTACCATCTTGGATTAACTGCTTTCTACATTTTTTCTGTACTTTCACTGTGGTCTCAAGGAGGATGGTTGGCCACAGTGGTAAAGTTATAGTTCAATCTTCCACCATGAAGCAGAAGTCCTAATAAAACTTTCTCAATTTGAGTTCTTTTTGGATAACTCTGCAATTTGTTAATGCTATATATATATATATATATATATATATATATATATATATGAATATGACTTCTCATTCCCTGTCTCCTAATCTGCTCTCACTGTTGTCCTATCATGAATAAAAATCAAAGCAGATGGGAACTTAGGGCATCTTGGTTTACTCCAGTATTCTGGATGGTCTGGGACTTTTAACCACTATGTAATTCAGGATGATTTTAGGTGGTACATAGAATACCTTTTTAAAAATTGTCATAGTCACGGGGTGCCTGGGTGGCTCAGCTGGTTAAGTGTTCAACTCTTGCTTTTGGCTCAGGCCAAAATCCTGAAATCAAGATTGTGAGACTGAGCCCTGCATCGGGCTCTACACTGGGCATGGAGCCTGCTTAAGATTGTTTCTCTCCCACTCTCTCTGCCCTGCCCCCCCCCCACCTAAGAAAAAAAAAAAGTTGTCATAGTTACATAATGACTATTGTCAAGATGATCTTTTAACTTCATACAAGACCCTGCCCCCTCCCTGGAGCACATATCAACAACAAAGGATGAAATAATTATTTAAAAGGTTTCCACACTTGAAAACAAAATAAAAATTGTAGTAGGTAAGAAATACAAAGAAACTCATAGTGTTAAAAGCAGGAGTTTCTATTTCTTGAAAGTAAATAAAGACACCTAGAAGTTTACTTCCCCCAACATAATGGGATTCAAAGCACTAACTCATGGTGGGAATCTGGGTATGAAATTAGTTTCCTAGACTAGCAGAAGGAAGCAGGAACAGCTGCACGATTGAGACTAGGATAAACTGCTATATATTTGAGGAAACAGATGTGTAATATCCTTGGGAGAGCTGACATACCAGTATAAAAAAGACCAAGTTCTGAACTGATAAGCCAGTGGAGGCATTAATAAAACAGCCAGGAATGGGGTAGTAAGTAGTGAGAGTAGAAAGGAAAACATACACATCATGAAGCTCTCACTCAAACTGAGCTTGCGAATGGAAACTCCAATGCACACAAGGGAAACTCGTCAGGAAGGAATTCAACTATGCAAATAGGAGAACGTACTATACCATGAAAAGGCAAATAACGTGGCTACCTTCTGAAAACAAGTTTAAAATAAGTATATTTAAAAAGTGTACTAAGAAAAAAATGTATAAAGCCAAAACTGAACAGTTTGCACTGAAAAACTGGCAAACATAGATTTTAATACAACCATCTGAAAACTCATAGATCAGAAAAAAAAATTAGACAATGAATCTAATAATAGTCTTGTTTAATATGTTGAGAAATTTGAGTTGCCTTAAAGGAAAGCAGACTCTACTAAACTATGAACAAGACACGAGACCCTCACTGGCTTGTACCCGTATATACCCATTGTACAATGCTTCGCACAATTCTTCCTTATAGTTAAGAGTGCTCAATAAGCAATGATTAAAGAATGGCTGACTTCCCATTTTCAAGTATGAATGAACAGCATTTCGCAATTATAATAACTTGTCTTTTAAGGTATTTTTTCTTTTTTGGGGGGCGCCTGGGTGGTCAGTTAAGTGTCCAACTCTTGTTTTTGATTCAGGTCGTGATCTCAGGGTCATGAGATCAAGCCACACATCGGGCTCCACACTCAGAGGGGAGTCTGCTTGAGATTCTCTCTCCCTCTCCTGCTGCTCCTCACACTCATGCGTGTACTCACTTTCTAAATAAATAAATAAATAAATAAATAAATAAATAAATAAATAAATAAACAAACCAACCAACCAACCCCTTTCCCCCCCCCAAAGGGGTGCTTTTTCTTTTTTAAAATGAATTGGAGCACATTTTTTAAAAAAATGATTCCATTTTCACAATCTCTCACTCTTTTTCAGTTTAGGAAAACAAATAATTATGGAATAAATAGTAATACATAACACAACACATAATATTTACAAGTTCAACAAAAAAAATTTTACAGAATGAATGCATTAACTACCTTAAGTACTCATTCTTTCAAGCTTTAATAAAATTTACACGTATACATTTTTAAACTTTCCTAATTTCCCCAATACTAAGATGTCTATAATTGTAGTATATTCAACCGCTTACATGAAATACCCACTGAAATATAATTTTAAAAACCTTACAAAACTCCATTCATCTTAATTATCAGAAATATTCACAAACGTTTTAATATTAAGGTTTTCCTTAGTATTTAATTTTCTCATAGCTCAGCATCCAGGTTTAATATTTCAACTACTCAGGGGGCTGTGGTAAAAATGTATTTTCTAAAAATAACAAATACCTAACTCTGTTCCTCTTTTCTCGTAAAAGAGTTTAAATTTACTCCTGCTTCTTTCTCCTCACCTACCTGCTCTTTATTCCATTACATTCTGGCCTACAGCACACAGCCAAATCAAAATGGCACTCTACAAGCTAACAGCTATTTCTCAGTCCCAATACATCAAATAAACCATACTATACATGCAAGAGAAGATGATTAGATCATACAAAGAGCATCGTGGAGGGTGAGGCAATAAGGGTGATACTGAACTGAGGAGAGAACTGAAGGCCCAAATTAACCAAAGGGAAGAAGAAATGAAGGAACAGATTTTAGAGTTACTAAGAAGGTAAAAACAGGGGCTCCCGGGTGGCTCAGTCGTTAAGAGTCTGCCTTCGGCTCAGGCCGTGATCCTGGAGTCCTGGGATCGAGCCCCACATCAGGCTCTTCCATTAGGAGCCTGCTTCTTCCTCTCCCACTCCCCCTGCCTGTGTTCCCTCTCTCTCTCCCTGGCTGTCTCTCTGTCAAATAAATAAATAAAATCTTAAAAAAAAAAAAAAAAAGAAGAAGGTAAAAACAATACGACAGGAGTCAGGCCAGACTGTCAAGTTTCTGGCACAGGCCAGACTATGTAAAGTATGGATGAAATAAGGAATCACAATGAGGAATAAATCTTAAAGAAGAGATAATAAGCTCAATTTTGTACCTACTGAGTTTAAGATACCTACAAATAACCAGGAAACCAATCTCTTATACCTGGTGGGGGGGGGGGGCATATCAGTTTAAATCCCAAGCAAAATCAGAATGAAATACTGATGATTTACATCAGGGGTGGGGGTGGAGGGGTAATTTTTTCTGTAAAGGGCCAGATAATATACAGCCTTTATTACATGCTCCTCTGTTTTGTTGTTGATGACGATTGTTTAAGCCCTTCAAAATGTAAAAAAACATTTTTAACTGGTAGGCCATATAAACGCAGGTCAGTGGCTAGCCTAGTTTGCCAGTTGCTGATTCATATTTCACAGATATATAGGGCACAGTTCATCCTGCAAAAAGAGATGAGGTCTGTGAGGCAAAAATGGAAAGGAAAAGAAGAATTCCTAAGAATATGAACATTTAAGAAGCTAGGAGAAGAGGGGTGCCTGGGTAGCGCAGTCGTTAGGCGTCTGCCTTTGGCTCAGGGCGTGATCCCGGCGTTCCAGGATCGAGTCCCACATCGGGCTCCTCCGCTGGGAGCCTGCTTCTTCCTCTCCCACTCCCCCTGCTTGTGTTCCCTCTCTCGCTGGCTGTCTATCTCTGTCAAATAAATAAATAAAAAATCTTTAAAAAAAAAAAAAAGAAGCTAGGAGAAGAAGAATATGAAACAAATTCCCATCCCTTTAAAGTGGACTGGCCTTATACTTGCTTTGTCTAACTGAATGTGGTAAAAAGTAACATCGTGCCAGTTTCAAGTCTAACCCTCAAGAGGCCTCATGTGCTCCACTTCTTTTTATGGGACCTTGTTACTGCCATGGAAATAAGCACGGTATATAGCCTGATAAATGGTGAGAGACCACAGGGAGTAGGGCTGAATCTCCCCGAGTGGGGCCGTGCTAGATTAGCCAGCCTCCAGACAACCTGCCAGCTCACTGAGACACACTGAGTAAGTCCACACAAGACCAGCAGAACATCTCAGCCAACCTGTAAATTTTTAAAAAATAATACATTCTTTCCAGTCACTAAATTTTAGAGTGGTTTGTTATACAGAAGTAGCTAATACACTGTCGTTTTTGGACTAGTCTATAGGACAGCTGCTAGGCCACATAAAAAATTGCTTTTAGTCGAGTGGCAGAAAGCAGAGTCCAGAATGCAATGCATTAAAAGAAGTGAACAGAGGCAAACAAGAAAAACCAACAAATATAAACATTTCTTCAAAACGCTTTATCATGATAGGAAGAAGAAAGGTGGAGTGTCTGCTAGAAGGGGCTATGGCAATGAAGAAGAGTAGAGGAAACAGAGGGAAGGGGTCACTAGCAATGAGAAAGGTACCAGGAGGTTTAACACATTGTATAATCACAATGGGAATACCAAAAAAGAGTTCAGAAGTTGAAAGAGGATAGAATACAGAATACAGGTCAAAGGAAGAATACTGGCCAGGATCTTCTAAGACTGGAAAAACAGATAAAGCCCAGTGACTAAGTAAATGAGCTTATAGGTAAAGAGATCTTCTGTACAAAGATCTTTACTTTCACTTTGACTTAGGAAGCAAGGTCGTCTAGGTAGAAGTGAGGTAAAGGGGTATGGTGACCAACTTTTTAAAAACTACCGAAGAGAATGTATTCTGTGAATAATTTTTAAAAACTAGAAGCATAGAATGGGACATACAAGGAGAAATAGTGAACAAAGAAATTAATACTTTGAACCACAAGTTTATGATGAGGTTAGGCAACGGAGCAATAAAAGTATGCTAGAGTTCTCATCTGGTTCAGAGGGAAGAGCTCCAGGAATGATTAATTCTAAATGTCAGTAGAAAAATATAAATAATCAGAGCGTAAGTTAAAATTCAAGGGCAATATCTAGGAAAGATGAAAATGTATATATTAATTTTGAAACCAGTAAAGACAAAGAAAATGAAACAAAACACATAAGGCAGCATGGGGAATGATATTTTAAGAATGCATAATAAACACACACACACAAAAATAAGATAAAAGAAACTGACTTAGAAAAAGACTTGTGTTTTGGACCAGGATGAAGCAACAGTTTACCCTGTAACCTAGAACAGCCAAAAAACACTGAACAATATACATGAAATGATGGTTTTCCTGACACTGAGCATCAGGCAATAAAGGACAGTGATCTGTAAGATACAGAAAATAAACAAGGTGAGTCCTATGACTGCCCCCAGATTACTGCTTCAAGAAAGTTTCCAGGCAGAAGCACAGGGAGGAGAAAATAAGGCACAGTCCAGAAAGTCCAAGGCAGCTAGGGTTCACAGACAGGGTAACCAGAGAAAAGAGACCTGCACAGAAAGAGAAACTAGATATATGCAAAGGGTTCCCCTGAGTATACAATAGAGTACTGAGCAGCACACACATGTGAGGAAACTACCTGAGACTGGGAAAAGAACTACATGAAAGGACGGGAGGGGACACTGCCTGGGGCTCACAAAGACCCTACTGGTAATAATGCCTCTTCCCATGAGCCAGACGAGAAAAATTCATACTTCATGGGCAATTAGAGTACAGTATGCAGGACATAATTAGCCCCAGACTGAGCAATGTACCAGATGTCCCTAACAAATCATAAAATCAAGACAGGAAAAGGTCTAACAATTTCCAAGTAACTTAACTGTATCCCAGAAAAAAACTCAAGACGACTTCTAGGAAAAGAAAAATATCCGGCACTCAAACAAGATAAAACTGACAATTGTCTGACATCTAATCCAAGATTACCAGGCATGCAGAGAGGCAGGAAAGAAACCACTCAAAATGAGGAAAATAAAGAACCAGTTCAAAATGACCCAGAATTGACACAAATGGTAGAATGACCAGAGAAGAATATTCCACGTTACTATAACTGTGTTACCTATGTGCAAGTAGGTAAGCAGAGACAAGGAAGAGATGAAAAGATCCAAACTGAACTTCCGAAGATGAAAACTACTGTGTTAGAGACAAGCAAATACAGTGGAAGGGATTAACAGCAGATCAGACAATACATAAGAAAAGGTCAGTAAACCTGAAGGCACTGCACCAGAAATTATTCAAGATGAAACACAAAGGGGAAAAAGAAAAACAGAAAGATAGAAAAAAAGTATCTATGAACTAAGTGGCCTAATACATGGATATAGTTGAAATCTCTGAAGGAGAGGTATGACCGAAAAATTATTTGAAGAGATAAGGGCTAAAAAATTTCCAAATTTGATAATAACTATAAACCCACATGAAAATGAAAACACACCATGGCAGAATTTGTGGGATGCCACTGAAGCAGTACTAAAGGGGAAATTAACAACATGAAAGGTTTCATATCAATGACTTCAGCTTCCACCTTAGAAGCCAGAAAAAGAAAGGCAAATTAAACACAAAGTAAAAGAAAGCAAATAATAAACATTAGGGCAAAAATCAATGAAGCAGAATCTACAGATATTAAAAAGGATAATAAGGGAATATTATGAACAACTTTATGCCAATAAATTAAAAAAACTAGATGAAATGGACAAATTCTCTGGAAGACAGAAATTACCAAACCTTCTATCTGTCAAATAAATTGAAATTATACTTAAAAACCTTCCAATAAAAATGCTGTAATCCAAAAAAAAAAAAAAAAACCAAAAACAAAAAAACAAACCAAAAACCTTCCCAAAAGAAAACTATGGGCCCAGATGGTTATGTTGGCAAATTCTATCAAACATTTAAGGAAGAAACAATATCAATTTTGCGCAAACTTTTGAGGAGGAGGGAATACTTCATAACCCATTCTTAGGCCAGCATCGTAATAATACCAAAACCAGACAAAGACAAAAAAGAGCTACAGAGCAGTATTTCTCATTTAACAAATCAATTACAAGGAAATACTGAAAGGCTAATACACATCATGAGTAAGTATGATTTATTCTAGAAATGCAGAGCGGGTTTAACATTTAAAATCAACCAATGTAATTCACTATATTCAATAAACCAAAAAAGAAAATAGATGCACACACAAAAAATTTGACATCCGTTCCTGATAAAAACTCTCAGCAAACCAGGAAAAATACACAAAGGGCATCTACAAGAAAACCTACAGCTAGCAGCATACTTAGTAAAAGACTAAATACTTTTTCCCTAAGATAAGAAACAAGACAAGGCTGTTCACCTTCATACTTTTTTTTCAACACTGCACCATAGGCTCTATAGCAAGTCCAATGAGACCAAAAAAGAAATGAATTAAATTCAAATAAGTGGCATTCATACTAGAAATAAAGAAGTAAGCTATGTTTACTTAGATATAACATGACTGTCTATGAAGAAAATTCGATGGAATCTACAAAAAAAAAAAGCTACCAAAGCTAAAAAGAGAAGTTAGCAGGTTGCAGATACAAGCTTAATATACTAAATCTATTTTATTTCTATATATTAGCAACAAAATATAAAAAACTGAAATTTAAAATGTCATTTTTAACAGCATCAACAATATGAAATATCTACAGATAAATCTGGTGAAACATGTGTAAGACCTGTACACAGTGAGCTACAAAATATTTTTGAGAGAAATTAAAAGAATACCTAAATAAATGTAGACATACATATAATTTGTTCATGGACTGGAAGATATCAACTGTCAAAAGAGTGTTAAGATGTCAAATTCCCCCAAATCATCTATGGACTTCTCAATCAAAATACCAGCAGGCTTTTCTATAGAAAACTACCAGTGATTCTAAAATTAATATGGAAATGCAAAGGACCTAGATAACCAAGACAGTTCAAAGAAAAAATCTAGCGGACTAACACTACTTGATTTCAGGCTATAATAACTAAAACAGCATGATATTGGCATAATAATAGATAAGTAGATCAACAGAACAGAATAGAAACCATAAACTTATATCTATATGTACAACTGATTTCTGACAAAGGTGCAAAGACAATGTAGTGGAGAAAAGACAATCTTTTCAACAAAAGGGAGCCAGAATAATTAGATACCCAGGAAGGGAAGGAGGAAGGGAGGGAAGGAAGGAAGAAAGGAGGGAGGGTGGGAGGAATGAACTGTGATACCTATATAAAAATCAACTCAAGGCAGATCACAGACCTAAATATAGAACCTAAATCTCTAAAACTTTTAGAAGAAAACATAGGAGGAAATCTTTGTGATCCTGGGTTAGGCAAAGCTTTCTTAGATATGATATATTCTTTTATGTAAAGAACAGACTGATAAAATGGACTTCAACTTCAGAGTTGGAATCCTTTGCTGTTTAATTTAACATTGCTAAGAGAATGAAAAGACAAGTCAAAGACTGGGAGAAAACATCCAATTTGAAAATGGGCACCTGGGGAGCGGTCTGATCAGACAATTCACCGAGAAGATAAATGGATGGGAGTGGCACATGAAAAGACATACAACATCATTGGTCATTTTGGAAGTGACAATTAAAGCTACCAAGAATTACCACTACACACCTAAAATGAAAAGACTGACCATATCAGCTAAAATGAAAAACTAAATGATGGGGCGCCTGGGTGGCTCAGTCGTTAAGCGTCTGCCTTCGGCTCAGGGCGTGATCCCGGCGTTCTGGGATCGAGCCCCACATCAGGCTCCTCCGCTGGGAGCCTGCTTCTTCCTCTCCCAATCCCCCTGACTGTGTTCCCTCTCTCGCTGGCTGTCTCTCTCTCTGTCGAATAAATAAAACCTTTAATAAAAAAAAAAAAAAAAAAAGCTAAATGAAAAGACTGACCATATCAAGTGCTGGTGCATATATGGAGGAACACTGCTGATGGGAATGTAAAATGGTATATCCACTACAGAAAAGAGATCGGCAGTCTTTTTTAAAAAGAATACACATCTACTATATGATATATACGCACTCAAGAAAAGTGAGAACATATGTCAACATGAAGGCTTGTCGGTCATTGTTCACAGCACTTTATTTGTAACAATCCCAAAGTGGGAATAATCCAAATGACCATCAACCGGTGAGTGGATAAACAAACTGTGATGCTCCACAAGGCAGCATGCTCCTCAGAACTACTGATATACACGATACGGGCAAATCTCAAAATAATTATGCTCCGCGAAAGAAGCTAGACAAAAATAAAGAATGCATATAAAGGATTCCATTTATAAAAGTTCTAGAAAATGCAAATGTATCTATGATGTAAGAAAGCAGATCAGCAGTTGCTTGAGGAAGAAGTGAGAAGGGGAATGAAAGAAGAATCATAAAAGGGGATGAGGAAACCTTTTAGAGGTGATAGATAGGATCATTATTTTGATGATTCCCTAGGCCTATATTTATTTAAAAACTTACCAAAATGTACACTCTAAACATGTACTATTTATTCTATGTCAATTATACCTTAATAAAGCTATTTTAAAAAAGCAAGTAAACAAAACAAAAAGGATACCTGAAATTAGTCCAACAAATTTAACTCACTTTTTAAAATACTGAGTCACACTGGGATTTAAAAAAATTTTTTTAAATCTCTATAAATAATCCATAAACACTTTTTACTAAAGATATACCTAAACTAAAATTGCTCAGGAAATTGAAAATAAGGAAATGGTCAAAAGTGAGTTGGGGATGGACAGGAGGCTTATAAAGAAGACTTGGGGAGAGTAAGGAACAGAAGTAAACTGATCGAAGTTAAAGAATTGTCAGAGGTACTGACGATCCAGTTGGAATTGGAAATTATATATTTATAGTGACTTCAGCCTGTACTACTGATGATTTTCATCAGCAATGCTCAGCTGAGTATATGAATGGGAAAGGTAGATGGCTGGGTTGATACAGTTTTGGGATTTGTAGGACAGATAAAAGAGAAGGTACTCAAGTATTTCCATATTGGTTTGAATCCTATGCTGTCTAGGCTGGATAGGAAAAGAAGCAACAGGCAATTCTCCTGTCCAAATATTCAGGATTCTTGTTCCATTGTTTTGTTGCACCCAACCAGTAAAAACATTAGCCCAAATGTCAGTCTGCTCTACTATTATCCTCAAACTCCCAGTTTTCCCCAAGAATGAGAACCTCAACATTGCTTGTCAACTTTAGTATGACTTTTTGATTACCGCTCTTTCCCATTCCTTAAAGCAGGTATTTGAAATCTCTTCTTCAAAAGTCTTCTACTGCTCTACCTTCTTCCTACACTCAGCACACCATCATGCCACCTAATTCACAGAAAAGAACACAAACCATTGACGGGGGAGAGAGGGAACCCCAAAAATCTATCAACTTTCTGCACCCCCATCTATCAAGTTATCTGTTCCTTTTCCTTGTTAAAGAGGAAGAAATATTACTTCTCTACATACTCTATCTTGCTCTGGACCCTAACCACTTCTGCTTCCTTCTCAGAAATCCTCCCCATCTTGGCTAGTTTTAATCTTCAATTTCTACCCTTAGCATTTAAATATTTATTAACATCTTAAAATAATCAAGTGATCTTTCTTGACAATACTATACTCCTTAAGTTTGATACCTATCAAGTGTTTACTGAAGTAAGTGAAGAAAGATATCACAGATGACATCTCGATTTCTGGCTGGGCAAATGGGGGAACAATGGCGCTCCTCATTGAAACTAGTAATACTGGAGGAGAAACGGTTTAAAGAATGAGTCTGAACTAGGGACATGTCAAATTGGAGGTGCTAGAAGGATATCTAAACGGATATGACAAACAGGCAATCAGACATGTGGAAATCCAGAGATTGGGAGTATACACTTGTGAATTACCAACATATGAAATGGATTTGAGCCATGCGAGTTTGCATAGAGTGATTAAAGAATACAAATGGTACTTTTGGAGCATGTCACTTCTAGAAGAAAGAGTCATTAAAATAACATGTGACATTTTCTATTTTGCACTGGCCCCGTACATATTTCTGGGTATAATACAGATCTATAGAAAGGGATTAAGAAATAAGCAGGAAAGAAAACAAGATAGCAAAGACATAACAGAATTAAAGGAGGTGAAATAACAGGGTAAATAGCAGGGAAAGGCAAAAGTCTTTGTCCCCATGGTTTAGGGGAAATGTTGTTTAGGTCTGTGAATTATTGCCAGGGTTTACAGATTTCATTTTAAGTTACCTGAGTACTAGGACAATAAGTTCTCTTTCCAGCTCTTCTATACTGTTGCTCTAGTAGAAGATTATATGCTTAATAAATGAATAAGCAGCAGAGGCCTGAGATCCATGGTAACTATGGAATTTATCACCCAGTAGTCTGACTTTCTTACTGAAACCACTGAATCATGCCTGCCCCAGTGTCAAATCTGATAAACCATGTCACCCCAAGGTCCTTTGGAGACGCAGAAAATGATAACACATTATAAAGCACTACTAAACAGCAATGATTCATATGATCTGTCTCAGCATGTTATGAAGTTAATGGCAAGTTTCTAACAGAAGCTATTTCTTGAGGCATTCTTATAGGAAATTCTAGAAGCTAGTATTTGTATGTCATGGTTTATGAAACATTTTCAAACACAGTACCTCATAAATATGACCTACATGACCATCCTATTAAATAAGTCCATTAGAACACATGAAGAAACAAAAGCATGGAGAAGTTAAATAACTCGTCTACATTATTATGTTAAATTATTAAGCAGGAAAGCCAGGGTTAGTCTTTCTAACTCCAAATATTATACCCGTCCTTGTTTTTTCTATAATTTTTTAATTTAGTGGTATAAAACATAATGAATCAGTGATGACCAATTTCCTATATTTTCTTCACTTTAGTCATTAAATAGCATAGGCTAAGCACTGTGCTTAGAAAACTAGTGAAAAAACAAAGGAAAAAAAGGGAGAAAATATTAATAATATGCCTTTAAATCTAGGTTCTTTACTATATTCTTTTATATCTGTTGCCAAGTACTATTCCTGAAGGTAATTACCAGTAATTATTCTCTTGTGATTGCTATGTGCATGTCACAGACATTATCATTACTCTAATTACAATACAGTTAGCCAAAGCTGGATTGTTAAATTTCAGCTCAATTCACTGTTTGTTTTGCAGACTATTTATAGATATGACAGATGTATAGTGCTCAAAGATAATAATGGATCTGATATACTTTTCAGAAGCTGATATAAAATATACAAAAACATTAAAAAGAACAAATTGCACAATTTAGTCAAGACTACAGCTGCTAAAAGGATATCAGGATAGCTTCCCTAGGATTTTAAAGCCCCTTGCCAAGATAACCAGTGACTAGCTCTTTCTGTAACATTCTCAAAATTAACAACTGCTAAGAGTGAATATATTCTGAAAAAGTAATTTAAATTCATTGTGAGAAGAAAAACAAGGAAGAAGGAATTATTTTATTGCAATATTTTAATTGCGCTGAAATATATGTAACATGAAAGCTGCCACTTTAGTCATTTTTTCAATGTACCATTCAGTGGCATTAATTACATTCACAATGTTGTACAACTATCACTATTTCCAAAACTTCTGACCATCCCAAATAGAAACTCTGTACCTATGGAGTAGTAACTCTCCATTCCCCTTTCACCTAAGTCTCAACCTCTGATTCACTATCTGTATGAATGTGACTACTTTAGATTTGGTAAAGTGGAATCATACAGTATTTGTCCTTTTTGTGACTGGCTTTTCTCATGTATCAGGATGGTTTCAGGGTTCATCTGTGTTGCAGCATGTGTCAGAAACCTCACTCCTCTCACAGCTAAATAATACTCTATCTAAATAATATTCTATCATATGGATAGACCACATTTTGTTCGTCTATTCATCTGTCAGACACTTTAGTTATTTCTACCTTTTAGCTACTGTGAATAATGTTGTGGGAACATTAGCATACAAGTATCTACTTGAGTCCCTGTTTTCCAATCTTTGGGGTATGTACTCAGGAGTTAAACTGCTGGACTGTACGGAATTCTACATTTAACTTTTTGAGGAACTACCAAATTGTTTTTCACAGTGGCTGCACCATTTTACATTCCCAACAGCAATGTACAATGGTTTCAGTTTCTGCATATCTGTGCTAACACATATTTTCTGTCTTTTGATTATAGCCGTCCTAGTAGGTGTGAAGAGGAATCTCACGGGGCTTTTGACTTGCATTTCCCTAGTGACTAATGATGATGAGCATCTTTTTCACATGTTTAATTTTCCATTTGCGTATCTTCTTTGGAGAAATGTCTATTCAAGTTCTTTGCCCATTTTTTAACCATCTTTTTGTTGTTGAGTTATAGAAGTTCTTCATATATTCTAGATATTAAACCTTTATCAGACATGTGATCTGAAAATATTTTCTCTCATTCTGTGGGTTGTCTCCCCATCATGATAGTTCTTTGACACACAAGTTTTTAATTTTAATAAAATCCAATTTATCTATTTTTTCTTTTGTTGCCTCTGCTTCTGAAGAAACCATTGCCAAATCCAAGGTCATGAAGATCTGTCCCTGTTTTCTCCTAAGAGTTTTATAATTTTCGTTCTTAAATTTAGAGTGCTTGATGCATTTTGAGCTAAGTTTTATATATGATATAAGGTAAGGGCCCAATTTCATTCTTTTCCATGTAACTATCCAGTTTTCATTATACTGTTTATTTAATGAGAAGTTTTATTTTTAATAATTAAGATACTGTCAATGCTCTACTGTTCATCATTTCAAAGGCTAGCAATTCTCAAACAGTGAGAATTCAGTATTCTAAGATTTTGATGTGGAAGATGACATTCTCTTTTTATTTAAAAATATTTGTGCAGAGTGAAGGAAAGCACCAACAGAATGAAAAGGCAACCTATGAATGGGAGAAAATATTTGCAAGTGATATATTTGATGAGAGGCTGATATCCAAAACACATGAAAGAACTGATACAACTCAATAACAAAACAAACAAACAAACAAACAAACAAATAACACAATTAAAAAATACACAGATGACCCGAGTAGACATTTTTCCAGAGAAGATATAAAGATGGCCAACAGGCACATGAAAAGATGCTCAATATCACTAATCAGCAAGGAAATGCAAATGAAAGCCATAATGAGATACCATCTCACACCTGTCAGAATGGCTATTCTCAAAAAGACAAGAAATAACAAGTGTTGGCAAGGATGTGGAGAAAACAGCCGTTGTGCATTGTTGGTGGGACTGTAAATTGGTGCAACACTATAGAAGAGAGTATGGAGATTTCTCAAAAAATTAAAAATAGAACCACCATATGATCCAGCAATCCCTCTTCTGGGTATTTATCCAAAGGAAAAAAAAAATACTAATTCAAAAAGATGTATGTACCCTGTGTTCACTGTAGCATTATTTACAATCACCGAGATATAGAAGCAACCTAAGTGTCTACTGACAGATGAATAAAGAAGATGTGGTGCATGCATACACACACACACACACAACGGACTATTACTCGGCCATAAAAAAAGAATAAAATTTTGCCATTTGTGACAATATAAATGGACCCAGAGGGTATTATGCTAAGTGAAATAAGTCAAACAGAGAAAGACAAATACTGCATAATTTCACTCATATGTGGAATCTAAAAATCAAAACAAACAAAACAAAAAGTGACTCATAGATACAGAGAACAAACTAGTGGTTGCCAGAAGGGAGGGAGTTGGGTGAATGGGAGAAATAGGTGAAGGGGATTAAGAGGTACAAACAGCCAGTTATACAATAAACAAGTCATGGGGATATGATGCACAGCGTGGGGAATACAGTCAATAATATTGTAATAACTTTGTATAGTGACAGATGGTAACTAGACCTATCAAGGTGATCATTTTGTAATGTATAAAAATAGAGAATCACTGTGTTGTATATCTGAAACTAACATAATATTGTATGTCAATTACAAATCAATTTAAAAAAAGGAATAATAGTGAAAAAAAAAAAAAAACCCAGTAGAAACAACCCAGTCATCAACTGATAAACGGATAAACAACAGTGGTAGATCCACAAAATGGAATATTATTCAGGCATTAAAAAAATCCAAATATTGATACATGCTATAATATGGAAGAATCTTTAAAACATTTTGCTAAATGAAAGAAGCCAATCACAAAAGACCACATAATATGTGATTATACAAAAAGTTCAGAACAGGCAAATTTATTGAGACATTTCTTCCCCTGTTAGAATATTCCCAAATCTTTATGGTTGTTTAAGGCTGCAAGGAGTGGGAGAACTGGCAAATAGGTACGTGATAGCTAAATGACACAGGATTTCTTTGGGCGGGTTAATGAAAATCTTCTAAAATTGATGTTGGTGATGGTTACAAAACACTGTGGATACTAAAAACCATTGAATTGTATACTTTGGGTGAATTACATGACATATGGGTTATATCTCAATAAAACTGCTTTAAAAATGTTTTTAATCTTACTCCAAAAGTGATAGATGTTCATTATGTCAAATTTAGATTAATAAAGAAAAACAAAAAGAAGAAAATAAAAACAAACATTAAGGAAAAAACACAAATAACATATATTTATCTATGTCAAGTATTCTGTAACATAATTTTTAATGGCTGCATAGTATATTACATCTGAAGGTACTATAATTTATTTAACCAAATCTCTTTCACAGGATGTTTAAAACTGCAGTAGGCACTGGGCACAAGTTATTAATTAAAAGTAAATAAAATTTAACATGCAGTTCTACAACCACACCAACAACATTTCCAATGCTCAACACCATACATGGTTAGTGACGCTTGTACAGACGGCACATATATAGAACATTTTCCTCATCACAGAAAATTCTACTAGACAAGACTGCTTTAGAATGTTTCCATATTCCTATTTTATCAAAGGCACAGTAAAGTAAACTTTATATATATATATATATAGCTGTGCAAATTTCTTTGGAATAAATACCTAGAAATGAGTCACAGGTTCAAATGGCATACAAATTTTCATACTTTTTGAAGCTCCGGGTACAGGGATGTGTCCATTCCCTTATTAATTTAATAGATAAAGAATAGTGTCTTCTGTTTAAAAGTTGCATCAAGAATCATTATGTTGTATACCTGAAACGAACACAGGTGACAGCTGACCCTTGAACAACATGGGTTTGAACTGCATGGTCCACTTACATGCAGATTTTTTCAACGAGGTATAATATTGTACATTTATTTTCTATTCCTTACGATTTTCTTAATATATTCTCTAGCTATTTTTTTTTTGTATAAGAATATAACACAAAATATGTGTTAATCAATTGTTTATGTTTTTCAGTAAGGCTTTCAGTCAACAGCAGGCTCTTAGTAGTTAAGTTTTTGGGTGGGGAGTCAAAAGTTACACGGGGATTTTCTACTATGCGGGTGGTCACTGCCCCTAACCCCCACGTTGTCCAAAAGTCAACTGTATTATATTGTTGTATTGGATGTCAACTACACTTCAATAAAATAAATCAAATAAAAGCTGCATTGATTTGATTAGGGTGGTGGTGAAGTGGGACAAGAGAGGCACAAAGGTCTCTGGTGATCAGTCTATGGAGATGCTACAAATAGGATACCAAGCTGGTAGTGTTTGCAAGTTCTACTACAGTAGCGCCGCACCGGTGCGTACAGAAGGAGGGTGGTATCACATTACACTGTCTGCACGTGCTAGTCATCCGTAGTAACACCGCTTTTAGGGTTAAACATGAACATCTGCTTATTTCCATTTGTGTTCTGGTTTTTTTCATGAACCAACTTTTCTCAGTGTATTTTTTTACTGAGATGATCATCTTTTTTCTTACGATCTTATAAGAGTTCTTGATAGAGAGAGGATATGAAAGCTCTGTTTTCCAGATACATTCAAATGTATTTCCTTAGCTAGTTATTTGCCTTTGTTATAAAATGTAAGAGATTAATGTTTATATGTGGTAAACACTGATAATCTTTTTCTTTACAGAGAAGGCTTTCCTGATTATAAAAAAAACCCACTTTTTAGTATTTTCATATTGTTATTTTTTACAGTTAAATTTAAGTTTTACCTTACAGACTATATACCAGCATATGACATAAAGAAAGACTGAACATAATTTTTTCCTGTTAGAATATTCCCAAATCTTAATAAAACTCTAGGGGGTGAAGTGTACAATAAAATTCACCCAAATTATGAAGCAGACATCCAAACCAGCCATCCTCATCTGGAATAAGAAAGTATATTTTTATATTTTAGAAATGTTGCCCCTGGGCTTCCGTTTTTTCCAAAAAGTATCATTTTCACTCAGTCTAGTATGCCCTTGTATTTTCCTCAAAATAAAGAGAAAAATAAGCTACATGTAAAGAACTTCAAAAAAGTACATAAGAGGAACCAAAGATTGAGATCTATTTCCAGAGTCATGAAAGACACAACTGTATTGACCAACCTGCTTCTCTTTCACAAAATAAAGGACAATTTCCTTGAGAGGAGCCCCCTAAATTCCATGACAAATGTTTTCCTACTCTTGGTAGCAAACACCAGCATAATTTCTGACAGATTAAGTGATTGTTATTTTCACCTCTTTTTTACTATTTCATTATGATTTTATTAGTCTCAAAAATAACCCAAACATGTTATACGAGGGGCAAAGTTACACCTTCTAGTATTTCTACCAGTTCTCCTATCTTTTAAGAGAGAATACCACTCATAAACCCATATTTTATTTCAATTCTTTATGTTCCATATTTCCAAATATTTATTATTATTTTTTAAAAATCTATTCCTTCAAAGATCAATTCTAAAGCTCTAATAAGAAGATCACCCTCTCCCCAAACAAAATACTTTCTCCTCACTGAGGAAGTCACTTCTGCCAGTCTCACATCACAACTGGTACATGCCTCTACTGTATCATTTATCATATCTTATTTCAACTATATTTAAGGGTGTCTGCTTACCCTACTAGCATGGGAGCTCCCTGAAATCCGACCAAGTTCTATGTGGTCTTTCCCCATCTCCAGTTTCATCCAAGAACTTAGCACAGAGCCTGATAAATAAAAGACCCTGATATCTTCTGTTAAAATGACTGGACAAAGCTTTCACAAGAGCAACTGCCCTCCCTTCTAATCATTTAAGATACTCATTTGTTCTTCATATTCCTTTAACAAATACCTATCCCAAGCAATGCTCTTATTTACATGAAGATATGGCTTATAAATAGAGGCAACCCTTTGCAAAGACCGCACTGTATTTTAACAAGTACTTGTATACACATGAAGTAAAATACTGCTTGTGACACAGATTATTCGTGTTTGCATTCACAAGTAGAAAAACTGAAGCTACAGAAAGACGAGAAATTTGTCAAAGGTAACAGCACTAGCAGATCACAGAGTTTGACACTGAGGGAGTCTAACCCTACATGTAGTATACTTTTCACCACATCAAGCAAGTGTTCAGACGAACCTTTCAACATAGCATCAGCTGTACTAGAAATACTTACACTGACCCCAGCGACCTGTTCTTGGGTTCAAATAATTTGGATAAAGACCATTTGGACGATCCATCTTCTGAAGCAGTTTCCTAATGTGCATTACCTTAACACAAATAAAGAATGCAATTAATAAAATCAATGTCATCAAGGCTTTATACTAATCTAGGCTTTGTGGGTCTTCCTTACTCAGAAACTACACCATCACCCCTGCCTTTTTCTGTATATGTGGTGGTCAGGACAGGCTTTTACTTTATAATTGATTCATTATTTTTACAAGATGATATACGATCATTAAAGATTAACCAACAATTAAAAACATGAAGAAAAGAGCACAGAGAAAAAACAATTTAAATGCCAACATTTTACTATCCAGAAATAGCCCTCAGAAACATCAGTGATAAACATCATTTCAGACATATTCACCATGCACATATCTAAATATAAGCACAGAAATAATTTCATAGAAATGGAAACATAAAAACATTTATAATAAATTGGAATTTAAAAGACGAAAAAGTAAACTAAATTGCTGAACTCTAAATATTGATTCCACAATAGATTTCCCTAAATTCCTAAAATTCCAAAAATTCTGATCCCTAAAAGATCTCCCTAACGCTAAGAAAGAAAAAAATCATAAAATATACTAAAAAGCTGGAAACTTTTCTAAGGACTTTATCTGCATTAACCCATAGATTGGATGGGTTTTGTCAAAACCCAAAAAAGGCACAAATGTATTCTATTCCTGGTACTCTTATTTGAGAATGTTCTCTTTACATCTGAAGGATAACTGCTTGGTGTATGTGACTTGGGGAAACATCAACTTCACTATTTCTGGCCTTGAGCACAGAATGCACCCTTTGACGACAAGGTTCCAGTCACCTTTCCTTTGGCTGGACTTTGGCATCAGGCGGTTTTAGGAATGGAGTCACAGATGCTGTGTTCCCTCTGTTCTTTCAAGGCTGAGACCAGCTCTACGTACAACAATCTCAATCTGAATAATTCCGTGAATTAGTCAGTTTGAAATGATGCTGTTAAAAAAAATGAAAAATTGCACTTTTGTCTTCTAAAAACTATGCACACATTGAATCCTCTCTGCCTCTTCCACATCTATCATTTCCTCTCAGAATCTTTTTATCCATCTCTTTTCTAATGTCTATACCTTTACTAGCTTGTCTCAATTTTGTCTTCTAAGTCCATCACTATATTTTCAACACTTCCTTTGTATTGCTTCCAATTTGGCCTTCATTTTTGGTGATAACTTTTTCTTGTAATTTGTTACTGACAGCACATCTTATTGTCTCTGAGCACCTGTATTTCTGTTGATACACTTGATTTACAAAGAGAAGGGCTCCACCATCTTCCCTCTCATGGTGATGTTTGGTCAGGATTTAACTGCTATTTTCTGGGAGGTATTTTTTGGTCATCACTTATATATCATGTTCCTTCCTTCCCCCCCCCCAGTAATATCTTTGTATAAATTGTATGCTTGTTCTTTTTTGATGAATTACTCACTACTATTTTCCCTGAACCAGCTATTCACACAGAGTTTTGACATAAAAGGCCACGGAGAGTCTAGATGCCTTTGCTTCTCCCCAGATAACTGACACCAGCCATGGAGCACTGTTCATAAAAGAAAATCTGTCAATCATTCTCTTCCCTCACCAAAATTTCCTCATAATTCTGTTATTCCAGCTTCTCGACATACCATGTTTAGTGGGGTCCAAAGAAGCACCCACCACCAGCCCATGAGCCTGTTCTCAATGTTGCTCAGGAGGACTCTGGTTTTGTACCTCAAAACATACCACTGATTTTGGAGAACTGTACTCTACTGCCTTTTTATTTTTGAAATCTACAGCCAAAAATATCCTCTCTTAATTCCCAAACCTCTCTGCTCTTGATGGCTTATGCCAACCTTTCTTGCTATTTTGTGATGTAATATATCAAGTATCTCTTAATTCTGTTAAAAATGGAGTTTACAGTTCTGTTTCTCCTTCCTGTCACTTTTAGGGGATTCCTATGTGTTAGATCCTCCACTTCAGAAATACTGTGCTAGATGATCTTCATTGCGCAAATTCAGCACCTTTTTAAACTCTTTATGCTTCTTCTTCGTTTCCACTATGATTGTCTCTTGCTTTTATTCCATGTCAGTAAATTGGTTTTCAATTATGTACAGTTTTGCTGTTTTTCATTTATGTATTCATTACAGAAATGTAATGTTTAAGGTCTCAATGTTCAGTTACACAATCTTTTTGTTTCATTTTATGATTTGTTTTGAGTTCTAATTTTACTGAGTGCAATTGCTATTATCGTATAAATTACTCACAGTGACTCTATAAAATTTGAAACGGGGTTCTTTGTCAGTCTTTTACATGCTATTTATCACCATGCTTTTGTTACCACCATGTTGCAGTGCATTGTTTGCGTACTTGCCATGCTTTCCCTTTTCATCTTGCTCACAATGAATGGGGATGGTTCTGTCCTGGACTTTGATTTGATATGGCACAGCTGAGCTGTCCCTGAATTCCTTTCTACTGTGCATCTGGGGAGGGGGGTTATTTCTCCCCACTGGATGCAATTTGAGATCTGGAGTACTAGTGTTCAAGAAGGATAGAGGTGAGAACCCCCCCTTGAGCTGTGGACAGTTGTATTACTTAACACCCCCGGCACTGGTCTCCTCTGTGAGATTAATGGAAGTACCAGGAATTTGTTGACTTGCTTTCTTTGCCCAGTGAGGATTCAGGACAAGCTGAGAAACAGACTTAAGTACCTTACCAGAAATTTCTTACTTTTTTTTTTGGCTGTCACACGCTAGTGACAGGAGACTACAGCCTTTCCTCCTTTCATTGCTGTTCATGAATTTTTGCTGGTCTTTATTTACTATTTTTGTTGTTATTATTCATCACATCAGAAAAGGAAAAATTCTGTGGTCTGGCTCCACTGCTGTCTTTACCTGAAAATTCTTCTCAATTGATGAAATAGTTCATACACAGAAAGGACTATATAGAGATTCCACTCACATCCCAATCTAAGAAATACAACACTATAAACACCTTTGCTGCTCTGCTTATGCATTCACACATCACTGTCTTTGTCCTGGCTGTATTCACAGGCCTGAATTTTATGTGCAACATTGTCTTTACTGAAATCATGTCTGAATCCCTAAACAAAGTATATTATTCAGTTCTGCTTGTGTTGAATGTTTTTTTTAAAGTTGTATCATATTCTTTTTTTTTTTTTTTGAGGAAGGAGAGAGAGAGAGGTGTTGGGGGGAGGGCCAGAGAGAAAGGGAGAGAGAATCTCAAGCAGGCTCCTGTGTCCAGTGCAGAGCCCAACTCGGGGCTCAATCTCATAACCCTGAGATCATGACCTGAGCTGAAATCAAGAATCAGATGCTCAGCTGACTGAGCCACCCAGGCACCCACTATCATATTATTTTAACTGATAAATGTAACTGTAATTCCTTTATATTTTACTGCTGCATTGAATTTTATTATATAAAATGCTAATACAATGCTTCTATGTACATGATGTAAATGCACATATCAGAGTGGAACTGCTGGGCCACAGGGCATATGTATTTTAAACTTTACTACATTTGTCTTTTAATATAAGCCTTTAGGGGCACCTGGGTGGCTCAGTCGTTAAGCGTCTGCCTTCGGCTCAGGGCATGATCCCGGCGTTCTGGGATCAAGCCCCACAACAGGCTTCTCCGCTGGGAGCCTGCTTCTTCCTCTCCCACTCCCCCTGCCTGTGTTCCCTCTCTCGCTGGCTGTCTCTCTGTCAAATAAATAAATAAATAAAATCTTTAAAAAATATATAAGCCTTTAATGCTCCTAGAATTGTTATAATCTACCATGCTACCCTTATCATAATGTTTCCACATATACACAGATCTATTTAAGGAATGCTTATTCTGTTCATCAGTCTATTTGTCTTATGCACCAATACTTCATTGTGAGTGTCGAAAACTGGGCAATACAAACCCATTCCACATGTTTTTCTTCAGGAGTGCCTTGCGTTTTTCTCTTCTATATAAATTCTACAAGGGTCTTATCGAGTTTCATTTTTGTAAAAGAAGCCATTGGAGTTTTGACTGGCATTGAGTTGATGTTACAGATCTATCTGGAGAAGACTAAAATTTTTATGATATTCTTTAGCTCTAACATAACATACCTCTCTGCTTATTTAGGTCCTCTTCAGTGTCATTTAATTGTTTTGAACTTCATTTATGTTTTGTTAGGTTTATTTGCAGGAAACTTAAACTCTTGTTCCTACCACACATGTTTTTGGAAAGTGATAATCTCTTGCTGGTTGTAGCTGGTGCAGAGAAATGCTGTTGATGTTTCATATCTATATTGATCTTTTATTCAAAACTATACATGCTCTTATTTTTAATAATTTAAATACAGATTATCTTAATATTTTTGGTAAATAATCATGTAATCTATACATAATTACTCTTTTCTTTCTTCCTTTTCAATCCAATTCTTTTTTTAACTTTTTGTTCATTTTGCTTTTCTTGTCTTACCAGGATGGATAGGAACACTGCAACACAGTGCTGAATAGAATGGAATTTTTGAAAACCTACTAGTGGTTACAACTTCTCAAATAACAGCAAATATTTTAAATAGAAAGGACATTTCTTTAGATAATTTGAAAAGAAAAAAAAAAAAAGGCCAGAGTCCTGATAAATACATTTCTAGAAAGGTGAATATTTTCCAAGCATGAATCAAGTCTTTTGGTAAATCTTAAAGAACCCTTTTATAATAATCAAAGAAAAGAAGGCAAGAAAACTCACCTTTTTGTAGTAAACTGGGTCCCCTGTCAAGTAGCTGAGGTGGACAAACTCCATATGCAGTGTACCAAATTCAGCAAGAATGCTGCTACCTGCAGATGCCCAGCCCCAGTTTCGCCCTACTCCACTGAATGAAAACAAAGGTAAAAGGAGACAGAATTGGAAAAAGACCAAAACATTTTTTTAACGAATACTTACACTTTCATTCTCTGAGAAATTATGGTATGTAACACAACAGCTTATTTATATCTAACAGTTTATTATTTAAAATTTTTCTGAATATGTAATGTTTTAAAAATCAAAGCAATATAGAAAAGTATACAGTAAATATATTTCACCCCAGAAATCTCATCTCTCTTCACCCCATCAGGCCCCACAGATAATCACTTTCGTTAGTTTCTTATGTATGACTACAAAAATTTTATGCACATATAAGCAATCCAAATATATATTATTTTCTTCCTTTATTAAACAAAATATAGCAAAGTACACATACAGCTCGTTATCTTGCCTTTTAACTCTCTTAAGATGCACTACAGTGGACTTTCCATATCCGTTCATAAACAATTTTCTTTTTTTACAGCTGCACAGAATTCCATGATATTAATGATTTTCAATTGGAATGCCTCACCCTGGAGGCATATGAAAATGTGTGTGGGAGAGCATTCCGAGTTGTATCAAACCTTGAAGGTGCAATTAGCATTTATTGTGTTAGGGCCAAAGATGTAACATGTTCGATAATGGTCAGTACAGTGTCATACAATAAAGAACTGTCCTGCCCTACATGCTGATAGGACCTGTGTAAAAAATTAAGTAAATGAACCAACATAATTCATCAATTCTCTGCCGGTGGTCCTTTAGCATTTTTCTATTATTTTGCTATTAATAACAACTTTCACAGTGAATAATCTTACGTACATTTCTTTTGTGTAGATCTATCTCTACGGTATCCTCCTGCCTTTTTTCAACCTGCCTCATAATTAACCGGAAGCTAGACTATATAAATGAAAATAGCATAGACCCTTTGAGCATTACATTCTTGCTAAAGGTCAAGTTTCTTCTGAAACACAAGCTGAGGACAGGCAGACTACTCAGGTTTCTAGGGGTAGTCTGTTTTTTGGGGGGGTTTTTTGTTTGTTTGTTTTTGCTAAGGGTAGTCTATTTCCATTCTACTGCTACTTCTAGGAAGTGCCCTCTGGGATCTCAGCTGGAAGCTTGAGGTGTTACCAAGGGCCCTTCACCTTGGCAGCCTTAAACACTAACTTCTGCCTCTCCAGTACCATGTAGCTACTAAATTTTTTTCTTTGCCCTTGAGCCTCCATCTGCTGTTTTCTGCTGGGTTTCCTTGACTCTTGCCCCATGAAATTGTAGAATCAGTCAACAACCTCAGAGAAATCGGTACATAAATTATTGGGCTTTTCCTCTGCAATTTCCTCCTGTCTTGAGATTCTTTTCCCTCGCGCCTCAACCACCCTGGCAACTCTAAGACCTGACCATAGTCTCCTCTGACCCAAATGATCACCACTTCAGGCTTGGCTTTTATGTACCTGCACCATGATTTAGAACATGCCCTCAGGGAAAAGGCCAATGTTTATATGGAGATGACTTTCTCCTAGGAAGTCCTACCTGAGTTATTTGCTCTCCAAGGCCATCAAATCATTTTGTCTAGCTTTTATGATTGTTTTGGTGGGAGGATTGGTCTGATATAAGGTATTCCATGGTTGGAACTGGAAGTCTAGATTAATTTTTCAAGTAGCATTGTTCACAGGTTATTCCCACAAGAACTCTAAACCATTCTCCAGGGTCTTTTCTACTTTTAGGAGGAAGTAAAAATAAAAGTCTTTCTCTTATTTTATATCCACTTGTATAATGCCAATTCAATATGTCATTATTGCTTATCTGTCTTGAGAAAACATTAAAATAGATATTAAGACATTACTACCTTGATTAAAGTTCTTTAATTGTTTCGTGCTATTTTTATATTGTCTTTGAAAATATGATAGGCAGGCAAACACCACGAACAGATTCTCTTGTAGCCAGAAGTGAGAATCAAGGATGAAATATGGATACAGTTTCCAAATATTAAGAGCTTACATTGCTCTGGGAGATACAGTAGTGAACCTAAGGTAGAACATTCGTGCTCCTATACTAAATAAGACCATTTTAAATAGTGATAATTATTATGAAGAAAATTTACTAGAGAAACAGAATATGGAGTATAGCGACAGAAGTTAAAAGGAAAGCTCTTTATGTATAACATTTAGAGAAATTGTTTCTGAAATGACACAATTTGCACTGAAATCTACATTAAGAGAAGGAGCCAGTGATGAACAGATCTGGAAGAAGAGAATTCCCAGTAGAGGAAACAACAGATGCAATGACCCTGAGGAAAAGGAAGGTGGCTGGTGTGGCTAGAGCTCAGGAACGGGGAAGTGAATGATAGAAGGTGAGATCAGAGAGCTAGGTTTATACCCGTAATCTAGACTACACAAGAATTCTGTAAGGCCATGCTAAATTAAAAATATATATATATTCTAAGTGTGATGCAAAGTCACAGAGGATTTTAAGAAGTGTAACATCATATTTAAGGAATAAAGCATACCATTTAAAAAGATTACCCAGGCATCAGCGTGATGAATGGATCACAGTGTGGTCAAGTATAAACACAAAGTCCCTAGGAAGTCTAACAGCTTACTCTTCCCTACAAAAACTTTCTGTCTGAAGGTCCCAAAGGAAAATTTCAAAGTGCGTTTAAATAGTTTTCAAAACACTAAATTCTAAACAAGATTTTTCATGTACTTTACACACACTCACAGGAACAATCTAAAATGTTAAATTTGATACCTGTCTATATTCTAACAACTCAGAAAAATTTGTAAAATCCCTAAGAAGAAAGATACAGCTCCAACTATAAAAAGGTGATGAGCTGACAAAAACAACCAGATTATAATTTCATGCAAATGCTGTAATTTTTAACTAATCAAAAATAAAAAGTATAGATATTAAAATGTACATATATATAAACATGATCCCTCTTGACTGACCACCAGCAACTGGATTTTAGAAACGTTTGATAAACTGGTGATTTACAAGAGAAATCAACCTAAGTGTCCTACATTGTATTAAATCTTTTTGGATAATTAGTTATCTATATATTGTTTTTATTTTGTTCAAAGTCTGTTGAAAATCTTTAATCGATGAATTCAAGGAATGAAATAAAGTTTTCAGTATATTGCACTTATTAAAAACAAAGCACTCGAACAGGTTGACACTGACATTTATCTCAGAAAAGGCAAAGGAGGAACTAAAAAACTAAATGACTTGGGGCGCGTGGGTGGCACAGCGGTTAAGCGTCTGCCTTCGGCTCAGGGCGTGATCCCGGCGTTGTGGGATTGAGCCCCACATCAGGCTCCTCCGCTATGAGCCTGCTTCTTCCTCTCCCACTCCCCCTGTTTGTGTTCCCTCTTTCGCTGGCTATCTCTATCTCTGTCAAATAAATAAATAAAATCTTTAAAAAAAAAAAAAACAACTAAACGACGAAACCTCAAACAATGTATAATTTTTAAATGGAAATATATTGATTTAGAGGAAGACTCTTGATGGAGCTCCTACTTTCAATTAGATGTATTTATACTACATACTTCAGTGGGAAAAAATTGAGATGACCTATAATTTTTCATCAACTAAACTGGAAGAAATATAAAGTAAATTAAAAATAGAAGTTTTAGGGGTGCCTGGGTGGCTCATTTGGATAAGCATCTGCCTTCAGTCCAGGTCATGGTCCCAGGGTCCTGGGATCAAGTCCCACACAGGGCTCCCAGCTCAGCTCCCTCTGCCTCTCCCATGTTCTCTCTTGCTCTCTCAAATTAAAAAAAAAAAAAAAAAGAAGAAGAAGAAAGAAAAAAACTTAAAAATAGAAGTTTCACACCAAAAACCCCAAATAATCCAATTAAAAAATAGGTAGAGGACCTGAATGCACACTTTTCCAAAGGAAACATAACGATAACCACATGAAAAGATGCTCAGTATCACCGATCATGATGGAAATCAAAACCACAATAAGATATCACCTCACACCTCTCAGAATGGCTAAAATCAAAGACACAAGAAATAACAAGTGTTGACAAGGATGTGAAGAAAAAGGAACCCTTGTGCACCATTGGTGGGAACGCAAACTAGTGCAGCCATGGTGGGAAATAATACAAAGGTTCCTCAAAAAATTAAAAATAGAACTACCCTATGATCTAGTAGTTCCACTACCAGGTATTCACCCAAAGAATATGAAAACACTAATTCAAAAAGATATATGCATTCCTATGCTTATTGCAGCGTTATTTACAATAGCCAAGACAGGGAAGCAACCCAAGTGTCCACCGACAGAGGAATGGATAAAGAAGATGTGGTGTGTGTGTGTACACACACACACACACACACACTGGAATATTACTCAGCCATCAAAAAGAATGAAATCTTGCCATTTGCAACAACTCAGATGGAGCTAGAATGTATTATCCTAAGTGAAGTTAAGTCAGTCAGAGAAAGACAAATACTATATGATTTCACTCATCTGTGGAATTTAAGAAACAAAACAAATGAACAAAGAAAAAATGAGACAAAAAACAAAAACTCTTAAATAAATAAACTGGTGGTTGCCAGAGGAGATGTAGGTGGGCAGATGGGTTGATAAGCAGTGAGAAATGTATAGAACTGCTAAATCATTATAAAGTATGCCTGAAACTAATCTAACAATGTATGTTCATTGAAAAAAAAAAACAGAAGTTTTATGCAGAAAGCACTCTGAACAAAAGAGAATGGCATTTGTGAAAATACCCAGTCTAAAATATTTACACATTTTAATATGCAAAAATTTTTCCTACTTTTGAGTAGACTCTGCTCTGAACAACTATAGAGAGAACACTTTCTCAAAAGCATGCAAGAGTCAACTGAAGGTATCAATAATTTCAAATCTGGATAAATGTACAAGGATATGTATGTATTTGTTTAGAAATGGTTTAATTTTGGAAAATCATTTTTGAACAGAACTATCTGAAAGGTCACCCAATAAAATAAAACTAAATTGTCAGTCTTTAAATATTTTAAAAATTAACTTATTTTAGCTCTTCCATCCACTCTTAATAAATAATACACTTTATGGTTACCCTCTTGATATGAATGTTAGAACACATTTTTTAAATTTTGTAAAATGTCAATTATTTTCCCTATGACATCAATTAAGTGGCAGCACACTGTTTTGTTTTTTAAGGTTTTATTTATATATTCGACAGAGATAGAGACAGCCAGCGAGAGAGGGAACACAAGCAGGGGGAATGGGAGAGGAAGAAGCAGGCTCATAGCGGAGGAGCCTGATGTGGGGCTCGATCCCATAACGCCGGGATCACACCCTGAGCCGAAGGCAGACGCTTAACTGTTGTGCCACCCAGGCGCCCCAGCACACTGTTTTTTATCTTATGTACTACCAAAATTTGCTTACCCAATCACCTTCCTCTTGGACATTCAATGTGTACTTACGTTTTCATGAAACATGCTATGATAAATACCATTTCATGTATGTCTTGTTCAGTCCATGCTTCCAATTATTTCCCTAGACTTAAACTGCCTGAGGCAGAATTGCTGGGTTAAAAGAAACATGTTTTAAGGGCTTTTAATAGATAATGAAAGACGCTTCTTCAAGGATGCTGGATACAAGGAAAGATGTAATTGACCTTCTTCCCACATCCTTATCCACAAGAAATGTTACATTGTTTTTAAAAATTAAAACCTTCCCTTTTTACAGAATATAAGTGCAACAGGTTTAATTTTTATTTTCATATGAAATCTCATTTTTGTTACGTTTTCACTTAATTGGGGAGAAGGAAAAGGTCATATAGTCAATGATTTAAAATTCAAAAGATATGAAACAAAATACAGAGAACACACTCACTGTTACCAGAGGGAAGGGGGGTAAGGGAATGGGGGAAATAGGTGATGCGGATTAAGGAGGGCACTTGTGATGAGCACTGAGTAATATATGGAACTGTTGAATTACTGTATTGTACATCTGAAACTAATATAACACTGCATGCTGATTATACTAGAGTTTAAATAAAATCTTAAAAAAAAAAAAAAGATAGGAAAGAGCACAAAGTAAAAAGTCACCCTTAGGAGACTTTTAGGCCCAGTATCTCTTTCATGTGAACATGATCACACAGTATATACTCTTTTGCATTTGAGTCTTTCATGCACCCTATCTCTGAGATTCATGAAATTGCCATCTCGATAGTTCGGTTCCTTTTATTACAAGGTGGTGTTCCATTGTTTGGATACTAGTTACGTATGCACCTGTTAAGAAACACTGGGGTTGCTTACAGTTTGGGGCTATTATGAGTAAGGTTGTTATGAACAACCTTTATACAGACATACGCTTTCATTTCTCTTGGGCATGTAAATACTTTAGAAATAAAATTTCTGGGTCCCATAATAATTCTATTTTAACTGTATAAAAACCATTCTCCAAAATGGCTGTACCATTTTATATCCCACCAGCATAGGTCTATCATCTTTTTTTTGCCACCTACTTTTTATGATCAGTTCTTTAGTCCTCTTTTTCACCTTCATCTGGATTGAGTATTCTTTAGTATTTCCATGTCTCCACTGGCTTATTTTTGTATGTGTGACTCCTTTATGGATTAGAGTATGTACAATTAACCTACCCCAGTATACTTTCAAATATCACGCCCCTTCACATGTAAACTTAACGACATGACCACACTATGCTTTCACATCCCCATACCATCCTTAGTTCTAGCGTGGTCACACATTTCTCTTCTACATATACTACAGACCTCCAATGCAAACTCACTGTGTTTGCTTTAAATAGCCAGTTATCTTTTAAAGAAAACTCTAAGACCAAAGGAAAAAAGTAAGCCTTTGACATATATTCACATAATTACTCTTTTACCTGCTTTTCATTTTTTTATATAAGTCTGCCTTTCCATCTAGTGTCATTAAAAGTTCCTTTAACACTTCTGGTAATAGAGGCCTGCTGGCAATAAATTCTCTAAGCTTTTGTTTGGCAAAAATGTCTTAATTTCACCTCGTTTTTAAAAAATATTTTCAGTGGTTATAGAATTCTAGATCAGCTTTTCTCTTTTAGCACTTTCAAAATGCATTCCACTGTCTTCTGGCTGGTACCGCTTCAGACAAGAAGTAAGCAGTCCTTCTATCCTTGTTCCCTGTGCATAATGTCTTTTTTGCTGGTGTTAAAAAAATTTTTTTTTCATTGATTTTCACCCATTCATTATGTTTATTTTACCTTGTTTGGGTTTCTTCAAGAGTCTGGAATCTGTGGGTTTTATAGCTGTTCATCAATTTGGAAAATTTTGGGCCATTCCCTCTTCAAACAGTTTTTCTGCCACTCCTACTGCTCCCCACCCCCAACCACTCCCTTATATGCATGATAAACATTTACTATCGTCCCACAGGTCATGGGCTTTGCTCCTTTCATTTTTCTTTCTGTGCTTCAGTTTGGGAGGTTTCTACTGCTATGCCTTCAAACTCATGGATTTTGTCTGATGCAGTGTAGAATCTGCTGTTAAGCTGGTCAGTGAATTTTTTATTTCATGTATTTCTCAGCACTAGAAGTTCCATTTAGTCCTTTATAAATTCTCTCTTCTCATTATGTTCATATTTCCCTTTAAATCCTTGAGCATACTTATAATAGCTATTTTAAAGTCCTTTACTGCAATCTCCATCATCTGTTATTTGTCTATGTTTCTATTTATAATTTTTTTCCTCCTGATTATAGGTTACATTTTCCTGAATATCTGAATTTTTTTCTTTTAAAGCATTTTCAATTTTCTTTTGACAGACAGTTAAATAACTTGTGGACAGCTTAGCTGTTTCAAGGGCTGTTTTCAGGTTTTGCTAGGACAGATCTACAGTTGTCTTTACTCTGTGGTTAGTTCAGTTCTTTACTAATAAAGCATGACCTTTCTGTACTTTCAACCTAATAGCCCTAGGGTTCAAAGAAGTGTTTTAATTTTTAACTAGCCAATCTATTCACTTCTTTATTAATCTGATGGTTTTTCAAGTGATTATTTTCTTTTTCTTCCAGGAAAGCAATCATATGCTCTGTTATTAATTGTAATTTTGTCTCCAATCCATATCTTCATTTCATTCCTTTTTCTTATTTGGTTACACTTGTTAAAACCTCCAGAAAAATGTGAAATACTTTCTTGTTCTTGATTTTAATGTGATGTCTCCAATATTTCATTAACTCTTTAGTTTAATCAAAGCTGTACAACTTCCATGCTTTTTTCATGTTAGAAATCTTTTGGTGCCTTAGGCGATATAAATAAAATCATTCTGTTTTCCTCTAGAATTTATGCCCCCCAAAAAGTATCAGTAAAAATGTAAAAGGTTAAGCATTTTTAAGTGAACTTAAAAGTTCAGAATCTATATAAAAGAGGCCTTATACCTCTACTGACTTGACACAGAAAAAGATTTAAATAAATGAAAAGACATAAATTATAGGAAAGGAAGATTTCATGTAAAGATGTTCCCTAAATTAATTTCTAAATTTAGTGCAAACCCAACCAAACTATAAAAGAAAAAATAAATTAGACACAATTCAAATTTTCATATAAAGAAACTGAATATGTGAGAACAGCTGATACTGAGAAGCAGGATACTAAAGGGGCCAGTCCAACCACCCAGTAAAGCAATTATAGTAAAGTAATTAAATCAATGTAGAATTAAAATAAACACACTAATTAATGCAACAGAATAAAGTCTAAAAAACAGATTCACATATATTTGGAAATGCTTTTTATATTTCATTATATTTTATCATAAAATTATGACTTTGGTAGGCATTGAAAAGTTACACAGTAAGTTATGTCAGAGCACTAACCTAAGCATCTCAAAAAAATAAAGCTCAATTTTTATCTCCCTTCCTATACCACAATAAATGCCAAAAGGATCAAAGGTATAAAAGAAATTAAACCATTATTTTACTAGAAAATATATAAATCTTCGAAGGAAAACCTTCCATAAATAGCAATAATAGCAAAAAGTATTTGCAACATACATGACAAAGTACTGATTCAGCTAATATATAAAAAGATTTTAAGGATTCATTTTTTTAATATCCACTAGAAAACAGAAAAGGATATAAAAAAGCTGTGCACTGAATAAAATATACCCAACTTCACTCAAAAATCAGTGAAATGAAAATTAAAATAACGTTTCATTTTGTACCTACCTGATAAATAATAATAAACAGTATTTGAAAAATGTTAGATAACTCTCTGATCCAGCATTTCTACCAAAGCCATATCAACACATGTACACGTACACACACATACACACACACACGACTCCCACCATATGCAGGACATTTCTTCTAGCGTTTTTTAAAAGCAAAAATCTGGAAATAATCTAACAATTCATTAATATCAGATCTATTTTAAATTAATTATGGTACTTTCATAATCATTATTATAAAGTTCTTAAAAAGAATGAGGTAAATATACCTAAGAGTTGATATGGAATCATTTTCAAGACCTACTGATAAGTGAAAATGACAAGTAAACAATACATGAATGCAAGGGTATGTATGAATATATAAGTACATTACATGTCTGGAAGATACTCAAGAAATCTGTAATAGTGGCCTCCCTCAAGGACAAGGGGTTTGGAACTGAAGGCTTACTTTATAGTTGAGTATATGCTACTTCAATACATGTATAGTCACCCAATACATGTATTTCTTTTTCTTAAAATATCTAGCTAAATAAAAAGAGAAAAGAAAGTGGGGGGGGGGGGCGAAGGGGAGAGAGAGGGAAGGAGGGGGAAGGGAGAGAGAAAAAGGAGGGAGGAATCTATTTTATTGTTGCTTTTGTAATCTTAGGAGAAGGAAGTAAAGAAGATACAGCAAGAAAGTGAATTCTGATTCCTACTTAGAAGTGATAGTGGTTTGTTTAACAAAAACAGGGTCATATTCTTGTATATTCTGCTTTTTCACCGAATTCATCACAAGTATTATCTCTCTTCAAAAATTCACTTCCCAGAACATCATTTCAAACGGCTGTGTCACATTCCACTCTACGAACATGCCACTCCTCTGAATTTAATGTACATTCTATTTTCATTAATATAAACTTCACTTCTATGAGCATCCGTACACTCAAAGCTCTGTAAATATTTAAGAACTACTCTGTATTAAGATAAATTTCTAGAAGTGAAATTACAAGGTCAAGGGCAGGTATATTTCAAAGTTTCTGAAACCTACCGCCAATCTATCTCCCAAGTTACTCAAATTTCCAATTCCGACAACTATATGTGGTTCTCATTTCTTCACTTTGCTCGTCCTAAATAATACCATTCTCTTTTTGTCAATTTTCTAGGTAAGAAAATACAATCTTATTTCAAATCTAAATGTTTCTGATTACGAAAGTGGCTAAAGATTTTTTATGTTTTTGAATTACCCATTCATGTATTTAGCAGCTTTTTAAATAATTGGTGGGTATTTTTCTTAACAGTTAGTAAAAGCTATTTATATATTAAGAATGACACTCATGCTATCAATACCATTACTATTAACATTGTTGTAGTTTGTTATCCCCCTTAAATTTTATTCATGATGTTTTATAATAGCTTTAAATTCAACATGATTGAAAAATTCAAGTGAGGCAAGCATATGCTTAAAATTTAAATATTTCCTGAAGTAAAAAACTGGTTGTTAAATGCCTGTTTTCTCTGCCTCTTTGAGCTCTGCAAATTTTAAGGTATGTCATCTTTTGCTTTACAATTCCACTAGAGTTAGCATACAGTATTATGTTATTTTTGGGTATACAATATAGCAATTTGACAATTCTACATATTACGCAGTGTTCATCATGATAACTGTACTCTTAATACCCATCACCCAATTCACCCACCGCCTACCCACCTCTCCTCTGGCAACCAGTTTGTTCTCTTATTCTTTCTTTCTTTGTTTTTTAAAGGTCCTAATTTTTAATTATTCATTCCTTCCTCAATAATGAGAGAGCAATCCAAGCTAAGAATTTATCCAAACTCATAGCAGACAATTCTTCTTAGAAACCCTTTACTGAACCCTAGGTGATAACAGAACTTCCTTCTGGGGTCAAGCTGAAGAAATTCAGTGACAGACCAGTTTGAGATTTTTGTGGAGGACACCAAACCTGTTGGCTAGGAAATTTCATCTCTGTGTGGTTCATTCTACCCTCTTCTTAATGGAGTATTCCATATATGGTTTTCTGCTGGGCTCAGCTTTTATTCTGAATATTCAGTTTAGCTTCATTCACTGTGCTTTTGCCAACCATGCTTATGGTTGGTAAGAATGGTAAGAATCATACCATTGCTTATGAGACTTCTGTCTGGGACAGGTGTTATTTCAATGCAGTCACCATGTTCAGTGTTAAGAATATGGTGGTGAACAAAACAGGGAGGGTTCTGTGGGTTGGACGTACACAGCAAGAGAATTCAATCTAATATAGGGGTTAAGCAACATTGCCTTTGAATATTGTTGCCTTCAGGAGGGCAAAAAGTGCTTCCGAGAAAGTGCTTCCAGTCTGTTCCATGAGTTAACCCCCCAGAAGTAAAGTACCCCTCTTTACTCATGCCCTACATACATCTTGCTACTTTTTCAGAGAAGAGAAAAGAATTTCAATACACTTTCAAGATCTTCCTTCAATCTCCTGATAATAAGATTTATCTCTGTAACTCCAAGGCAAGCTTTCCAGTTAAAGGTTAAGCCTCTTTACAAAATGGCACTTCTGCCCTTTCATAAATCTCCTTACTTAAAGGATTAGCTGAGGCATTTGGAGGTTCATATATACTGGTTCCCCATATTTCATCACCAGCCCTTTCTCTAAAAGTTCAATTTTCTCCCCTACAGTTTCTTATTTCCACATCTCTTTTTGGTTAAACTATTTCCTCCACTCAAAATGCCCTAACCACCTGTATCGCCTATTAGTATCATTATCCTTTATAAAAGCAATTTAAAGCGCTCCAAGAAAACTCCCTGATCTTCCTAAATAGACATAAACTTCCTTCTCTGATGATTTCATATCATGTTAACTACACACTAATGCCTTCTACTTTGTAACATACTATTTGGGTACCTGCCATGTGTCATTCCACTGAATATCACAATGCAGTCCTGGCTTGTCCTCTGAAAGTAAAAACTGAGTGAAATCTGTTGCATTTCTATACACTAATAATGAAGCAGCAGAAAGAGAAATTAAGGAATCAATCCCATTTACAATTACACCAAAAATAATAAGATACCCAGGAATAAACCTAACCAATAAGGTGAAAGACCTGTACTTTTAAAACTATAAAACACTGATGAAAGAAATTGAAGATGACACAAAGAAATGGAGGAACATTCCATGCTCATGGATTGGAAGAACAAATATTGTTAAAATGTCTATACTCCCAAATCAATCTACACATTTAATGCAATCCCTATCAAAATACCAACAACATATTTCACAGAGCTAGAACAAACAATCCTCAAATTTGTATGAAACCACAAAAGACCCTGAATAGCCAAAGCAATCCTGAAAAAGTAAAACAGACTTCAAGCTCTATTACAAAGCTGTAGTGATCAAGACAGTATGGTACTGGCACAAAAACAGACACACAGATCAACAGAACAGAAAAGAAAACCCAGAAATGCACCCACAATTATATGGTCAATTAATCTTCAACAAAGCAGGAAAGAATATCCAATGGAAAAAAGACAGTCTCTTTAATAAATGGTGCTGGGAAAACTGGACAGCTACATGCAGAAGAATGAAACTCAACCACCTTCTTATACCATACACAAAAATAAATTCAAAATGGGTTAAAGACCTAAATGTGAGGCCTGAAAACCATAAAAATCCTAGAAGAGAACATAGGCAGTAACTTCTTTGACACTGGCCATCACAACTTCTTTCTAGATACGTCTCTCGATTCAAGGGAAACAAAAGCAAAAATAAACTACTGGGACATCATCAAGATAAAAAGTTTCTGCACAGCAAAGGAAACAATTCACAAAAATAAAAAGTAAACTATGGAATAGGAGAAGATATTTGTAAATGACATCTGTAAAGGGTTAGTATCCCATATATAAAGAACTTCTAAAACTCAACATCCAAAAAAATGAACAATCCAATTTAAAAAAATGGGAAGAAGACATGAATAGACATTCTTCCAAAGAAGACATACGTATGAAAAGATGCTCAATATCACTTAGCATCAGGGAAATGCAAATCAAAACTAAAATGAGATATTACCTCACACCTGTCAGAATGGCTAAAATGAACAACACAAGAAACAAGTGTAGGCAAGGATGTGGAGAAAGTGGAACCCTCACGAACTGCTGGTGGGAATGCAAACTGGTGAGGCCACTCTGGAAAACAGTATGGAGCTTCCTCAAAAAATTAAAAATAGAACTATCCTATGATCCAGCAATTACACTACTAGGTATTTACCCAAAAAGCACAAAATTATGAATTCAAAGGGGTACATGCACCCCGATGTTTATAGCAGCATTATCTACAATAGCCAAATTATGGAAACAGCCCAAGTGTCCATCTACTGATCAATGGATAAAGATGATGTTGTATGTATGTATACGTACACACACACACACACACACAAATGGAGTATTACTTAAGCTGTAAAAAAAAGAATGAAATCTAGCCATTGCAATGAATCATTATATGGGACACCTGAAACTAATATTACACTACATGTTAACTAACTGGAATTTAAATAAAACTTAAAATAAAAGCAGATAGAAGCAGACTGATCCACTGTCAGGAAAGAGACCCAGGTGTGACCTTTTGATGTTCAATTTCCTTATCTATAAGTAGAGAGAACATTTCCTAAGTATCTATTTCATATGGACATTGTTAGAATTAAATAATATCACATTTATAAATGTACCTGGTGCTAAATAGATTCATTTTTTGTGCTTCCTACTAAAAAATAAAAGGAAAAAACTGTGTGTTATTCACCCAAAATGTCTATAGTATGTTCCTTAAGAGTGCTCAGCAAAAATTTAAAAATTTAAATGTTATCCTTTACCAAATATTTGATGCCAGTATAAAAAGATACATAACAGATAAAACAGAGAGTAAAGAAGTGAAACAATATATTTATTGTGCCAGATGGACAGAGTCCTAGAAAAGCATAAATTATTAAAATTTACTTAAATAGAAAACAAATTATCTAATATAACTTATTAAGTTATTAAGTCAGCAATATAAAAAACTTATTCAAAATAAAATTCTAGACCCAAGTAACTACCAGAACCTTCTATCAAGCATCTTGGGGGGGGGGGCTTATACAAACTCTTCAAGAGAAAAAGAAGAATGACTCTTTTGAAAAAGGAGAACAACCTAGATGTCAAAACTAGACAAGAGTATTAAAAAATTCAGACCAATCTCATTGGTGAAAAAGATACAATGGCCCCAAAAAACATATCAGCAAACAAAATCCAGCAATATATAAAAAGAATAGTACAACACAATGAAATTGGATTTATTCCTTGAATACAATAATGGTTTCTCACTGGAAAACAAATCAATTTTGTAAATGTCTGCAATAAAAAGATTTAGGAACAAAATTCTTAACAACATTTCAATAACTACAGAAAAATTGCTTGGAAAAAAGTTCGACAATATAAAATTTTAAAAAGGGACCTCTTATGGGGTGCCCGGGTGGCTCAGTTGGATAAGTGACTGCCTTTGGCTCAGGTCATGATCCTGGAGTCCCAGGATCGAATCCCATATCAGGTTTCCTGCCCAGCAGGGGGTTTGCTTCTCCCACTGACCCTTCCCCCCTCATGCTCTCTCTCCTCAATTAAAATCTTTTTTAAAAAAATTAAAAAATAAATAATTAAAAAGGGACCTCTTAAAATATTAGAAATATAGAAACGTCTTATAAGTAACATCATACTTAATGGTAAAAACTCACTTTCCACTAAGACAAGAGTATCTTTGATCACCATTTCTATTCAATACTGTGCTGTAAGTTCTAGCCAGTATGATAAGGGGGTGGGGATGGGGAGTAGTGGTAAAACCAAAACCATCCCTATTCACAGATCAGATAATTGTATATAAAAAAAAGTACAAAATAATTTCAGACACATTACTGATATTAATAAGAGAATTCAAATTCAGGAAGATTGCTGAATTCAGAATAAATTTACAAACAACTATATTCTATGTTCCAGCAGTAGAAATGAAAATTTTAAAACACCATTTTATAGCATTTTTAATAAGATTTTATTTATTTTGAGAGAGAGAGCAAGAACAAGCTGGGGGGGAGGGGGCACAGAGGAAGAGAGAGAATTTCAACCAGACTCCATTCTGAGAATGGAACTCCACATGGGGTTCGATCTCAGGGCCATGAGATCATGACCTGAGCTAAAATCAAGAGTCAGACACTTAATTGACTGAGCCACCCAGATTTCCCTATTCCACTTTTAAAAACCAAGAATCTATGAATAAATCTAACAAAATTTCTCTAATGTCCTTATGACCCCTGAAATCTCCTAATGACTGAATTAGTCTCTCCTGCAGAAAAAAGTTACAACCTCTGAACAAAATACATAATGACAATGGCCTAAAGTCCCTGGAGAATAAACAAAAGCGGTCAGATTCCAAGGACAGTGAAAACTAGCAAATACAGGCTAGCATGAGGTTAAGTTTCACACTTTCTCATAGCTTTTATCCCAAAGCCAAGGCCCATTTGGGCGGAACAGTGAAAATCTGATAGAAAACTTGTAGTCTTTTTGTCTTACAGAATTAGAAGCCAGTTTTTGCAGCAATTACAGCTGCTGAAAAAAAGAAGAAAGAATCCTGGGGAGATGAGGGAGTAAGAGAGAGGAAGCCTCTAGTTCTGTAATATGAACTCTATGTCTCTGGTTGCCATGTGAATTGTGAATGCTTAAAAACAGACTCAAAGCAAGCCAGTTAAAGAAACGAAATGAACTGAGACACTTTGAAGTTTGAATCCAACTAAGAAATTAAACAACTGCTCAATCAATCTCTCTCTTTCTCTCTCTCTCACACACACACACAAACACGCACCCCTCTGAGAAAATCACAACAGAATCCAGAATCCCCACAACAAAACTTTCAGAATGTCCAGGATTCATCCAAAATGTTACCTAGCCTCAAGTGAAAAGATAATCAACTAAGATCAATTCCAAGACTACCCAGGTGTTAGAATTACTAAGACTTTAGGCCAAGTATTCTAACTATACTTCATGAAATATAAAAAATGTGTCCACAATGAATGAAAAGACAGAAAATCTCTATCTCAGAAATAGAATGAGAAAGCATCAGATCAAAATTCTAAAGATTCCACTAGATGGACTTAAGAGCAGATCAGAGCAACATAGGAAAAGTCAGTGAACATGAAGATAAATTAATGGAAATTATTCAGCCTGAAGAACATAGAAAAAAAAGATTGAAAAATATAAACAAAGACTTCAGGATCTGTGAGACAGAAATAAAAATTCTGAAATATAAGTAAATGAGATTCAGAAGGAGATAAAGAATGGGGGAAAAAAATTGAAGAATTAATTGCCAAATTTACCACTATATGTAGTGAAAGACCTAAACATTCAACATGCTCATCAGCAAAGCCTAAGGAGGACACAGAAGGAACAACAACAAAAACAAGAACAAAACTTTCCTGAGGCACATCTTAGTCAAACTGCTGAAAAACAAGAATAAAGAAAAAAAACCTTAAAAGTATTCAGAGGGGAAAAAAAGACAATATGTAATACACATACATACACACACACACACACACAGGACAACAATCATTTAAATTCTGACTTATTAGAAACAATGGGAAAGAGATGAGAGAGAAACAATGTTTTTAAGGTGTAGAAAGAAAAATTCATCAATCAAAAGTTTAACATTCGCTAAAAAAAAAAATCCTTTAGGAATAAATGCAAAGTAAAAACTTTTCAAACAAAGAAATACAGTGAGAATTTACCCCTACAGATGCGCACTACAAGAAATGCTAATAACTAAAGTTCTTCAGACTGAAATGAAGTGGTACCATATGAAGGGTCAGATCTTCAAAGAGAAATAAAGAGCACTGGCTATAGTAACCCCCTGGATAAATACTAGAATATTATTCCCCTCAATTCTATAAAGTAAATAGGTCTGTTTAAACTAATATTTTGACAATGTATTTTGAGATTTAGACTATATTAAATGCAATTCACTTCACAACTATGGCATATAAAGGACGGGAGAGAGGATATAAATGGATGCAGGCATGGCTGAAATATTGCTATACATGCGTAGTACAATATTAATTCAGTTAAATGAAAAATTAATTAGGTACAGTGTGATTTCTACAGCAATCAGCCCAAAAATATATTACATAAAAACACTAAAACATAAACTAAAGGAGAATTCCAAAACATTTACCAATTTAAAGGTTAGGACAAAAGAAATGAAGGAAGGAAAAACAGAGAACTTAAATCAGACTGCATCAATAATTACATGTTAATGGTCTACTATTTTCATACTGGCAAAATCCAACTCACGCTGTCTCCAAAAGGACTAAAATTATGATACAGTTAGGTTGAAAATTAAAAGGCACACCACAAAGGTAGTTAGCATACAAAAGGGGGAGTAGCTATATTAACATCGAATAAAACAAACTTCCAAGTAAAAATATTACCAGAGATGAAAAGGGGCACATCATAATTATAAAAAGGTGAAGTCATCAGAAAGATGTATCATAAACATGTAAGTAAGTACCTAAAGTAAAGCTTCAAAATACAGGAAGAAAAAACCTGACAGAAATAAAGAGTGAAGGAGACAGCTCCACAATCACAATGGGAAATAGTTTAATATTTCATATCAGCAACTCATAAAAAAGTGTATCATTAATTAACTTCAGTAAGTTAATTAAATTAATTAAAAATCAGGAAAGACAGATAGCTAAACAACACTATCAACTAGCTTAACCTAATATTTGTAAAGCATTACCCCACCAACTGCATAATACAGATTCAAGTGTATTTGCCAAAGAAGACCACATGCTGAGCCATAAACAAGCATTAGAGATTTAAATGTATTTAAATTATACAGAGTATCCTTTATGATCACAATTAAATTAGAAATCAAAACAATAAGATATCTAAGGGGCGCCTGGGTGGCTCAGTGATTACATGTCTGCCTTTAGCTCAGGTCATGATCTCAGGGTCCTGGGAATGAGCCCCATGTCAGGATCCCCACTCAACAGGGGGTCTGCTTCTCCATATTCCTTCTGCCCCTCCTCCCCCCATAACGTGTCCTCATACATGCACATGTGTGCTGTCTCTCAAATAAATAAAATCTTAAAAAAAAAAAAAAAGATATCTAAGAAATCTCCCTGATTCTAAAACTTGACAAATTAAACAACACAATTAGAAATGACTGATTTGTCATAGAAGATATCCTAAGGAAAATCATAAAATATTTTTAACAGTAATAATAAAAAAAATTAAAATATCTGGGATGCAGCCAAAGCAGTCATTAGAGGGAAATTAACAGCTTTAAAATTCTCATAGGAAAAGAAAATAACAGATAAACAAATAAATAAATGAAATTCTTATAGGAAAAAATGCTTATTAGGGAAAAAAGAAAAATATAAAAATGAAAGACCTAAAGTTCCAATGTAAAAAGCTTTAAAAAGAGCTAAATAAGGAAAAGGAAGGAAAAAGTAAAAATAATGAAACAGAAAACATAATAGAGTCACTGTTAATAAATGCAGCTAAAGACAAACATTAGTTCCTTGAAAAGATTAACAAAATTGATAAATGCCTACCTAGATTGATAAAAAGAGAAAACAAATTATCAATATCAGGAATGAAAGAGGGATTATCACTACAAAGCCTAGAAACATGAAAGGCCTAAGAAAGTAATATGTACAACTGCACACCAAAAACTTTGATAACTTCCATGAAATGGAGAAATTTCTTAAGAATACTATTAATTAATACTAAAACTGACAAAAAATGAAAATATACTCTGAATAGCCATATATGTATATATGTTATATGTACATTTATGAGAGTTGAATCTGTTATTAAAAACCTTCCCACAAAGAAAAGTCTCAGCCCAGATAGCTGCTTAGGTGACTCTATCAAAACATTTAAGAAGTAACACCAATATAACACAAATGCTTTCAGGAAAAAGGGGAAACTATTTTTCACTTCATTTTACAAAGGCAGGTAACTCTAATACCAAATACGGCCAAATATAAATAGGATAATACATTATGGCCAAGGACTATCCCAGGAATTCAAAGTTGGTTTTAACATTTGAAAATCTAACAAGTAGGGGCGCCTGGGTGGCACAGCGGTTAAGCATCTGCCTTCGGCTCAGGGCGTGATCCCGGCGTTATGGGATCGAGCCCCACATCAGGCTCCTCTGCTATGAGCCTGCTTCTTCCTCTCCCACTCCCCCTGCTTGTGTTCCCTCTCTTGCTGGCTGTCTCTATCTCTGTCAAATAAATAAATAAAATCTTTGAAAAAAAAAAAGAAAGAAAAAAGAAAATCTAACAAGTAATTTACCACATTAACAGAACAAAGGTGAAAGATGTTATCATCTCCACAGATGGAAAAAAAGAGTATGTGGCAATATTCAACACCCATTCACGACAAAAACTAAGTGAAATAGGAAGAGAGTGGAACGTCCTGAACCTGGCAGAGGCAACTGATGAAAAATCTACAGCTAACGCCATACTTGAAATTTTTTTTAAAAGCATATTATAAAAACTTTTATAAATCTAGAAGACTTATAAAATATAGATGGAGACAATCTTTTTAACAAAAATTATAAACCCAAAAAGCTATAAAAGATTTATTTGAATATATAAAAATTTAAAACTTATGAATAAAAAATTATTATAAATAAAGCAAAAAAGCACATCTAAATGTCCAATATATTTATGAAAAGGATGTTCAAATTCACTAGCCAGAAAATACAAATGAAGAAAACAGTAACATTTTAGAGTTACTGGTCTATCAAAAATTAAACAGAATTTATACCTGCACACATTTAGGTATCTCACACATTGGAGATAGAAATATGATGAACTAGTCATTTTGGAAAACATTTTGGGAATACTATTAAACGTAAAATGCATATACCCTTTGATCCAGCAATCCCACACTTGAGAATAAAAAGCCATACAGTCTCTGATCTAGCAATCATATTCTTGAGAATCATTTTCAGAGAAAAGTCCCCATTATAAAAGGACATATATAATAGGATACGACTGCAACGATGTTTATGGTAGCAAAATAATGGAAACAAATACCACTGATATGGAAATGATGGAATAAATTATGGTATAACTATGCATGGCATTTTAACCAAGGTATTACAGTATGTTTCACTATGTAGTCATCACGAAGACTGATTTCGAGCTTTATCAGAGGATGTGGAAGAGGACTTTCATGAAACACTGTTGAGTGAGAAAAATAAGAGGTACAAAAGCTAGCATCCAAAACACCCATATAAAAGTTTAAAAGCTGCACCAGAACATGTTTGTGTTTCTGTATGCTGTACCATATTGTAGACGATAAATATGCCTGGTTTTGTTAACATGGGCTGGCTTTCAGGCAGCAAGAGAGGAGGAAAGTCTATGTGTGAGACATCAGCAGCCCTCAACCAAAAGAGGAAGAAAAAAAAAAACTTTGAAAAAATAGGTAATTACATTTATGATCTATAAACTCAAATAAAATATGTATTTGTATGAATATATACGAAGATGCTAAATGAAAATTAAATTTATAAAAATGTTCAAGACATGATTGTTGAATACCTTTCTACTGTCATCTCAATCTGAGTTTGAAGTTTTGTGATTTAAGCTAGATTTCTTTTTCCATAGAGACAAAAAGAAGTCCTGCATTCTTTATCTCAGAATAAAATGTTAAATTAATTAAATTAAATTTCTTATGTAAGAAAGTTCTAGGATTCTGGCAGTGGTACTGAAGGAAACATCAGAAAATCTGATCATAATCATAAAACTAAGGAATGGTAACAGGTGCATCTAAATCATTCGGCCATTTCCTTTTGTGCAGGTTGCTCTGGAACTCCAGCCAACTTATTCCCCTCACAAGGAGGTAATTTATATTACATATAGTGCATGAAACTGGAGAAGAGTAAAGTTAAATTTAATGTTAGGTATTAAATGCTAATTTCTCAATGGAAATCTAAACTCTATAAAACTCTCCATTACAAAGAAATGACTAAAATAGATTAGTCTTTTCAAATAAAGTTGTCACAGAATCACAACTCCAGAAAAATATTCTCCTAACTTTAATTCTAAAGGGCCTGTGGGCAGGAGAACAAGAGCCAAATTTTCATGTAATTCCCAAGTCCCAATATTAAGAGAAATAATAAATTTCATTTGGAGAAAAACCTAAGTGCTTGGCAAAAATTTCAGTCAGCATCAATTATTTCAATGCAAGTTAAATATGGTGACATTATTCAAATTTTGTAATATTAATTGTATATCTTTGCATGATTTATAAAGTTATCCAAAAATTTTTTTCATCTATTTCTAAGTAAAATCAGTGTTCTCTATCAGAATGAAACAAAGTGCAAAGAATGTTTAGTTCACTTTGAACGTCAATAGTACAAATACCATAAATAAGGACCATATAGTCAACATCATGAATTATGTCTTCCCTTATCATTCAGCAATAGGAAGGCCTGATTTTAAGGCATATTTGTGCTCCATTTTGACTCAACAGATCAACAGATACTGTACGAAAAATTAGAGAGAGAAAGCATTTTGAATCCATTACAGCATGAAATGGAAATGAATAAGCAAATAAAAGAAGCAAACGGGTGAGGAAAAGAAACAGACTTGGAGAAACTGGAATACAGTTAAGGCAAGGGAACTGTGGCAAAGTCAAGAACTTCTCAAAAAAAAAAGAATGCTTTAAAGAGAAATTTCTGCATATATAGAGAAAAAAATTTAAGTCTTAGAAAGTATGGTGGGGGGAGATCATTAGAAATTTCTAATGTTAAGTTAAGCTAATTCTTTCAGAACAGGAATAATCATATAAAAATAAAATTTACCTTTTCAGATTCACCATTGCCCAAGGAATCCCAGTAGGCGTGTTAAAGGCAGGAAGGAGTTTCTCAGCCAGCTGAACTGCTTTAACCTTGAATATCTGAGATGAAAACATAAAAACATTTTTTATAAAAAAATTATAGCCACCCATTAATAAATTATAGCCATTATCATTTGCTGATCTCTCTCAGATGCATACTACAGGGAAGAAGTCCAAGGGGGAATAATGGCATCTCTTTGGTACCATGTAGCATACAGCAATCAGAGAAAATGTTGGTAAACTGGATACTGAGGAAAACTACCAGTGTGTAATGTCCTGAAATTATAATTATTGAAAGGGAAAGATAGGTTTTGGTGATAATATTATCTGTATTTTCAGATGGCAAAGGTCTTAGAGAAAACATCAGGTTACAAAATGTCCATACAATGGTATATAACCTTAGTACAAATACTAAAACAAAAAGATGCAACCCAATTTGGATAAATGTCCTTGAATTACTTACCGTAAGCATGTTTATGTCTCAACATTTTCCATCAAGGTTTGTCCACATTATTAAAAAGAAAAGGCCTGAGTTCACATTCCCAGTTTGAGAGTAATAAATGCTTCACCCCTTAGTCCTAATTACTGCTATTTTGGGTACCAAAACAATAAATTACCTTAATATCAGTGGATTCCAACATTTTAAATCATGTACTACTACCAAAATATACACAGTAAAATTTCAATATTCTTAGCATATCCAAATAGATAGGCTTGTGTATCCCACTTCGGAAACTGCTGACTTAGAGGCTCCAAACTGAGACTGGGTCATAATATCCTACTGCCCTTCAACAGATGACTGGATTAGAAGATGTGGTCCATATATACAATGGAATATTACTCAGCCATCAGAAAGAACGAGTTCTCAACATTTGCTGCAACATGGATGGGACTGGAGGAGATAATGCTAAGAAAATAAGTCAAGCAGAGAAAGACAATTATCATATGGTTTCACTCATTTATGGAATATAAGAAGTAGGAAGATCGGTAGGAGAAGAAAAGGAAGAAGGAAGGGGGGGTAAACAGAAGGGGGAATGAACCATGAGAGACTATGGACTCTGGGAAACAAACTGAGGGCTTTGCGGGGGGCGGGGGGGCCAGAATGGGATAGGCTGGTGATGGGTAGTAAGGAGGGCACATATTGCATGGTGCACTGGGTGTTATACACAAGTAATGAATCATGGAACTTTACATCAAAAACTAGAGATGTACTGTATGGTGACTAACATAATATAATAAAAAGATATTATTATTTTAAAAAAAACAGGAAAAGTGGTATGTTCTCCTATATGCTTCAAGCCAATCTTTTCTCAAATTGATTTCAAATTGATTAGATACTTAAGCTCTCATCTTTCCACTCCAGTCAAATGTTTTTGATAAAATATTATTAAATCCTTCAAATAAGTAGTCGAGAGTCTGGAACAGATCAAAGTTCTACACTGAGGTTACATTAAACAAAGCATCCCAACATTACTGGGGGTAGAAGATACCAGAAATATGTGCAAGCTGACAAAGAAATAAGATTTTTAAATGTTTTGCAAGGTTCCTTAAATGAGGCAAAACCTCTTAGCAGAATTTTAATTAGATATTCTCATATACCAACAATTTACCATTTCCTTGAATACCTACTTTGACGCAAAAGTCTCAATGAAAAATGTAACAATTTTAGGTTAAAGTTTTAATAAATTTCTCAAATTCATCTCATTAATTCAGAAAAGCAAATGTAAACTGTTCTCTCCATATTAACATTTATAAGTTAAAAAAGTCAAGTTACATTATATAGTGAACAACAGTACTGCTTGTGTTTACCATGAAGGCGAAGGGACTAAGTTCTTACCTAATATTAATATCGTGGATTTATTAATCACATTTTTTATATTACATCTTTTCTACATATAAAAAGTAATAGTCAAAACAGTAAAATTACTTACAAACATAAACATTTTCTAAGTAGAAAGCATTCTCATTTCACTTCCAGAAGTAAACTTCTAAAAGATATTTTCTGATTTTTACCTACTTTGTGCTATTAATAACAGATAACATATATACTAACCAGTTAAAGTACACAGCCCCCCCAACACAACATCCTAATATTAATATCACTGAGAAAAATTTCCTTATATAATAGTGTGCTTATCTTAATTTATTCACAAATATACAAACTCTTTAATGATAAATAAATAAGACCCCTACATAACCTATCTTCAGAAACATATTTTGGAGACAGCAGCAACAGCTAATTTAAATCACATTATTTTTTGCCATGAAAAATCCAGAACATATCAAAGTAAAAAAATAAGTCTCTTTTCCAATCCGATTCCTCAACCACACAGTTCCTTCTACAATGCAAACAGCTATCAGTTTCTTAAATATCTAGTAAATATTTTGCGCTAAATCAGTTCCGTGTGCATGGTTCTAGCCTTGTCACATCGAATCCTCATTTTCTGGCCCTCCCAGAAACAGAAATTCTGTTAACAGTTTACACACATAGTTTTTGTCTCTGTGTCTCTCAAGCATGGAATAGCATGTGCTCTATTCTGAACCTGCTTCTTTCACTTTACTGTACCTTGGAGATCTTCCCGAATCAGTCCACAAAGGTCTACCACATCCTTCTCTTCAGTGGCTGCAGAATTTCTCCTTGTATGGATGTACTGGAATTTATTTAGTCCCCTATGTAACAAACATATGTTTCCAAACTGTGTGACTATATAAGATAAATTCCAAAATGGGAACTGAAGTATATCAATGGGTATATTGATTTGTAATTTCAACGGTTAATGACAATTTGTCTTCCATGCGTTTTACTAATTTAAATTCTTACTGGAATGTATGAGAAACCATTTCCCTGTGTTCTTGTCAACACAAAAGTTAGCAAAATTTTGATTGCCGCCAATCTCATACAGTCCCCAATTTACAAAGATCCAACTTACTGATGAACACACTTACAATTTTTCAACTTTACAATGATGTTAAAGTGATATGCATTCAGTAGAAACCAACTATAAATTTTTTATCTTTTTCCAGGCTAGAGAAATGTGGTGGAGAGTCCCTCATGATACTGGGCATAGGCAGCGAACCACAGGTCCCAGTCAGTCATAGGATCGTGAAGATGAACAACCAATACACTTCCAACCGTTCTGTACCACACAACCATTCTGTCTTTCACTTTCACTACAGGATTCAATAAATTACAGGAGATATTCAGACTTTATTATAAAATAGGCTTTGTGTTATGATTTTGCAAAACTGTAGGCTAATGGAAGTGTTCTGAACACATTTAAGGTAAGCTAGGCTAAGCTATAACACTCAGTAGATTAAGTGTATTAAGTGCATTTTCAATTTACAGTATTTGCAACTTCTGATGGGTTTATCAGGATGTAACCCCGTTGTAAGTCAAGGAAGATCTGTAGTTGAAAAAGGAGACTCCAGTGTCATTTTTGTTTTCATTTATTTTATTATGAATGCAGTAAATACTCACACTCATTCAAATCTCCTTTCAAACACACCTTCAAACACTGCAGAGGATGGAAAAGTACATAACATTTCCCAGAGTCCACTCCACCTACGGTTTAACATCTGGCATAGGCATTGCCAAGCATACTTAAATATGCAGTATTTGGAAGGAAAAAGTAAGTGATCTGAGGCAGTGGCCTTGCAAGCATCACGGTGAAGGGATCTGATTCTTCTGTCGTGGCTCTAATAGAAGCTCTAGTGACTGGTCCCCATCCTCACAGAGACCATGTGGGCAATGAAGGCAATTGATTAGATATATGGTATGGCATGCTTGGGTATTTCTCCTGACTGCATGGTTCCAAGGTATATAACAAAAATGCTTCATGTCATGGCCCTCCCCAAGATTCAGTTAACTAATCAGTACCCTGTAATAAACCACTAGGTAAAACAGATTCTGCCAATTTTACTATGATTATTGATGGATAAGATGATGATAACAACTCAATTATTCATGTTTAAGAGGCTCAATAGTATTAAGACTTCTACAACATTTCACTTATTTACAGAAAAAAACTTTTATGTGTTCAATGTCCATTATGTAAAATCTCCCAGTTAGTTTTACCAGAAAAAAAAAAATGGTAGGCAATGGAACTATGCTAAAACTGGTTCTAGGTTTAGAAGAATTAGGACTGGAAGAATTATTTCCAGGTGTGGAAGAATTGGAAGAAATGGGGTTAAACGGATACAAGGTGGCAAAATTACAAAGAGCTTTAAAATAAAAGTGATGAACCTTAAAGTAACATAACCAAAAACACAGAGAACCACTGTAGATTCTTGAGGAGGGAAGTGATATTAGAGTCCATGTGTGATAGCAAAGGAAACAGTCGACAAAACCAAAAGACAACCAATAGAATGGGAGAAGATATTTGCAAATGACATATCAGATAAAGGGCTAGTACCCCAAAATCTATGAAGAACTTATCAAACTCAACACCCAAAGAAGAAATAATCCAATCAAGAAATGGGCAGAAGACATGAACAGACATTTCTCCAAAAAAGACACCCAAATGGCCAACAGACACATGAAAAAATGTTCAACATCATTCAGCATCAGGGAAATACAAACCAAAACCACAATGAGTTACCACCTCACACCAGTCAGAATGGCTAAAATTAACAAGTCAGGAAATGACAGATGTCGGTGAGGATGCAGAGAAAGGGGAACCCTCCTACACTGCTGATGGGAACGCAAGCTGGGGCAGCCACTCTGGAAAACAGCATGGAGGTCCCTTAAGAAGTGAAAATAGAGCTACCCTACAACCCAGCAATTGCACTAGTGGGTATTTACCCCAAAGATACAAATGTAGTGATCTGAAGGGGCACCTGTACCCCAGTGTTTTTAGGAACTATGTCCACAATAGCCCAGATGGAAAGAGCCCAGATGTCCATGGACAGACGAACAGATAAAGAAGATGTGGTGTACACACACACACACACACACACACACACACACACACACCACACAATGGTATATTACGCAGCCATCAAAAAATTGAAATCTTGCCATTTGCAATGACGTGGATGGAACTGAGAGTGTTATACTAAGCAAAATAAGTCAATCAGAGATAGACAATTATCATATGATCTCACTTGTGGAATTATGTGGAATTTAAGAAACAAAACAGAGGATCATAACAGAAGAGAGGAAAAAATAAAACAAGATGAAATCAGAGAGGAAGACAAACCATAAGAGACTCTTAACCGTAGGAAACAAACTGAAGGTTGCTGGAGGGAAGAGAGGTGAGGGCATGGCGGAACTGGGCGATGGACATTAAGGAGGGCATGTGATGTAATGAGCACTGGGTATTATATAAGACTGATGAATCACTGACCTCTAGGTCTGAAATCAATAAGACAGTATATGATAATTAATTGAATTTAAGTTTAAAAAAAAGAATCCATGGGTGCTTTTGTTTTCTTTATTGAATTAAATTACTAATGTAATACGCTTGCAGCCTGTTTTCAACCTAGCAGAGAGTGAAGAGTTCAGAATGCTCAAATGACTCCCCATCTCATTCAGAGTAAAAGTCCTTTAAGAGGCTATACGTCTTTATAAGCGATGCACCTCTATGACTTCTATGCCTCACTCTCTCCTTTCTTTCCCTTCCAGCAACCTACTTCAGCCCTATTAACCATCTTTGTTGTTTTCTAAGAGTGCCAGTTATGCTTTTGCTTCAGTGTCTTGTCATTTGCTGTTTCTTTCAACTAAAGGCTCTTATAAAAAGGCTCTCTCTTCTCCTTCAGGAGAAGCCATTCTCATGGCTCTCTTATCTCCTTCATGTCTCTATACAAATGTAAACCTCATACATACTCCCTGACCATCTTATTTGAAATTAAAACTTCTTTATCCCCTTCCATGCTCCACCTCTCTCCTTAGCGCTTCTCAATAACAGTGCGTGTACATGTATGTATAGGTGTGTAAACACATATGGGCTTTCACATACCTACCCCGTTCATTGCTGTTGAATACCTGAGATTTATAATAAAACAAGTAACTATCTTCTTTCTTTTCCATACCAACCCCACATCCCCAAAATATCTGATGTTAATATGCAAAGGTTTTAAGACCCTTTTTAAGATATTCTACAGAAATGTTGGGATGATGACAATGATATTAACACACACATATAGTAACCCATTTAATTCTCACAACAACCCAATGAGATAAATACTGTTACTCCCATTTTACAGAGTAGGAAACTGAGGTTTAAAACAAGTAAGTTAATTTGCCCAAGGTCATACAACTACTCAATGGAAAGCCTGAATTTAAACCTAGGCAGTCTAGCTCCAGAGTCCATGCTCTTGCTTATCAAATTCACTATTAGAAATAGATATCTAGATTACTGACATCTTGATATAGACACAACTGTAGACAAAGACAATTACTACACCTTGCATTATTTAATCTCACTTTTTGTAGTCAATAATTAAATTCCTCATGGTATTTGACTAATTCATTGCACATCTCTTTGTCCTGTATCTTACATCCTCCCTTTTGAATGATACTTTGGCTAATATAAAAATCTGAGTTGGCAGTTATTTTATCTTAGCGATCTAAAGATATCACTCCGGTGTACTGCACTGAGCACTCTGCTGTCAGCTGTCATCCTTCTGTAAGTAATCAGCCCTTTCTCTTTAGTAGCTTTTAATATTTCTTCCTTATTTTTTATATCTTTTCAAATATTGATTCTCTATCATTTATTCCATTAAACTCATCTAAGACTCTTACTAAACATTCTTTGAAACCTCTCACTATTTTCTATTTCTCAATTCTTCTTCTTAATTTCTCTCCTTGACTCTCTATATTGCATTCTGGATGAATTTTCATCATCACCATGAACATCCTTGAAGGCTAGACAGCTGTTCCTTAGATCAAGTGAAGGTTACTACAAAGCTGCAGGTTAACAAAGAGGTAGAAACATATTCACACACACCTCTCCCTCAAAATGAGCCTGCAAACAATATTCTCAAACTCATAATGAAATCTAAGATTTATTTTATATACAAACTAACAAGTTGGCAAACCACATTTTCATGAATATCCACAGAGTCATAAATATCTCTGACTACTGGGTCAGAGACCAAAGGACTATATTATTCACAGCAAAGTATCAGCCAAAGATTTGAGTTAATCCACATTGCCCATACCTGCCCCACCCTCACCCCCACCCAAATCTCAGAGGGATGATCCAAAGAGTCCGTGGTGGTTTCCTACACACATGGTGGGTTGTGTTGCAGAAAAAAAAAAACTGAGCTTGGAGAATCTCTTTTACAGTAAGTGAAAGGAAGCCGATTTGATGACCTTAATTCATCCCTGCAAGTATAACCCGAATGACCTGGGTAAAGAGCAGTCAAGGCCTTGTATCCTTGGTTTCCTGGCAAAAGTGTGCAGGGACACTCAGGGGCTATGGTGTTTTGCTTTCCTAACCCTTCATATCAGCAGCAGCATTGCCTTCCTGTAGCAGCAGCTAAATCCACTTTTCTCCAGTGCTAGCAGAACCAGCTTCATGACCCTCAACCCTCACTGGAAAGACAGCAGCAAGAGCACCAACCTGCCAGCACACTTTCATCAGAGATCTGAATTTCAGCTCTGCTGAGCCCTTCCTCACGGTTTCTAACATTAAGTCATTAAAACCTCCTCCCCATATTCCTTTAGCCTTGGTTACTTCCTGTAGGAGCCACCTCCATGATACTTTAGAATATTCTTTTTAATCTAGCACTTACTTAGGTGACTTTGTGCCTAGTTAATAGTCTGTATATTAAATTCTCTCTGTTCAAATATTGGCATGGTCTGTCTCTTAACTGGATCCTGACTGATAAATAAATAATCCATATTTTGTTATATATTTAAAAACAAGGAAAATAAAGATTTCTAAAATCACACACAGTTCCTGTATTCTGAACCAAATACTACTAATATTTTGATATATTTCCATCCTTTTTGCTGTAAGGACATACAGTTCTTAAGTAGATTTTTATCTTTTCCTGCTACTAACATAACACAAGTATCTTTCCAAGTTTTACAAAACTGTCCAATTTACCATATTCATTTCCTCCCCTCCCACTCACTCCTCATCCTATTCCAACATGGCTGCTGCCCCCATCATTTCATTGAACTGGAATCTGCTAATCTTTAGTCACACATTTGAGCATAGATCATTATTGACCAGTTCCTTCTTAAAATACTTTCTTCCCTTGTATTCAGTAAACCCACAATCTCCCTACCTTCTTCACTGACTCATCCTCCTCATATCTGACCTTTAATGCTGTGTTCCTCCAGGCTTGATTCCAGGTCCCCCTCTCTTCCTATCCTAAACTGTCTCCCTGAGCAAGATCACATGTGCTTGTTTTCAATTATCAGGTACACAGCAACTGACTCCCACATTTATATTTCTCATCAAGACTTCTCCAATAAGCACCAGTTCCATTACATTTGTTTACCACCTATTTCCACATAAATATAGCAAAATGCCCTTAAACTCAAAATACTTAAAATGAATTGATGATCTTCTACTCCCAATTTAATGTTCTTAAAGTGCATAATTTCTAATAACTGTCCTGCCATCAGTACTAAAACCCTGAAACTGGGGACAGAACCAACTCCTCCTTCTGCCTCATCCCCCCTTCCAAAGTATCACCCAATCCTTTGGAATTTATCTCCCAAATCCCTTGAAATCATTTAATCTCTCGCCTCTACAACCCATCTGGTCCAAGCCACCATTATTTCTTGCCCCAAATACTGCAATGGCTAACTAACTAGATGAACAGAGTACGTAACACACACACGCAAGGGAGCACACACACCCCCACGCTACAAATATTGGTCTATACTTTGCTTTTGTCATTGAATATATCAATATTTTTCCTAGATAAAACATATCAAATTTATGTTCACAGTTGTATAAGTGAGAGATGTATTAATCTATTCAAATATTCCACTCTAGGTGAATATTCAGGTCTTTTCAAACATTGGCTACTAAAAACACTACTGCAATAAAATATCCTTCTAAATATTTCTTATGTATCCACATTGTTACTTTTAGATAATATATCCCTAGAGGCGGGTTACTGGGTCAAAGAGAATTTTATATTTTAAATGTTTACTTGACACCACCAAATTGTTTTCCAGAAAGTTGTATCATTTGTATTCCCTCCAACAGCTTATCACACATTTGTTAAAATTTAAATTATACATTTATTTACATCCTATTTAAAGTGAGTGCATTTTATTGTATGTAAGTTAGCCTTAGTAGAGTTGCTTAAAATAAACAAAATAAACGTCTTGAAGTTTTTTTTATCAGACAGAGAATGTGTGGAAGGGTTAGTCTATTTTAGGCAGAAATTATGGTAGAGGTCTATGAACATATAGGAAATAAAACAATGTGGTCTAAATATAGTTTCATGTATGCGGAATTTTGAGCTTCTCCTCTGTGAATCCTTCCTATCCCAGATTTCACTCCTAATTTCTAGCACCTGGGGTAGCTCCAAACTGTCTTCTGATCTGACAAACCAATAATCATAACCATAATTATCAACTATGACTGGTACTGGCTTTAACTTTAAACATGTAAGAATGTGTACAGATGTATAGATGAACTCACACACTTAATACGAAAATGTTGGAGAGTATATTTAAAAATGTTATCTGAGTCAGTAAAGCTTAGTGGACTGTTTTGCCCAATTACCAGCACACCTATAGAGATGAAGAGGTCAAATTTTCAATGGAAATAGCAGCAATTTATGGAGCAATATAAGGTTTTCCAAAAATAAAATGAGAATTAGTGCAGTTAGGACAATAATGACTAATATTTAAACCAGGAAATATCTGGGTCCAAAAAGCCTATTTGTCTTAGAAAATATCCCTAAACTTATTCAGAAACAGTCTTACATTATAGGCAACAGAGTACATTTGCATTTAGTAAAGAAGGATTTTGTTGTTGTTGCTTCTTTTACTTTTTTTTTTATCTGTAAAACATGTATTAAACTCCACATAACCATGTCTCTATTTCATCTGACAGATTTCAGATGCAGTTATTCACATAAATTATGTTATTATCTTACTAAGGAAGGGATACCACTTTGATAACCATTAAAAAAAATGAGAAAATCCTGTAACAGAAATGCCATATATTAGAGGCTAAGATCAAGTAAACATAATAAATCATCAAGATTTTTTTAACTTGTGAATATTTAATATAAATAGCCTTGTTCTGAGAAAATAAAATGATAAGGTTTCACATTTATTATATTAATAAATCAATAGGCGAGAGGAACACTTTGTTAGGATGGCATGTAACCCTCATTTGGTTTCCTGTACCAGAAAACAGAATGCATGTAAAATGTTCTTTATTCTATTTACATACTACCTTAAAATAAGAAAGGCACTTTGCCAAGTTATAAATTAGTTAATTTCCTGGCTTATGTGAAATGTAGGAATTTACTATATATCCTGTATTATAATAATATCACAAATTATTTTTCTATGTTTAATTTATTTTTAGCAGATCTGAGATTTATTGTTCGTTTCCCGAAATAGATATGGATCACATATTTCAACATAAAATGATCAAGAAGAAAAGCAAAAAGGTCAGCAAAATTCCACTAAGTGAGAAAGTCAGAAAAGTAAAACATGTTCTCTTTATACTTCCTACTTGAGTAGACTAAATCCTAAGAATTTATGATGTCTATTTTTAAATAAGTAAAAGGAAAATGAAATAAGACGAAACCAGAGAGGGAGACAAACCACAAGAGATTCTTAATCATAGGAAACTGAGGGTCACTGGAGCAAGGGGGATGAAGGGAGGGGTAACTGGGGTGATGGACAGTGCGGAGGGCACATGATGTAATGAGCACTGGGTAGTATATAAGACTGATGAATCACAGACCTGTACCCCTGAAACAAACAATACATTATATGTTAATTAATTGAATTTAAATTAAAAAAAAATAAGTAAAAGGATTCCCCACCCATAAGAAACAGAATATTTACCACGTCGGAAAAGGTCAAAGGAGGAAGAAAAGTAAAGTAATATCTGTGGAGTCAGGTATTATGTTAGGCACTTTCACATAACTTAATCCTTACAACAACTCTCAATTGAACTCTCTCACACTTTCATAAATGAAGAAACTTAAGTTACAGAAGTAAATAGCCTGCCAAATATCATTATGAAGTAGGAAGGCAGAGTAGGAACCCAAGCCTCTACACTCCAAAGCATATGTGCTTCCCTCCACTTCGAAATGTTTATTCTTGAAGTATGATGCATAAAAACAGCAAAAATGGAAATACTGGTAACATTATATACTTTTTAGCATTTTAATGTTCTCCTAAGACAGTAACAACCAAAATTTCAACATTTTGTTTCAACTTTCAGATAGGGAGTCTTGTGAAACAGCCAAGGCTGACACTTCTCTTCATAAGCTGTTCATAATTAATTTTGAATCATATGCCTTTTGGTATGAAAACTAATCAAGTTTGTTAACTACACCCAAAAAATTTAGTACTTCCTCTACATAGTCAAATAAGCACAAAAGTATGAAAAAAAATGCTTTCCTTTCTCAAGGACATCTTATAATGTCTAATCTGGAAATAAATCGGAAGCTGAAGGCATAAAAATAGTTGCATTTCCTTCCTCCTTTCATTATTTAATATTTCAATCCAGAAGCTCCTGAAGTCAGGGGTCTGTGCCCAGACGGTATGTCTAGGGTGGGTAGCACTGTCCTGGAGAGGGCCGAAGACCAACGTGAGGAAAGTGAAGCCAGCCAAGCAAAGGGGAGTAAAATCCCAGAGGGGTCCATGTGAGGAAGATGCACAGATCAAGGCAGCACCTGGTGAGGGCAGGAAAGTGGTTTCATACAGTAGAACTAAGCAAGTAGGTAAATATATGAGGAATAATAGTGGGTAGATTTCACACTATCAGAAAAGAGAATGAGAAATATGAAAAGGCAGAAAGCCAGAATAAACCTTATGGTGTTGGGCTGAAATTAGAGCTATTAGTGTGAATTCATGGTGCCAGTATTTAGAGATCAAAACAGAAAAGAGTATGGGGGCGCCTGGGTGGCTCAGCCGTTAAGCGTCTGCCGTCGGCTCAGGTCATGATCCCAGGATCCTCATCGGCCTCCCTGCTCGGCGGGAAGCCTGCTTCTCCCTCTCACATTCCCCTTGCTTGTGTTCCCTCCCTCGCTGTCTCTCTCTATCAAATAAATAAATAAAAATCTTAAAAAAAAAAAAAAAAGAAAAGAGTATAGACATAAAGGTTGGGAAGCATGGAGGAACAAAAGTCCATGCCTGGGGGGAGGCAAGGTACAGGTAGAGAGAGACCCTCTCTGAAATGCCTGAAGTGGAGGGAAGAGCCAGGTACACTCTACCTACAAGGTAATATTAGAGGAATTTGAAACTAGTGGTGCATCGTGGGTAATCTCAGCAGTAAAAAACCAAAACCTGGTTCAACTCCAGACTAAACTGACTGAACCCCTGACACTAAAAGCACAGGCACAAACAGTATTAACCTCAGTCTTTACTGTCCCATACTTAATATTTGGCATTCAGTCAAAAATTATGAAATATCTAAGAAAGCAAAAAATAATAATTATAATCTACTTTCTAGAGACAAAACAAGTAACGAACCAAGCTCAGTAAGGTTAAAACAATCTGAAAATTTAAAATGACTTTGATTACCATGTTAAAAGACCTAGTTAGTGGATAAAGTGGAAAACATGAAGACAATGAGGAATTGTAGGAGAGAAGTAGTAATTAATAAAAGTTAAATGAAATACTAGAAATAATTTTTCAGAAATCAAAGTAATAGATAGAGAAAGCCTTCAACAGGCTTCTTAATTAAAAGCAGATTCAATGGAGCTAACTAAAATAAATAAATAAGTAAACAAATAAATAATCAGTGAACTTGAAGACAGGTCTATAAAAATTACCCAAACTGAAACAACAGGAACAAAAAGCAGTGGGTGGGATAAAAAAGAATAGTGAATTCAAGAGCTAAGAGACAATTTCAAACAGTCTAATGTATGTGTGATTGAATTGCAGAAGAAGGGGCAGAAAAAATATTTTAAAAGATAATAAGAACTTTTCAAATATAAAGCTACCAAATCATACATCTAAGAAGCTCAGAGAACCTCAAGCAAGATAAATTAAGTCCTACTCACCCCTCCAAAAGAAAAAAAGTAAAACCACTCAGATTCTTCATATGAAATAAAATATGAACAGATTATTTTAAAGACAGCCAAAGGAGGGGGAAAGACACATTACATTACGTATAGAGGAACAAAGAATTAAAGCACACTTCTCAAACTATGCAAACTTTAACCTAATGCAGTAACCTCTTTAGAATGTTAAACGGAAAAATACATACAAAGAAATAATCTTTCAAAACTGAAGAAGAAACATTTTCAGACCAATAGAAACTGAGAGAATCTATAACCAGGAGACCTGCACTATAAAGGGAGCTCTTCACACAAAAGGAATAGATACCAGACAGAAACCTGAACCAACACAGAGAAATGAAGACCAACGAAAATGACTGAAAGATAAAAAGGCATATTTTTTTCTTATTTTGAATAGCTCTAAATAATAATTGACCACCTAAAGCAAAAATTAGTAGCAACGTTCTAAGGGTTTATAGTGTAAGAAAATGCACAGTAACAAAAAACAGCACAAATAAAGAATGACAAGAATTAAGAATATACAGTTGTAATGTTTTCACAGTACACGTGAAGCAGCATAATACTGACTGAAGGTAGAACCAGGATGAATTAATTAAAGATATACAGTAAACAAAAAGGGCAACCACCAAAAAAAAAGAAAGAAAGAAAGAAAAAAAATACTGAGAACAAATAGTCTGTCATGGAGATAAAACAATCGCAAAAAATAATATAAAATTAGGCAGAAAAAAAGAAGAGGAATGAGAAACAGATGGGACAAATAGAAAATAACTAACAACGTGGTAGATTTAATGCAACACTATCAACAGTTACACTGAATGTAAATGGTCTAAACACACAAATTAAAAACAGATTGTCAAGCTTTCTTCAGGAAAATGAACTTTAAATATAAAACATATAGGTTAAAAGATACACCATGCAAACACTGCATAAAAGAAAGCTAGAGTGACTATGTCAGCATCACACAATCTAGACTTAAGAACAGAGAATGTGAGAGCACCTGGGTGGCTCAGCTGGTTAAGTGTCTGACTTCAGTTAAGCGTCTGCCTTTGACTCAGGTCATGATCTCAGGGTCCTGGGACTGAGCCCCATGTTGGTCTCCCTACTCAGGGGGGAGTCTGCTTCTCCCTCTCCCTCTGCCCTTCCCCTCTGCCCCCACCTAAGCAGACATGCATGCATGCGCTCCGGCTCTCAAATAAATAAAATCTTAAAAAAAAAGAAAAACAAAAAACATCGAATGTGACCAAGGATAAAGAGAAAAATTTTAAAACAAAAAAGGATCAGCCAAGAAGACCTAACAATCTTAAGTGTGTACATACCTAAGAATAGGCCTCCAAAACACATACAGACTCCCCACCTAGTATTTGACAGACCAAATAGACACAAAATTAGTAAAATTACAGAAGATCTGAGCAACACTATTATCTACTTTGGCCTAATTGATTTTTTAACAAAACCCCAGCAGAATACACATTCTTTTCAAGTACACATTCTTTTTAAAGTAGACCATATTCTGACCCATAAAACAAACTTCAACAAATTCAATAGAACTGTTCTCTATTCACTGCCTACCAAACACTTAAACTAGAAATAATAGAAAGATATGTGGAAAATCCTGAAATATTTGAAAATTTAGAAATATATTTCTGGGGCACCTGGGTGGCTCAGTCGGTTAAATATCCAACTCTTGATTTCAGCTCAGGTCTTGATCTCAGGGTGGTGAGTTCAAAGCCCCACACTGGGTGTGAAGCCTACTTTAAAAAAGAGTGTGTGTGTGTATATGTATACATATATATGTATATATACATATATACATATATATATATATAAAATACATATACTTCTAAATAACTCGGGAATCAAAGAGAAAGAAAAGATTAGAAAATATTTTGAATTAAAGGAAAATGAAAATATATCAAAGGTCATAAGATATAGCTAAAGAAGGGCCAAGAAGCAAATTTATGGCATTGTTCTTTTTTAAAAGAAAGATGTCTTATTGATGATCTAAGCTCCAAACCTAAGAAACTAGAAAAGAAAAAAAAAAAGGAGCAAACAGAAGGAAGTAAATAAGTATAAAAGGAGAAATGAAATTGAATGCACAAAAATAGAGAAAAATCAATAAAACAAAAAACGAGTTATGTGAATAAACCAAAACACCAATACATCTGTATACGGACTGACAAAAAAGAGAAGATGAAATAGGACACATTACTAATGGTCCTACAGACATGAAAAGGATAAGGGAATATTACAAACATCTTTATGTCAACAGTTTACACAACTGTTAGAGGAAATAGGCAAATCCCCAGAAATACACAAACTACAAAAACTACAAAAGCCACTCAAGAAAAAATAAACTGAACAATACTATATCTACCAAAGAAATTAAACAGTTTTAAAACTTAGGTGAAAAAACAAAAAGCTCCACAACCACATAGCTTCGGAAGGGTATTCTACCAAACAATTAAAGAAGAAATAATATTAATTATACAAAAACTTCTCCAGTGAAAGGAAAAAAACAAAAAAGAGGAGGAGGAAACACTTCCAACTTGTATTATGAGGTCAGCATTACTCTTACATAAAACACACACACAAAAATATTTAAACTGCAGAGAAATGAAACTGTTCACTGATGACATGATCATTTACAAAAAAATCCCAAAGAATCTATTTAAACCTTTTTAAAAGCAACTAGAATTAGTGAATTTAGAAAAACCTCAGAGCACAAAGGTCAATATAAAAATCAACTGTATATTGCACAATGTGAATGCTGTTCTTAGTATCACTGAACTGTAATGGTAAATGAAAAATTTTGTTATGCACATTTTACAGTATTTTTTAAAATGACAGCATTAGAAGTTATTCAGTGATAAACACGATGTCCTAAGCCAGCTGAAAATTAAAGTCTTTATTAAAATTCTCATTTAAATCAATTGTATTTACATATACTAGCAACAAACAACTAGAAATTGAAATAAAAAATACAGTACCACTTATAATAGGACCAAAAAGTATAAAATATGTATACATCTATCAAAATATGTAAAAGATCTATATGCTAAAAACTAGAAACACCAAGGAAAAAAATTAAAGAAGGACTAAATAAACAGATAGATACTTCATGTTCATGGTTTGGAAGATTCCATATTTACTAAGATACCAATTTTCTCTAAATTCATGTATTCAAGGTAATCCCAATCAAAATCCCAGTAGAATATTCTATAGAGATTAACAAACTGATTCTAAAATAGAAAATAAAGTAAATGGAATAGACAAGACAGTTTTGAAAAGGAACAAAGTTGGAAGATTCACACGACCTGATTTCAAGAATTTCCATAAAGCCATAATAATGAACACGGTGTAGTTCACACAGTGTGGCAAAAGGACAGACACAAACAGCAAGAGCACAGAGAGGGTAGAGGTCGACTCACACATATGGTCAGCTGATTTCAACAAAAGTGCAAAGTCAATTAAGTAGAGAAAGGAGAGTCTTTTCAACAAATGTTGCTAGAATTCTTGAATATCCAGAAGGAAAGAAAGAAAGCTCAACTCATACCTCACAGCATATATAGAATTTAACTCAAAAAGATTATAGACCTAAAAGTAAAAGTAAAACCTTAACATTTTTAGAAGAAAACATAAGAGAAAATCTTTGTGACCTTGGATTAGGCAAACATTTCTTAAATTCCAACAACACAGAAATTCATCTTTATAACACATAAAACAAAAGATGAATTTTCTTAAATTTACAAAGAGTTCTTACAATCATTTACACCAACAAACCAATTAAATATAGAAGTTCCTCAGGAAACAAAATAGAAATGACTTATAACCTCTTCCTTTAGTTTCTCTTTCTCCCACTCTCCAAACCCATCCTTTAAACCCACCTGAGTAGTAAAAAGGAATTTCCCACACCCACTCCCCTATTACAGCAGGTCTCAAATCAACTTCCAGAAAGGAGAATTCAGAGTTGTTGCTGTGTTGGTTTTTTAAATTTATAGCAAAAAATCGCATTTGATTTCCAAACAGGCAGTTTTAATAATTAATTTTTGGTCTTAGGAGAATCCATATTCATTCTTCCTGATTTCATTCCTTAATTCTGATCTTATTAATCGCCCCCAACCTTGTTTCAACTATGTAATTAATTGTAAAGGCAAAATCCTGGAGGATAGCTCCTGCAAAGGAGAAGTGGTATATACAGAAATAGGATCTGTGATGAATTTATGTTTTACTAAAATTCTCAAAATGGAAAAATCATTATTTCCAAGGGCAGTTCTACCTGAAGCATCCAATTCTCTCAGCAAACCTTTACATGAGTTCAATATTAGACAATTAAGAAAAACGATATGCTGTTAGGGAAATTTTTCATTTTATTTAAGTCCATTCAGAGCCCCTTCCCCCCAAACAATGTTTCACTTGAGTGGCTCACCTCTTCTCCTGAAAGGTAATAAGCTGCAAGCAGGCCTCCAATAAATCGAATGTTGACTTCAAACACAGACACCTCTGAATTCTGTGAAGACATGTTGAACATATTCACATATACATAAAACTTCAGAGTTTTCCAAATATATTCAGAACTTTGTATGTTTCTCACAAACACCCTGAGGAGAATGTATTTTCCATTTTCCACACCTTCATTTCTCATGCAATTGTAATTTCACTTTCCATTTATTAAATGTTACTGAAACTCCTCTATTACTGCCACCACAGCTTCCTATTAGCCAAAATCATTTTTATGTATATTACCTATTATTGTAAAAATTATCAAGATATTTGATGCTCTTGACTATTGTCTCTTCATGAAAGCCTCCACTTCTTGAATTCTGGAATAGTGGTCTCTCCACTGGGTCCATTTCCTTCTGTTCTAGTTACCAGAGCATATGGTCCCATTTTTACTTATATTTCTCTGAATTTTAAATATTTTTCCTCATATATATAAGAACTTAATAAATGTTAAAAGAGGGACCAAAAATGATAGGATGATGGATTACTCAATAATTTGAGAAAACAGACTCTTAGGTTAGAAATTAATTTGAATACTCATTTCAGATATCTCTCTCTTTCAAAATGAAATCCAAATAATTAAGAAATAAATGTAGAAAAAAATCACAATAAAAAAGTAGAAGAAAATGTGACAACATATAAATTTCCTTGACAAAGCAAGTACTTTGTAAGCATAAAATCAACTGTACTGACAACAAATGATGATAGAAACACTTGAATTTCCCCAAAATGAGAATTACCTATAAGGAAAAGCAATTATGAACAAAACTAAAAGGCAAACAAAAACAACCAAAAAAAAAAAAAAAAAGAAGGAAATTTGGCACAAATATAGCAGAATTAATGAAAGAAAAGTAGAAGTGGCAGAGAACATGACCAAAGAATCTACAGGATATACACAATTGACTAGTATAAAGATAACGTTCACAACTAATTTTTTTAAATGTTTTTTTATTATATTATGTTAGTCACCATACAGTACATCCCTGGTTTTTTATGTAAAGTTCGATGATTCATTGGTCGCATAGAACACCCAGTGCACCATGCAATACGTGCCCTCCTTACTACCCATCACCAGCCTATCACAACTAATTTTTTAACAAAATTTAAAAGGAAATATTTATTATCCTGAAGTCTTTCTAACATTCATAGGCAGAACACATAATTTGCTAACACAGGTATATACCTCTGATACTGAATTTTCACAATGGAATTTTTTGTTTTTATTTATTTTTTTAAATAACTTTTATTTTGTTTTATTAGTCACCATACAGTACATCCCCAGTTTCCGATGCAATGTTCCATGATTCATCATTTGCATATAACACCCAGTGCACCATGCAATATGTGCCCTCCTTAATACCCATCACCGGCCTATCCCAATCCCCCACCCACCTCCCCTCTGAAGCCCTCAGTTTGTTTCCCAGAGTCCACAGTCTCTCATGGTTCATTCCCCCTTCTGTTTACCTCCCTTCATTCTTCCCTTCCTTCTACTGATCTTCCTATTTCTTTAAATTCAATTAGCCAACATACATCATTAGTTTCAGTTGTAGTGTTCAATACTTTATCAGTTGCGTGTAACACCTAGTGCTCCTCTCACGTGCCCTTCTTACTGCCCATCACCCAGTTACCCTATCCAGCTCCCAGCAGCCAGTTTGTTTCCTATAGTTAAGAGTCTTTCATGGTTTGTCTCCCTCTCTGATTACTTCCTGGAATTTTTTAATAACAGATCTATCATCCCACCCCACCCACAACAGCAAATTTCTTTATATTACTTCATATATTCCCAATATATAGCAAACTGCAGGGCACACAGCAGACATTCACTAAATACAGAGAAGCAGCGAAAGAGGGAAAGAGGGAAGGAGGGCAGGCCTCTATCACTCACCGAAACAATAACCTTCTAATCAGTTTCCCTGATTTCAGCCTTACTCTCCTCCTTACACTCCATTTATTTAGCACCCTGTAGGCAGAGTGAACCTCTTACATTTTAAGTCAGGTTAGGTTACTGTTGTGTGCAAACTCTTACAATGACTTCTGGTTACACTCAGAGCAAAATAACTGTAAGACCCAACATAATCAGATTCCCCACTACCTGTATGACATCATCTCCTACCAATAGGAGTCCTCCTGACTCACTTTACTATTAACAAGTGGGCCTACTTGCTGTTCTAGAATTACCGAACTCATTCCTGTATGTCAGTCTTTACACTTTACCTACGGGTCTCTGAATAGGAAGCTTTTCCAAACATACCGTACAAAACAATGAAGTAAGCCCTCATCACTAATCTCTCTTAACCTGCATTATTTCCCCAATAACACTTACCACCATCTGATTACATATAATTCTTTATTTGTAAGATTTAGAACTTCTCTCACAAGAGAGACAGATAAGAGTTCTAAGAGGGAGAGAAGGGACAAAACAGAAGACAGGCATTATTCAAAGGAGTAGTGACTGCGAATCTTCCAAAATTGATAAAAACATAAGTTCTTAGACTGATGGAACATTATGAGTCCTTTAGAGAATAATCCACATGTGGGCACATGGTAATGGAATTACAGAACACAGGGGAAAAAAGATTAAAACAAGGGGGAAACAAGACAGATTACCTGTGAAAAATAACACTGATAGCATACTTTCTAATAGTATAACAGAAACAGGAAGATGATGGAACTGTACCTTTCACAGCTTAAGAGAAAATAATCAACCTCTAATCCTATACTCAACTATAATATCTAGTATGAGAGAGCCTTATATCCACATGGCTTCCACTGGGTCTCCTCTCAGAGATGTCACCGTAACAAAGAGTCCTTCACTAGCCACCCCATGTAAAATGGCAACCCACACTACTTACTCCAATCCTACTTGGTCTCCTTTGCTGTTCTCCACAGCATTTATCACCACCTGATATACTATATGTGTCTTGAAGATTTATTTACTGTTTTTCTCCCAAAACTGAGTACAGACTCAAGGAGAAGTACGACTGTTTTATTCATTACTGTATCCACAGAAGCCAGAACAGTGCCTTTCCCAGAGGACGCATTCAATAAAATTTATTTATTCCTTCATTCAGTCAGTCATCCATTCATTCATTAATTTGGAAGTTTCAAATACAAGTTGGACCCTGCTAGACAATTACACAAGAGGGAGATGAGCTAAATTAAAGCATTCTAAGAGACTTATGTTCTTCAGAAGAAGGATAAAGAAACTAATTTTAAACTTCAATGTATACATATAAAATTTTAAGGATAACCCCAGAATGAATGGAAATGACAAGTATAAATGCCAATGAAGTGGAGGAAAAAAGACATAAAGTAACATAATCCAAAAAAAGGGAAGCAGGAAAAACAATGAAAGTACAATAATGATATAGGTTGAAAAATAAAGATGGAAGACTCAACTCCAAATATATGTTATCACAATAAATGTAAATATTCCAAACTTGACAGTTAAAAGACTCCAAGACTGGATAAAAATAACAAAATCCAAATACATACTACATGCAAAATATATAGCTAAAACATATGACACAGAAAGGTTAAAAGTAAAGGGATGGTAAATGATGTGCTGATTATTAAGCTTTTTTCCCTCAGGTTCAAATCTATCCTTCTATAGTCTAGCTGGTATACTGGAATTGGAACTCTACAAATGCATCTCCCTAGTCAGCTGGCTCCCTTATGGGCCATGCCAATGGGAGGTTTTACAAAGATAATACAGGGCTGGAGGAAGGAGAAAGGACTTATTCCTTCCTATTTACTTCTGGTTTCTGACAGTGTCAAACCAGCCACGGTTCTTCCCCCTGGCAGTGTTAGTTGGTTCCACATTACAGTTCCCCTGCTGCACATCACATTCTCCAAATCCGCCTCACTGTGACCCACTGGCTAGGGTTCCTTCTCTTCAGAGGTCCGAGTCCCAGCTCTAAAAAAGCCTTTTTAAGAGCTCCTTACATACCAGAAACAGAGTCCCAAATTACTAAATTTGTATAATCCCAACTTCTTCCCACTATTCTCACAGTCCCAGGGAGGTAGATATTTATTGTAGTTACCACCTCTTGTGATACCACAATGTTCTCTTTCTGCCTTTTTACTTCCCCCATTATTTGGTTAACAATTCTACACATTAAATCCTTTAATTAAAATAAATGGTATAGTTCTGGTTTCCCATTCAGTGAACTGATACAATGATATGCTAGCGGATTATTAGGCCTAATAAAGCTGACATGTTAATGAACAGGAGTATTTGAGACTGTACAGACTCCAATTCTCTCCAAACTAATCTGTAAATTGAAAGCAATCCTCATCTAAATATCAACAATACTCCAGAGCTTCCAAAAACAAAGAGCTAAGAACTGCTAAGATAATTTCCTAGAACAAGATCAGATATCAAGCTTCCTATAAAAATATTGTAGTTAAGACAGTTTAGTACTGATGTAAGAATAAAGAAAAAAGCAAAGAGAAAGCAGTCAGCTCAAATGACTAATGTGGCATGTATCAATAGCAGGGAAATATATGGTTCTAGGATCAACTAATAGTTGCCTATCTCACCCTAAATTAATTCCATATGGATTAAAGTCCTAAATACAAAAGCCAAACTTTAAAACAGTCAGAATGAAATACAGGAATATATCTTCAATAAGAGTAGGGATTTCTTAAATAACATACAAAAAGCACATCCTTTAAGCACCACATAGCCCAACGGGGGCAGGGGGGGGATCAACTGTATTTCTCAGCCTCCCTTTACACTAAGGTCGGGCTGTATGAGTCAAATCTACTCAATAGTATACAAGCAAAATTGAGGTAACTGACTCCTATAAAGTGTTCTTATAGAAAAGTCTTGTATCTTTCCCTCTTTTCTAAACTGGAAGGTTTATCCACCTTATTGAGGAACCATCTTGGACCATGAGACTAAAGCTATATCCTGAAGTTGACAGAGCAACAAGACAAAGAATCGTAGATCCTTAAGGATCAAGGAGCTACCCAAAGCAACCCTAAACTGCTTATCTCTGTGCTTAACTTACTTGAAATGGAAATAAACATCCATCTTGTTTAAGCTATTTTATATTAGATTTTCTGCCACTCACAGACAAACCTAACTGATAATAAAAATTGTTCTAACTGATATATGTCCAAAATGCTAGAATAATATAAAAGAAAGCAATCCACTCTTGTGTGGTTAGCATCAAGAAAGCATGAGAGAAGAAACAACAATAGATTTAAATTACATTTTGAGTGATGCAGAATCTGCCAAAAAGAAAAACACATAGTGAAAGAGTGACTTCTGACCATAGCAAGAAAGAAAGAACAGCAAGCACAAATATCACGAAAGATGATAATGAATGTGACAAAACAGTCCATACAACTTGTGGCTCAATACTGGTAATAATGAAAATAATTGCTACCATTTACAAGCACTTAACGTGTACCAGATTATCTCAAATAATCCTTACGATATTGCAATGCAATAGCAATTTTATCAAAGATTTAGAAAAACTAAGGAACTTTCCCAAGTCACACAGCAAGAATGTAGCTATGCTGGGCTTCCAATTTTAGTCACACCACTTAACAACAATGCCAAAATGCTGGAAGGAGGGGCATCGGCCTAGTAACAAAGGTTCATCAAAGCTGTACCAGATTACTCAATCTTTAAAAAATAATAAAACACTTATTGTTTATAACATAGTTTATACTTTCCTGGTATTTCTACTCCCATGTGTTTTTTTTTCCTGTAACTACCGCTTAACACACTGAACACGTTGCCTCAAATGATAAGGTTAAGAAAAGTGAAAGGAAGATGGTGAGAAAGGATATGTATTTTATGAAAAAGTTAAATAACGACTCTAATCCCAAAGGAAGACAGGCAATTTAGGATTTCCTTAAACTGCTAGTATAACGTTCAAAACTACTATGGTGAGACACTGTCTTTTCAAGGTCAAAGAAGTCACCAATTGTATACTCACCACACTGAAATCAAGGTTGTCTTCAATCCATTTCTGCCCATCTCGGAATTCATCATGAAGTCCCATGATATAAAGGGTATCCAAAGCATCTACTATGGTAGCACCCATTTGTGAACTTCCTATATTTGGAGTGGGGGGAAAACTGTCATTAATAACATGTCCTTCATATAAGGTCTGTTTTAATTTTTTAATATATAAAAAATCAAAGTAGAAATATAAAGACCAAAAATAATACCCAACTTGGTTTACTTTTCCTTAAGAACAAATAATAAACACTGTTCAATATATTTTCCTAAAGATGACATGTTGACAACTAATAGGAAGGTAAAGGAAAACTAAAATTGTAACTCTCCTTCATTTTATTCCTGGTCACAGTATGCGATATCTACCTACTCGATAAAGTTAAAAAAAAAAAAAAAAGGATTAATTCAAGACATGGGGAGGGTGGTTCAAGATGTTAAGCCAAGTCATAAGACAACCATTCTCTTCTGGTACAAATGCACAGGAAGGGCAAAAAATATACTTAGAAATAATAATAAAAGGGGCGCCTGGGTGGCACAGCAGTTAAGCATCTGCCTTCGGCTCAGGGCATGATCCCGGCGTTCTGGGATCGAGCCCCACATCAGGCTCCTCCGCTATGAGCCTGATTCTTCCTCTCCCACTCCCCCTGCTTGTGTTCCCTCTCTCGCTGGCTGTCTCTATCTCTGTCAAATAAATAAATAAAATCTTAAAAAAAAAAAAAGAAATAATAATAAAAGTACAATAAGGCTAGATGACCATAGTAAAACAGAAACTATAATAATCCTTACCAATCAAAAAGCAGGTTAATCATAATGAAAAATAAAGTATTAAACAAAATGTGAGTAGAAAAAAATCAAAATAATAAGATTTATACCCATTTTCGAGAGAAAGAATCTTGATGTTAAAGGAAACAAATCAGGGAGAGAGAAACTAATTCAACAAAACTAGCTGAAAGCAAAACTAGACACTGAACACATGACAAGAAAACAGGTCAATCGTACTAATGAACAGAACTGCAAAATTCTGAATACACTTTAACACAAATCTAACAGCATAGTAAAAAAATAAGTAACAAGGAGCAGATGAGTCCCCCAACCCCAGTAATGCAAGTATTTCTATCTTCTGAGAATGAAAATTATCCACACCTGTTACTACCTATATTAAAATGGCTTTACTACTGTCTTCATCAACATGAGTTTACTGTTCCCCTGGCCCAGAAGGATAAAAGTTGCAAAATAATTTTACTGCTCATTCCAGAACCTCCTGAAAGACCCATCAACTCTTCAACGGAAAGTTATCAAATGACGGCCTAAACCCCAAAACTCTGAACTCCTTACCTCCAAATTCTCCACTTACCAATCCTAAACTATTATATTATGGTCCTCACCCAATCACAACCAAGTACCCCTACCCCTACTAATTTTACTGCTCATTCCAGAACCTCCTGAAAGACCCATCAACTCTTCAACGGAAAGTTATCAAATGACGGCCTAAACCCCAAAACTCTGAACTCCTTACCTCCAAATTCTCCACTTACCAATCCTAAACTATTATGGTCCTCACCCAATCACAACCAAGTACCCCTTACCCCTACCAAAAGGCCCATCTTAACTCAGACTTAAAATCTCAATAAATATCTCAACTTTGTCCTTTTCCATCCGTCAGGCTAGTAAGGCTCTGGTGAGGTAGTGATCGACTGTACCACAGGTAAGCATTAAACTCAGCTTTGTCTTATCAACAAGTCACGTTTGACACTTAGTTACTATTCTTTCTTTTCTTTCTTTTTTCTTCCATTCTTTTTCCCACTGGGTAAACAGTGCTTTCTTCTGACACTTTAAAGCTATACAAATTCATTCTTAAAATGTCCTTAACTTACATCACATTTTCTTCTTTACATGACTCTAACAATTTTTTCAACTTATCAATAAGTATTATCTTTCCACTAACAAGACAAGCACTCCACCACACTCTGATAAATTCCTGGGTATTTTCCCCACTTAAGTTCTCTTCATATTGACATTAACTAGGTTTGTTCTGGGTTATCACAGACATACTTTCCTTTTACTTTTCTTTGTTCCTCAGCTCTTTACTAAGATGATAAATATTTTATCAAACTTTTAATCACCCATATATCCCTATCTCTTCCATAATCACTTAAGTATGTATCTCTTTTTATGTAGTTCATCCAAAATATTTTTCATGCTTACTTTAAAACCTTAAGAGTACCTGTTTTTGCTCTTATTTCAATTTTTATAGGTAGTCATGCTTCAGTTATCTAGTTATTTATGGAGTCCTGGAAGTGCATATTCCTCTAAGGTGCTGACAATTCTGGAATGGAAAAAGGCCTGACCCACCAGTTCTGTACCAATTCTGGTTAATTCCACAAGAAGTCTGTGCCATGGGCTAAACAGCCCAAGGAAGAGAAAAACAAAACTGAAGTTCCTGGCTATCACTATGATTGTTTACCTAGACAACTCAAGATTTCAACTGGAAAAACTTAAAAGGTCTAAAACTACCCTTGGGTCAAAGAAGTAAAACACAATACTGTAGAATGTGTAAAACATCAATAAAATTTTATTATGAGAACATAGGATTCAACTAATGCAGTTCTCAGAAACTCCTAACTTGAAAATTTTATGTTATTTAATACGAACAAATGAAAATAATTGAATTCACAACATTCTACTATGGAAGAAAAAGAACGATAAACCTGAGCAAAAAGTTAAAAGAATCAGAAAAGTTAAAGGCAAAAATTAATGAATTAGAAATAAAGAACATTGTCAAAAATATAAATTCAAGAGGGGCGCCTGGGTGGCTCAGTCGTTAAGCGTCTGCCTTCGGCTCAGGGCATGATCCTGGAGTTCTGGGATCGAGCCCCACGTCAGGCTCTTCCATTGGGAGCCTGCTTCTTCCTCTCCCACTCCCCCTGCTTGTGTTCCCTCTCTCGCTGGCTTTATCTCTGTCAAATGAATAAATAAAATCTTTAAAAATATATATATATAAATTCAAGAGATAGTTCTATTAGAAGAACTATACAAAGAATCTACCACTAACCAATGTTTAAAAAGTGGCCAGGGAATACAAAAATACAAAATGAGAAATAAGACTGCATCAACAGACAGATATAGAGGAAACTAAGAAAACTATAAAAAGCCCATTTTAGTCATATCATACCAATAAATTTGAAAAAAAATGAGTGCAACTGATTTTCTATGAATATATATTATATATTTAATATTATATATAGTAACACATAAAATAAAAATATTATATATATAAAACTGACTTACGAAAGAAACATAAAATCTAAACAAAACAGACCACGAAACAGAGGAAATTAAGTTCTCAAAGAACTACCCATCATAAAAGTATCATACTCTGGAAGTTTCACAGAAGATTCTACTTGAATTTTAAGAACAGTAAGTCCTACATAAATTTTTATAGAACACAGGAAGAGAGATCTTAAAATTCAATTTCTGCATACCATTGATGCAAAAATCTCAGTAAGAAAAATAAAAGTACTATCTCATCTCATTTGTGAGCATCATGGAAATCTTAAAGAGTGAAACTGCTGAGCTGGATGGTAAGCTTATGTTTAACTTTACAAGAGACTGACAGACGGCTCTCCAGGGTGTACCATTTTATACACGTGGCAACAATGCAGACAAGCTCTGGCTGCTCTACCATTCTCGTCAACATTTGGTACTGCTGCCCTTTTTAATTTTAGACATTCTAATGAGTGTGTAGGATTTTGCATTGTGGGTTGAATTTTCATTTCTCTGGGAATTGATGTGCTTATTGGCTATTCATAAACCTTATTTGGTATATAAATTATTTATATATTCTAAATACATTCTTGTGTATGTACCACAAAGATTTTCTCCAAGGCTTACCTAACTTAGCAGTTTCTTAATGTCTTTTGGAGAGCAGAAATTTTTAATTTTTATGAAGTCCAATTTATTCATTTTTCCTTTTATGGTTTATGCTTTTTGTATTCTAAAAACTCTTTTCTTACCTCAAAGTCATAAAGATTTTCTCCAAAGCTTTCTACAGGAAGTTTCACACTTTTCACTTTTATGTTTAGATTTATGAATCATTTCAGGTTAATTTTTATGTACAATGAACAGTCAACGTTTGTTATTTTTCTATACAAATATGTAGCTGATCTAGCATGACTTACTGAAGTTGATCTTTTTACCTACTGAATTTCTCAGGCACCTTTGAATCAACCATGTTATGTGCAGTCCTAGTTCTGTTCTTTTCCACTGATCTGTCTGTCCTTATGCTAAAATAAGACTGTCCTCATTACTGCAGCTTTAAAGTAAATCTTAAAATCAGGTAATACAAATCCCTCAACTTAGTTCTTCTTTTTAAAAAATTATTCTATTGCACATGCCTTGCATGTTCATACAGATTTTTGACTCAGCCTATCAATTTGATTGGGATTTCTTTAAATTTAAATATGAATTTTAAGAGAACTGACATCCCCACAGTATTTGAGTATTCCAATTCATGAACGTGGCATCTCTCTCCATTTACTTAAGTCCTTTGAAATTTCTCTCGATAATCACTTAGTTTTAAGTGTACAGGTTTTGCACATATTTTGTTAAATTCATCCACATGCAGTTCATATTTTTGATGCTATTGCAAATGATATTTTTAAATTGCACTATGACTGTTTAGCACTAGTATATAGAAATATAATATATTTTGTACATTGAACTTGTACCTTATGACCTTACTGAATTTTATTCAATCTAGTACTTTGTTGGTGTTGTCCGGTAGACCTTAAGATTTTCTTTATGGACAATCTTGTTGATTGCAAGTAAAAACCTTGTACTTCTTCATTTCCAATCTTTATACCTCTTTTGTCTTTTTCTTACTTTAGTGTACTGGCTAGGACCTCAACTTCAATGCTACACAAAAGTGAGAGAGCAGACATACTTGCCTAGCTCATAATCTAAGGGGAAAACATCTAGTGCTCCAATATTAAGCATGTGGCAAACTTTTTCCAATTGTTTTATTTTGGGGTATCTGTGTGTCTGTGTGTTAATGTACAAGCAGTGGGTGCGAAGAGCAGCACAGGGAGAGGGAGAAGCAGGCTCCCCGCTAAGCAAGAAGCCCTATGTGGAGCTTGATCCCAGGACCCTGAGATCATGACCCTAGCCAAAGGCAAATGCTTAACCAAATGAGCCACCCAGGTGCTCCCCTTAATATTTTCAATTATGCTAATTTCTGAATATTAAACCAACCATGCAATAGTCATAAGGTATTATTCATTTTAGGTATTGCTGAACTAGATTACTAAGATTTGGCTAAAGATTTTTACATCTATATTCACGAGAAGCACTGGTCTACATTTTGCTTTTCTTGTAATATTGTTGTTTGGTTTTGGTATTACAGGTTTGGTGGTGCTATCAAGAAGACATAACAATCCTAAATGTGTAAACACTTAACAAGAATATATGAATATATGATATATAAGAAGCAAAAACTGACCGAACTTAAAGGGCTAGGACACAAATCCAAAATTATAGCTGAGGACTTCAACACCTGTCTCTTAGGAAGTGATAGAACTACTGGACAGAAATTTAGCAAGCACAAAGGAAGGCTGAACAACTCCACTAATAATCAATGGGATCTAACATCAATAGAACATTCTACCCAATAACAGCAGATGACACTCGCACAGGTTCTTTTTAAGCACAAATGGAACATTCACCAAGGTAGATAGACCATATGCTGGATCATAAAGTAAATCTTAAACAATTTAAAAGAAGTGAAATATAGGGACACCTGGGTGGCTCAGTTCATTGAGCGTCTGCCTTCGGCTCAGGTAACGATCCCAGCAGCCTGGGATCGAGCCCCACATCAGGCTCCTTGCTCAATGCGGAGCCTGTTTCTCCCTCTCCTTTGCCACTCCCCACTCCCCCTGCTTGTGCTCCTTTGCTCTCTCTCACTCTCTGTCAAATAAATAAATCATATCTTAAAAAAAATAACTGAAATGTAGTATAGTCTCTAACCATAATAGAAATAAACTAAATTTCAATAACAGAAAGATAAAAGGAAAATATCTAAATGTTTGAAAATTAAACAATTTACTCATGGAAAATACTTTTTTCCTCAAGTGGAAAAACACATGGCTTTTCCTATGTGCTTCTATTTTTTAAATTAAATTCCAGTTAGTTAACATACAGTGTACTATTAGTTTCAGGTGTACAATATAGTGATTTACATATGACACCCAGTGCTCATCATAACAAGTGCACTCCTTAATCCCCATCAGCTATTTCACCCATCCCCCCACCCACCTCCCCTCTGGGAACAATCAGTTTATTCTCCGTAGTTAAGAGTTTGTTTCTTCGTTTACCTCTTTTTTCTTCCTTTGTTCTGTTTCTAAAAATCATATGGTATTTGTCTTTCTCTGACTGACTTATTTTGCTTAGCATAATACTCTCCAGATCCATCTACGTCATTTCAAATGGCAAGATTTCATTCTCTTTTATGGTTGACTGATATTCCCTTGTATATATACACATCTTTTTTTTATTTTTTATTTACATTCAATTAATTAACATATGGTGAATTATTAGTTTCAGACCTAGGGTCAGTGATTCATAAGTCTTATATAATAGCCAGTGCTCATTATAAAACGTGTGCTTCTTACTGTCCATCACCCAGTTATCCCATCCCCCCACCCTCTCTCCCCTACAGCAACCCTCAGTTTTGTTTCCTCTGATTAAGAGTCTCTTATGGTTTGTCTCCCTCTCTGATTTCGTCTTTATTTTTCCTTCTCTTCCCCTATAATCCTCTGTTTTGTTTCTTAAATTCCACAAGTGAGATCATATGAGAATTCCCTTTCTCTGACTGACTTATTTCACATAGCATAATACCCTCTAGTTCCATCCACATCACTGCGAATGGCAAGATTTCATTTTTTGATGGCTGTGTCATACTCCATTGTATATATGTACAACATCTTCTTTATCCATTCATCTGTCGATGGACATCTGCCCACTTTCAATAATTGGGCGACTGTGGACACTGCTGCTATAAACATTGGGGTGCAGGTGCCCCTTCAGATCACTGCATTTGTATCTTTGGGGTAAATACCCAGTAGTGCAATTGCTGGTTCATTGGGTGGCTCTATTTTGAACTTTTTGAGGAACCTCCATACTGTTTTCCAGAGTGGCTGCACCATTTTGCATTGCCACCAACAGTGTTAACAGGGTTCCCCTTTCTCTGCATCCTCACCAACATCTGTCATTTTCTGACTTGTTGATTTTAGCCATTCTGACCAGCATAAGTTGGTATCTCATTGTGGTTTTGATTTGTATTTCCCTGATGTCAAGTGATGTTGAGCACTTTCTCATGAGTCTGTTGGCCGTTTGTATGCCTTCTTTGGAAAAATGTCTGTTCATGTCTTTTTTTTTTTTTTTAAGATTTTATTTATTTAGACAGAGACAGCCAGCAAGAGAGGGAACACAGCAGGGGGAGTGGGAGAGGAAGAAGTAGGCTTCCAGCAGAGGAGCCTGATGTAGGGCTCGATCCCACAATGCCGGATCACGCCCTGAGCCGAAGGCAGACGCTTAACGACTGCGCTACCCAGGCACCCCTGTTCATGTCTTCTGCCCATTTCTTGATTGGATTATTTGTTCTTTAAGTGTTGAGTTTGTTAAGTTCCTTACAGATTTTGGATACTAGCACTTTATCTAATAATACATTGACAAATATCTTCTCCATTCTGTCGGTTGTCTTTTGGTTTTGTTGACTGCTTCCCTTGCTGTGCAAAAGCTTTTTGTATTGATGAAGTCCCAATAGTTCATTTTTGCCTTTGTATCCCTTGCCTTTGGAGAGGTGTCTAGCAAGAAGTAGCCTGAGGTCACAGAGGTTGCTGCCTGAGTTCTCCTCTAGGATTTCAATGGATTCCTGTCTCACAGGACCTAAGTCTTTTATCCATTTTGAGTACATTTTTGTGTATGGTGTAAGGAAATGGTCCAGTTTCATTCTTCTGCATGTGGCTGTCCAATTTTCCCAACACCATTTGTTGAAGAGACTGTCTTTTTTCTACTGGATATTCCTCCCTGTGTAATCGAAGATTAGTTGGCCATAAAGTTGAGGGTCTATTTCTGGGTTTTCTATACTGTTCCACTGATCTATTTGCCTGTTTTTGTGCCAGTACCATACTGTCTTGATGATTACAGCTTTATAAAATAGAGCCTGAAGTCCAGCATTGTGATGCCACAAGCTTTAGTTCTCTTTTTCAACATTCCTTTGGCTATTCGGGGTCTTTTGTGAGTCCACACAAATTTTAGGATTATTTGTCCCAACTCTGCGAAAAAAGTTAATGGTATTTTGATAGGGATTGCATTGAATGTATAGATTGCTTTGTGTAGCATAGACATTTTAACAATATTTGTTCTTCTAATCCATGAGCATGGGATGTATTTTTTTTTCCATTTCTTTGTGTCATCTTCAATTTCTTTCATCAGTGTTTAAGTACAGGTCTTTCACCTTATTGGTTAGGTTTATTGCTACATATCTTATTATTTTTGGTGCAACTGTAAAAGGGATTGACTCCTTAATTTCTCTTTCTGCTGCTTCATTATTAATGTATAGAAATGAAATGGATTTCTCTGCATTAATTTTTATATCCTGTCATCTGCTGAATTCCTGTATGAGTTCTAGCAATTTTGGGGGGGAGTCTTTTGGGTTTTCCAGAGTACCATGTCATCTGCAAAGAGTGAGACGGACTTCTTCTTTGCTGATTTGATGCCTTTTATTTCTTTTTCTTGTCTGACTGCTGAGGCTAGGACTTCTAGTACTATGATGAACAACAGTGGTGATAGTGGACATCCCTGCTGTGTTCCTGACCTTGGGGGAAAAGCTCTCAATTATTCCCCATTGAGAATGATTTCACGTGGGCTTTTCATAGATGGCTTTTATAATATTGAGGTATGTTCCCTCTATCCCTACACTGTGAAGAGTTTTAAGCAAGAAAGGATGGTGTACTTTATCAAATGCTTTTTCTGCATATATTGAGAGGATCATATGATTCTTGTCCTTTCTTTTATTTATGTAGTGTATCATACTGATTGATTTGTAGATGCTGAACCGCCCTCGCAGTCCAGGAATAAATCCCACTTGGTCATGGTGAATAATCCTTTTAATGTACTGTTGGATCCTATTGGCTAGTATCTTGATGATAATTTTTGCATTCATGTTCATCAGGGATATTGGTCTGTAACTCTCTTCTTTAGTGGGGTCTTTGTCTGGTTTTGGGATCAAGGTAATGCTGGCCTCAGAGAATGGGTTTGGAAATTTTCCATCCATTTCTAGTTTTTGAAAGAGCTTCAGAAAAATACATATTAATTCTTCTTGAAACGTTTGATAGAATTCCCCTGGGAAGCCATCCAATCCTGGACTCTTGTTTGTTGGGAGATTTTTGGATTACTGCTTCAATTTCCTTGCTGGTTATGGATCTGTTCAGGTTTTCTATTTCTTCCTGGTTCAGTTTTGGTAGTTTATATGTTTCTAGGAATGCATCCATTTCTTCCAGATTGCCTAATTTGTTGGCATACAGTTGTCCATAATATGATCTTATAATTGTATTTCTTTGGTGTTCATTGTGATCTCTCCTCTTTCATTCATGATTTTATTTATTTTGGTCCTTTCTCTTTTCTTTTTGATAAGTCTGGCCAGGGGTTTATCAATCTTATTAATTCTTTCAAAGAACCAGCTCCTAGTTTTATTGATCTGTTCTACTGTTCTTTTGGTTTCTATTTCATTGATTTCTGCTCTACTCTTATTAATTCTCTTCTCCTGCTGGGTTTAGGCGTTATTTGCTGTTCTTTTTCCAGCTCCTTTACATGTAAGGTTAGCTTGTGTATTTGAGACCTTTCTCGTTTCTTAAGAAAGGTTTGTATTGCTATACACTTCCCTCTTAGGACCGCCTTTGCTGCATCCCAAAGGTTTTTGAACAGTTGTGTTTTCATTTTCATTTGTTTCCATGAATTTTTTAACTCTTTAATTTCCTGGTTGACCCAATCATTCTTTAGTAAGATGCTCTTTAGCCTCCAGATATTTGAGTTCTTTCCAAATTTCCTCTTGTGATTGAGTTCAAGTTTCAAAGCATTGTGGTCTGAAAATATGCAGGGAATGATTCTAATCTTTTGGTACTGATGAGACCTGATTTGTGACCCAGGATGTGATCTATTCTAAATGTTCCATGAGCATTCAAGAGGAATTTGTATTCTGTTGCTTTAGGACAGAATGCTCTGAATATATCTGTTAAGTCCATCTGGTAAAGTGTGTCATTCAAAGCCCTTGTTTCCTTGTCCATCTTCTACTCAGATGATCTGTCCATTGCAGTGAGTGGAGTGTTAAAGTCCCCTACTATTATTTTGTTATTATCAATGAGTTTAATTTTGTTATTAATTAGCTTATATAATTGGCTGCTCCCATGTTAGGGGCATAAATATTTACAATTGTTAGATCTTCTTGGTGGACAGACCCTTTAATTATGATATAGTGTTCTTCCTCATCTTATATTACAGTCTTTGGCCTAAAATCTAATTTATCTGTATAAGGATTACTACCCCAGTTTTCTTTTGATGTCGATTAGCATGATAAATCGTTTTCCACCCCCTCACTTTCAATCTGGAGGTGTCTTTGGGCCTAAAATGAGTCTCTTGCAGACAGCATATCGATGGGTCTTGCTTTTTTATTCAACCTGATACCCTGTATCTTTTGATTGGGGCATTTAGCCCATTTACACTCAGATTAACTACTGAAAGATAGGAACTTAGTGCCACTGTATTACCTGCAAAGTCACTGTTTCTGTAGACTGTCTCTGTTTCTTTCTGGTGTATGTTACTTTTGGGCTCTCTCTTTGCTTAAGATATCCCCTTTAATATCTCTTTCAGGGCTGGTTTAGTGATCACAAATTCTTTTCGTTTCTGTTTGTCCTGGAAGTTGTTTTGTTTTGTTTTGTTTTAATCATTCGTTCTATTCTGAATGACATCCTGGCTGGATAAAGTATTCTTGGTTGCATTATTTTTCTCATTTAGCACCCTGAATCTATCATGCCAGTCCTTTCTGGCCTACCAGGTCTCTGTGGATAAGTCTGCTGCCAGTCTAATGTGTCTACCCTTGTAGGCTATGGATCTCTTATCCTGAGCGGCCTTCAGGATTTTCTTTGTCTCTGAGATTTGCAAGCTTCACTATTCTTATGTCGAGGTGTTGACCTACTTTACTGATTTTGAGGGGGGTTCTCTAGGCCTCTGTGTGGATTTTGATGCCTGTTTCCTTCCCCAGATGAGGAAAGTTCTCTGCTATAATTTGCTCCAATATACCTTCTGCCTCCCCCCATCCCTCTCTTCTTCCTGTTCTTCTGGGATCCCAATTATTCTAATATTGTTTCACTTTATGGTATCACTTATGTCTCAAATTCTCCCCTTATGTTCCAGTAGTTGTTTGTCTCTCTTCTCAGATTCATCATTCTCCATCATTTCATCTTCTATGTCACTAATTCTCTATTCTGCCTCATTTATCGTAGCAGTTAGAGCCTCCATTTCTTATTGCATCTCATTAATAGACTTTTTTATTTCAACTTGATTAGATTTTAGTTCTTTTATTTCCCCAGGAAGGGATTCTTTAGTGCCTTCTATGCACTTTTCAAGCCCAGTTGTATCTTTATAATCGTTATTCTGAACTCTAGTTCTGACATCTTACATTATATCCATACTGATTTAGGTCCCTGACAGTTGGTACTGCCTCTTGTTCTCCTTTTTTGTGGTGAGTTTTTCCATCTTGTCATTCTGTTCAAGAAGAATAGACGAATGAGAGAATAAAATACTAAACGGGTAACAACGACCCCAGAGAAATGTATTATACATTAAACAAATCAGAAGAGACACGAAATGGAAAAAAAAATTTTTTAATTAAAAAAAAAGAAAGAGTGAATATAACCACACATGTGAACAGAACAGAGCAATACACTGAATCCTGTGTGTATTTTGGTCTGTGCGTTAGAAAACTAAATCCAAAAATTGTAAAGGAAAAAAACCTTATATATATGTACAAAAATACAATTAAATACAATGAAAGGACAGAATGTAACTAAAAATTAAAATTAAATGCCAAAAAAAAAAAAAAGAAAGAATATAAACAGGTTAACAGAACAGAGCACTACACTATATCTTGAGAGTATTCTGGTCTGTTCGTTAAAAGAAACTACATCCCAAAGCTGTGAAGAAAGAGAAACTTGAATATATATAAAAATAAAATTAAATACAATGAATGAAAGGATAGAATATAAATGTAAAGATGAAAATTTTAAAAGACTTAAAAAAAGAGTTGATAAAATTAGAAATTGGTTGAAAAAGGAAAGAGAAAAAAATTAAAATTGAAACCTAAAGAATTGTGGGGGAAAAAACATGAATTCTATGTACTGTTTTCACCTAGCACTGGAGTTTTACAGTTCCGTGTGACCGATAAACTTGGTCTTGGTTGGATGTTCTTGCTGATCTTCTGGGGGAGGGGCTTTGTTGTGTTGATTCTCAGGTTTCTTTGCCCCAAACAGAACTGCACCACCCTGACCAGAAAGGTGCTTAGGATTGCTCTCTGTGGCTTTTGTTCCCTGAAGGCTTTCTGTGCTGCTATAGAAGATGAGAATGAAAATGATGGCCTCCCGATCTCCAGCCCCAGAGCTAAAAGCTCAGGGCCCCACTTTTCAGATGCCCTCAGGGAAAAGCAGTCAATCACTCCTATCTCCCTGGTCTCCGTCTCCACTCCATGCTCACCTAGCCTGTGACCAAGCATTTCTATCTCAGCCACACGAGCCCCATTCGCATCCCCAAGCCCTGCAGACTTCTGCAGTGTGCACCCATGCCACTCCTGCTGGGAGAGGGAAGGGGGTCTCGCCCCAGTTCTGCCACTTGTGGGGTTCCCTACTCTGAAAGCGGTTGCCCAACCGTGCAGGGGTTCACGGTTTATGGTAACACGGAGCTGAAAGCCCACTCCTGGGCTCACTGATTGAAGCCGGCTTCCCTACTTGGATACCTGTGAGCTCTGCCACACTCGGGCACCCCCAGTCTTCCTGTGGCCCCAGGGATCCTGAGACCACACTGTTCCACCTAGGATTCCGCCTTGCTTCGCCACCTGAGAGCCTTTCGGGCAGGGATGCCCCTCACTGGAACAAACTTCTACAAGTTCTGATTTTGCACTCCACTGTTAAATCACCTTCCAGTAGCCGGCTTACAGAGGCTCCCTCCCTCCGTGGTTTATCTTCCCAAAAATCACTTCAGATTCACTTGTCTGCACCCCCTACCTTGCACAAAGTGGTCGCTTTTCTATTTGTAGAATTGCAGCAATTCTTTTCTTAGATCTCTAGTTGAGTTCACAGGTGTTCAGAATGATTTGACAGCTATCTAGCTCAATTCCTGGGACCAAATGAACCTAAGGTCTCCTACTCCTCTGCCATCCTGGACTATCTACACCACACCTTCTTTATCCATTCATCAATTGATGGACATTTAGGTTCTTTCCATAATTTGGCTATTGTGAATAATGCTGCTATAAACATCGGGATGCATGTATCCCTTTAAATTAATATTTTTGTATACTTCAGATAATACCTAACAGTGTAATTGCTGGGTCACAGGGTAGTTCTATTTTTAACTTTTTTTTTTTTTTAAGATTTTATTTATTTATGTGACAGAGAGACAGCCAGCGAGAGAGAGAACACAGCAGGGGAGTGGGAGAGCAAGAAGCAGGCTCCCAGTGGAGGAGCCCGATGTGGGACTCGATCCCGGAACGCCGGGATCACGCCCTGAGCAGAAGGCAGACGCTTAACGACTGCGCTACCCAGGTGCCCCTATTTTTAACTTTTTGAGGAACCTCCATATTGCTTTCCCGAGGGCTGCAGCAGTTTCCTTTTCCACCAACAGTGCAAGAGGGTTCCTCAAGGGAAATTTTAAAACATATTGAATTAAATGACAATTAAAACACAACATATCAAAATCTTTGGGTATAACTAAAGCAGCATCTCACAGTTAATTTATAGCATTAAATGCTTTTACCGGAAAAGAGGATCTCAAATCCATACTCTAGGCTTCCACTTAAAGAAATTAGAAAAGTAAGAGCTAAATCAACCCAAATCTGTGGAAGAAAGAAAATACTAAAGAGCAAAAATCAAAGAAACTGAAAGCATAACAAAAATATAAAAAAGATCAATAAATAGACATTTTTCCAAAGAAGACATATAGATGGCCAGCAGACACGTGAAAGGATATTTAACATTACTCATCATCAGGGAAATGCAAAACAAAACCACAATGAGATTATCACCTCACACCTATCAAAATGACTAAGACCAAAGACACAAGAAATAACAAGAGTTGGCAAGGATGTGGAGAAAAAAGAACCCTCAAGTACTATTAGTGGGAATACAAGGGAATGCAGCCAACTGTAGAAAACAGTATGAAGGTTCCTCAAAACACTAAAAATAGAATTACTAAATGATCCAGTAATTCCACTACTGGCTATTTACCCAAAGAAAATCAAAACAAATTTGAAAAGATAAAGGCACCCCTATGTTTATTGCAGCATTATTGATAAAAGCCAAGACAGGGAAGCAACCCAAGTATCCACTGACAGATAAGTGGATAAAAAAAAGATGTGGTACACATATACAACAGAATATTACTCAGCCATAAAAAAAGAATTAAATCTTGCCATTTGCAACAACATGGATGGATCTAGATGATATAATGCTAAGTGAAATAAGTCAGCCAGAGAAAGACAAATACCATATGATTTCACTCCTTTGTGAAAATTAAGAAACAGAACAAAGGAACATGGGGGAAAGAAAAAAAGAGGTAAACCAAGAGATAAACTCTTAACTACAGAGAATAAACTGATGGCTACCAGAGGGGAAGTGGGTGGGGGGATGGGTGAAACAGGGGAAGAGGATTAAGAGTACACTTATCACGATGAGCACTGAATAATGTATAGAATTTCTGTATCATTATATTGTACACTTGAAACTAGTATAATGATCTATATTAATATTACCTGAATTAAAAAAAAAGTGAACCATGATAAATTATTTAAAAAGATCAGTGAAACCAAGCTTCCAGTAGGACTGACAAAAGAGAAAAAACATGAATTACTAATATTAGGAATTAAAAGGGATTATCACTACAGCTGCCACAGACAATCAAAAGATAACAATACTCCAAACACTCTACACACATAAAAGCAATAGCTAAGAGGAAATGAACTAATTCCTCAAAAAACACAAACTACCAAAACTTACAGAAGAATACAGTTGGCCCATGAAGAACCCTGGGATTAAGGGCTGACCCCCAATGCAGTCAAAAACCCATGTGTAATTTCTGAATCCCCCAAAACTTAACCACGAATTGCCTATGGCTTACTAGCAGCCTTACTGATGATAAACACTTGATTCACACGTAGTTTGTATGTGTATTATAAACTACATTCTTACAGTAAAGTATGCTAGAAAAAATGTTATCAATAAATCTTAAGAGGCTACATGCACCCCAATTGTTTGTAGCCAAACTATGGAGAGAACCCAAATGTCCATCAAAGGATGAATGGATAAAGAAGCTATATATACATATATATGTACACGTACACACACACACACACACACACACACACACACAATCACTGAGTATTACTCAACCATCAAAAAGAATGAAATCCTGCCATTTGCAACGAGGTGGATGGAGCTAGAGTGTACTATGCTAAGCGAAATAAGTCAGTCAGAGTAAGACAAATACCATATGATTTCACTCATGTGGAATTTAACAAAACAAAACAGATGAATATATGGGAAGAGGAATAAAAGGGAAAAAAAAGAGAGAGGGGGAAACAAACCATTAAAGATTCTTTAATGATAGGGCCGCCTGGGTGGCTCAGTCGGTTAAGCGTCTGCCTTCAGCTCAGGTCAAGATCCCAGAGTCCTAGGATCGAGACCAGCATAGGGCTCCCTGCTCAGTGGGGAGCCTGCTTCTCCCCCTCTCCCCTGCTTGTGCTCTATCTCTCACTATCTCTCTCTCAAATAAATAAATAAAATCTTAAAAAAAAAAGATTCTTAATGATAGAGAACAATCTGAGGGTTGATGAAGGGAGGTGGGTGCAGAATGTGCTAGATGGGTGATGGGTATTAAGGAGGGCACTTGTGATGAGCACTGGGTGTTGTATGTAAGTGATGAATCACTGAATTCTACGCATGAAACCAATATTGCACTGTATGTTAGCAACTAGAATTTAAATAAAAATTTGAAAAAAATCGTAAGAGAAAATAAACTTACACTATCATACTGTATTTATCAAAAAAACCCACATATAAGTGGACCCCCAGTTCAAGAACTTACTGTTTAAGAGTCAACTACAGATAAACTGGTCCTTAGTGCTAGAGAAACTGAATTTGCAGTTTAAAAACCTCCCAGAAAAAAATAAATCTCCAGATGCCAATGGCTTCACTGGTGAATTTTACCAACTCTAAAAAAGAAAATAAAATCAATGTTAAACAATTTCTTCCAGAAATCTGAAGAGCAGAGAACGCTTCCAAATTCATTTTATGAGGCCAGCATTACCCTCAAACCAAAACAAGACAGAGATAATGGAAGAAAAGTACAGAATATGAATGCAAAGTAGAAATGCAAAATCCTAAACAAAATATTAGAAGTCATACCCCAGTTAAGTTGGAAATAGAAGGAAAGAATTTATACACACACAAACATACAGACACATAGACACACATACAGAAAATAAAAGCACACTTCAAAAAGCACTGCAAAGTTAGTAACACTCTTTTCCAAATCAAAATTCTTTCTTTTAAATACAAAAGACCTATCCATAATAAAACTCTTTTTATTCTCCACAATGTCTAAGTAAACAGAATTCATTCCATGAATCTCCACTGGAATAATTAATACCAGTGCTAATTTACATCCAGCAACATTTCCTTCTTTGCACTCACTAGCTCTAGGAGTTTGCCTTAACTGGGCAAAACCAAAGCAATAATGCTACCCTTCTGGGAACAGCATTTGGTTTGAGGATGGGCACAAAAGCCAATTAGAGACAAGAAACAACGAGTCTTTTCGATGAAGTTTCTAAGAAACCCAAGTGCTCCCTTCTCTACAGTGTTCTCTTTTGTACAGATGTGGTAATATGAACATATAAAGCTTCGAGCTGAGGCAGCCATCCTGCTAAGAAGCCAGTCTGAAGATACCAATACACAGAGAAAAACAGACAAAAGACATAAAGAAAAAGCTTAGCTGGACTCCAGTCTATGCTAGGACTTCACTCAGCTGATTAAATTTCTTTTAGTTTAAGTCATTTTGAAATGGGTTTTCTGTTACCTGCACATAAAGAATCATATAATGCCAAGGGCTAGCTATTAGAAGTCAGAGGAGCACTGATTTCGGTTACTATATAATTTTTTTTCATATTTAAGCTAATAAAATGGAAAAGGACACATTTTAAGTTGTTTTCCATATAATCTCAAATACTGTAAGTTTCAACACTTGCCTACATGTTCAATACCTGCCTATATGTTCCATAATAGAAGAGTACAGACTTTAAAACTTAAAGTTCCTTTCGACTCTAAGATTCTGACTCCGTAAAGGCACTCTGAATTTGGGATGTCAAATGAGACACTCAGAACGATTACCTATTGGTTAGACTTCTTCTATTTAAACAACGAGAAAGTAAAAAAAAAAAAAAGAAAAGAAAAAGAAAAAGATTTTTTTTTAAACTTCCAAACCATACTCAGCAGCAAGGATATGAGATGCAAAAAAGAATAAGAAAAAGAATATTAATCCTTTAATAAACTAACTGTGTACCTAAAAATATAAAACAAATAATAAAGGATCCATTCCTACTTAGCTTATTTGGTGGGAAAAAATTGTAACCACTCAAAATTTTTAATAAAAGATACAAGCACCTGGGGCGCCTGGGTGGCTCAGTCATTAAGCATCTGCCTTTGGCTCAGGTCATGATCCCAAGGTCCTGGGATCGAGCCCCACCTTTAAAAAAAAAAAAAAGATACAAGCACCTGGGGCGCCTGGGTGGCTCAGTCATTAAGCATCTGCCTTTGGCTCAGGTCATGATCCCAAGGTCCTGGGATCGAGCCCCACCTTTAAAAAAAAAAAAAAAAGATACAAGCACCTAATTTTGATTACTGAAAATTCTACAGATTGCATTTTCACTTTCTCTACCATTTCACTAGAATTTTCTTCTCACGACGGATTTTTTTCCCTGTGTTCTGCAATTAATGTTTTTCTGTCTTTAGAATCTACTGAAACAGTGTGGAATGGTGGTTAGAGAAAGGGACCTTGGCACTAGACTGCTGGGATTCAAATCCTGGCTCCGTTATTTACTAACTGGGCGACCTTGGGCAAGTTAGTTAACCCTAACTGTGCTTTCATTTCCTCATCTGTAAAACAGAAACAGTAACCACAGCACCTGCCTCTTAGGGTTGTTTTGAATGCAAAACAAGTTCATTCACATCAATCTCTAAAACCAGCCCTCAGTATATAGTACATTTATTACTCTGCTTGGGCTGCCATAATGAAATATATAGACTAGGAGGCTTAAACAACAGAAATTTATTTTCTCATTGCTCTGGATGCTTAAAAGTCCAAATTAAGGTTCCAGATTTTGGTGAAGGTTTGTAGACATCCATCTTCCTCCTATGTCCTCATATGACCTTTCCCTGGTTCATGTACACGGGGAGAGCGAGCTCTGGTGTCTCTTCCTCTTCTCTTAAGGGTTCCAGCCCTATCTAGCAGATTAGGACCCCACACTTATGACCTCATTTAACTTTATTAACTGCTAAAGGCTCTATCTCCATATATAATGACTTAGGGGTTAGAGCTTCAACATATAAATATTCAGTCCACGGCAGTATAAACTATATAAATACTATTGAAATTTCTATTAATGTGCATATGACTATTGTTCTAAAGGAAAATAATCTTATTCACAAACCAAATTATAGAATCCCTAAAGTAACTGATCTCTTGCCAGATTGGTAGCAAAGAAGGTAAAACTTTCTATTGAAATGTACTTAATTGCTTTCATTTACTTGATGATCTCTCTGAACGGAGGACCACTGGCAAAACCTTGCCTCCGTACCTAGTTAACTCAGAATGAAAAGGCTCATTTTGTAAAGTCTCCCTTTCCAACTCTAACTTCCTTTAACTTTTAGGACCTCACAGACAACTCTCAGTTTACCCAATAAATCAACTTAAGTGCTCTAATAACCAGCTGGCAAGAACTCACCTGACAATAATCTGAACCTGCCATGCCCTGTCATCATTTACCAATCTAACCAAAGAGTAATCTACAAAGTTTACATTTGAAGAAGTCTGAAAAAATTACCATAAGTTAAAACCATCCTTCATAAAAAAAGAAAGCTATTGTTTTTAAAAAGAAAAAAAGTGAAGAAGTCAAAACTTCTCCATTAGGATTTTAACAAGACTACATTCAGTTAAGAAAGAAATACCCCTTTTGCTCGATAAAAGAAAAGATTTATATTGATTTATACAAAATGCAATTTTTAGTTACCTGAAAACTCATTTATATTCTGAATTTAAATTCAGCAAACAATCCTTCCTTAGACAGTCATTGCAATGATTAAATAATATGTTATTTACCTACTACCTTGCCTAGGACCTGTATCTCTTTGGTAAGTGTTAACACAGTAGATGTTCTGAGAAATAAGGTTTAAAAAAATGAGTAGAAAATTAACATCCAACTCTTATTTTCAGTACACATTTATACTCCAATCCTTTAAAGGGACTTACAGTTTACCACTGAGTTTAATATAAAGAAATATTTACTTGAAGAGAGTATCTAATCTTAATTACCATTAAATATAATGTCTTTCTTGCACTAAGGTCTCACAATGGGGCATCCACAACGCAATGGAACTTTTCTATCTGTAACCTTTGCTGAGGAAACATGCTTTATTTCATTAAGTGATAGATGCTAATTTAAATATATTAAAAGATCTCTAGTGTCTTTGATTACCAAAAAGAAAATTTTCTGCTATTCCTCCGTCCCAACATCTCTCAAACCTGGGAGAAAGCATCTTTTCAGTCGTTTTATTTTTCACAAAAAATAACCAAGCAATAAACAAATTATAAGAGAAATCATAGTTCTTCCAAATTCTTCCAAATATCACAAAGAAAAATGTTATTTAGATTACTGTGGTGGCACATTACAATTAGTAATAACTAGTATGTGTGCCTTCCTACCCCATTACTGCTTTCTTGCCTTCACCTATCATTACTTAAGAGATATCCATCATATCAAGAAAAACAGAGAATGGGGGAAAAAGGTGAAGTCGATAAAGAACAGCTTGATAATTCTCAAGATTTGTCCTTGGGTTAAGTAAATTAACTTACTTCTTTAAACTGAGAAGTTTAACAAGTGGAGTGAACTCAAGAGGTAGAAAGTCAGAGCAAACTAAAGTTGAACAGAGCTCTTCCCCAGACCTCCATCCACACACACAGTAATCTTTCCCTTGGAACTGTGAATGTACAACATAACCCACTCACCTTACAAACAAATCACCGTAGGCATGTGACTTTTATATATACATAGCACTACTGCTTTCTTTGGCATCCACTCCTCCTCTATAATCTGAGGAGTATCAGAACTGTGCTAAAGAAAAATTACAAATAATAGGTACTGAACTTCCCTGATACTAAAGAAAAAAAATGCAGAAAAGGCTTCAAATACTCAGATAAATAACTATAGCATCTGTGTATATATATAGAAAATCTGGGACACTTGTGTGGCTCAGTCAGTTAAGCATCTGCCTTTGGCTCAGGGCATGATTCCAGGGTCCTGGGATCAAGCCCTGAATCAGGCTCTCTGCTCAGCAGGGAACCTGCTTCTCCCTCTCTGCCTACTTGTGATTTCCCCCCCATCAAATAAATAAATTCTTAAAAAAAAAAAAAAAGAAAAAAGAAAAAAAAGAAGACAACAGAAAATCTACCACATCATCTGTATACTCCAAAGCAACTATCACTAAATCCTGACTGAAACTTGCAAAAAAAAAAAAAAAAGAAGAAAGAAACAAAGTACATTATGTACTTATAATTCAAATTATTGTTACATAGAAATACTCAGGTTTTATAAAGTACACAAAAAGTTAAATTCTGTTTTAAAGATGGAGGTAGAAAACGGATATAGTAGTTCACATATAATTAGAAGACGTAAACTTACCAAATATATTGGTGGAGTGTCCTTTCCTTGCAATAGGTCTGAGTTCATTATGTCCCCATCCATACATCCTATAATTATCCCAGGCATGTTTCATCATCTGAGAAAGGAAAAATTTTAATCCATCAATTTACATTACTAACAGACTGTTATTTCATCTATCTAGATCATCTATCACTATAGCCTTAACCATTCTCCTGTATCTCCTACATTAGGATATTATTCTATTAATATTTATACCAGTGTGATTACACACATCACCATGTTTAATCTCAGTCTACACAACAAGAAAAAAAACTTGGTCTGCAGGCTGTATTTTGCCAACCCCTGACCTAAACAAAGTGACTAGGTACGTGTGATTCAAGTAGCAGCAATCAAGTCCCTTTATGCATATTGTTATAGACACTAGAAGACGAAGGGACTGTCTCAATTTGAAATCTCAAGGTCTATGTAATATATCATTTTGAAGGTGATGGAGGCTAACACTCTCCCAACATGGAGAAACTAAACAACAAAAGGACAGAGGTGTGTATTATTAACAATAACATATAAGATGTGGACTTAGCCAACCCAAGCTTGAAGCCCCAGTTTAGAGCCACTAAGCTAATAAATATTTTTTATATCAACTAGTTTGAACTACACTTCTCACAACCAAAAGAGCTCCAAGCTACACAATAGCAGAGTATTTAATTATATAACAGCTGGGGGCGCCTGGGTGGCACAGCGGTTAAGCGTCTGCCTTCAGCTCAGGGCGTGATCCTGGCGATCTGGGATGGAGCCCCACATCAGGCTCTTCCGCTATGAGCCTGCTTCTTCCTCTCCCACTCCCCCTGCTTGTGTTCCCTCTCTCGCTGGCTGTCTCTATCTCTGTCGAATAAATAAATAAAATCTTCAAAAAAAAAAATTATATAACAGCTAAATTATTTAATAGTGGACTGTGGTACATCAAAAATCTATTCAATTAACAGTATATTATTCATTAAAATATTCCTCAACTTGTTGTTTTTTTTTTGCAGCTTGCATTATTCAGACACCAAAACCAGACAAAGACATTACAAGAAATCTGAAAACCAATATATCTCAAAAACACAGACTCAAAATTCCTTAACGAAAACCAGCCACAGAGAGAGGATACTGCATAATGATCGAGTACAGTTTAGCCTAGGAATAGAAGACTAATTTGACATTCAAACACCAATCAATATAATTCAGAACACTATAAAAGGAAAAACATCATACAATCATTTTTATAGAAGTAGACAAAGCACCTGACAAGATTCAACACCCATTCAGGATAATTAAAACAAACAAACAAAAAACCTCTCATTAACCTCTAAGGAAACGTCTACAACCTAAAAAAGGGGATCTTCAAAAAACCTACAGCTAACATCATACTTAATGGTAAAAGACTAAATGCTTAAACCCTAAAGTCAAGATCAAGTATGTCCATTCTCAACATTTATTTTCAACAATGTACTGGAAGTCCTAGCCAGTGTAACGAGATAAGAAAAAGAAATAAAAGGCATAAAAATCAAAAAGGAAAAAGGAAAAGTACTTCTATTCAAAGAAGACATTACCATGTATAAGGAGAATCCTAAGCAACCTAAAAAAGAAAAATCCACTAGAACTAATATATGACTTCAATAAAGTAACAGGGAAACAAGCTCAGAAAACTAAAATTAAATATGTTTCTATATGCTAGTAAAAAGCAACAGAAATGGAAATTAAAAAATAATTTCATTTATAATAGCATCAAACACATGAAATATTTCAAAATAATAAATGTACAAGAATTATATACTGAGAACTATAAAACACCTGCTGATAAATTAAAGAAAACCTAAATAAGTGGATACATGTAACATGTTCGTGGAACATTGAATATTGTTAATAATTCTTCCCAATTCGGGGCGCCTGGGTGGCTCAGTTGTTAAGCGTCTGCCTTCGGCTCAGGGCGTGATCCCAGAGTCCTGGGATCGAGCCCCACCTCAGGCTCCTCCGCTGGGAGCCTGCTTCTTCCTCTCCCACTCCCCCTGCTTGTGTTCCCTCTCTCGCTGGCTGTCTCTTTCTCTGTCAAGTAAATAAATAAAATCTTAAAAAAAAAAAAAAAAAACCCACCTTAAAAAAAATAATAATAATTCTTCCCAATTCATCTACAGATTTAATAAAATCCCAGTCAAAATCCAGCAACTTCTATTTTCATAAAGAAGCTAATTCTAAAAGGCAAAGGAACCAGAAATGCCAAAACAATTTTTAAAAAGAACAAAGTTGGAGGATTTAACCTGATGTCAAAGCTTCTATAAGTTAAAGTATTCAATACAGTGTCCTATTGGCATTAAGGTAGGTATAGAGATTAATGGAATAGGTAGGAGTCCAGAAAGAGACTCAACACCTACTGATTTTGTCATTTGATTTTGAACAAAAGTGCCAACGTAATTCAATAGGAAAAGGATAATCTTTTCAACAAACGATGCTGAAACAACTAAAAAGCCCTATGGGCAAAAACTGAAGAACAGCCCTTACTTACTTCAGACAATAAACAAAAAATTAACTGGCAACAGATCACAGACAAATCTCAAAATTAAAACTGAAACATGTGCCCACACAAATACTTATACACAAATGTTCATAGTAACTTTATTTATAATAGCCAAAAACTGGAACAAATGTTGAACAAATGTTCAACAGGTGAATAAATAAAACAAGTTATGGTATACCCATATAATGGAATATTATTAAGAAAAAAGTGACCTTTGTGCACAATCTACATAGATGAATCTCAAAAAAATTATGCCAACCAGAAGGCCAGAAACAAAATATTACATACCTTCATACTTTATGATTCCATTTGACTGAAAAAAGACAAACTTAATCTATAATGACTAAAAGTAGATCAGTGGTTGCCTGGGACCAAGGAATCGGGTGGACTGACCAGAGAGGGGCACAAGAAAAATGTTTTTGAGATTATAAACATCTTGACAATAGTTGCTGTTATACAGGTATACACATCTGTCAAAACCCATCAACAAGCAGTACTCTTAAAATAGAACTCATTTTATTTTATACATATTATGTCTCAAAAAGCTCAATTTTTCAGAGAGAGAGACAGCACAAGCAGGGGGACCGGCAGGCAGAGGGAGAGGAAGAAGTAGACTCCCCACTGAACAGAGAGCCCTAAATGGGGCTGGATCCCAGGACGCTAGGATCATGACCTGAGCTAAAGGCAGCTGTTTAACCGACTAAGCCACCCAGGTGCCCCTCACCTGTTTCTTCTATTTATCATTATATTTTGGAATATAGTTTATAGTGCTATTTCTTGATTTTTAAAAAAGGTTTAGATATGTACTATATTCCCCTATAGTTATTTCAGCTCTTTTATGCCACTACCTCCACATATACTTCCTCACATGTATTTCTCTGGCCCACAACCTTCCGATGTAATTAACAACCCATTTTTCTTGTAATTATTATATTACTTTATGCAACTTTTGTTTTTCCTGCTTTTAATTACTTGTCTGAGGGCTTGGGGTTTTTGTTTACTTAGGTTTTTAATGTAACAATTCTCAATTTACTTCCAAATTATACTTGAGCTTCAAAACTTTTCTCAGTATAATCAAATATCTCACATAAACTATCAGTTCCATTTTCTCCTGATATATCCTTCCTGAAGCTATCCCTCCTGCTCTAACCTCGACTTCTGTTCTCTCTGCCTCAAGCACAGCAGTCACCCTGCTGAGTCCCTTATTCTGAATCCTGAGAATACCCTTCCTTTTCTCTCTCTAGTGACAGATCCCCTGTTGCCAAAATCTCTTCTCTTCCTATTTTTGTGCTGAAGCATATTTTCCAGTAGCAATCTGAGAAAAATGACTAAATTTACCCTCAGATTTGATTCACAATTTGGCTGAATATATAATTCTTTCTAAGCCATTGCTCCACTCTCTTTCAGTTTCCAATATTATGGTTGAGGAATCTGAGGTGCCATTATATACAATCCCATCTTTTGAGTGGAACCTTTTTTTTTCCTCTGTACATTTTTAGGATCTGTTTTTGAATGCCTATTTTTCTAAAATTTCAGTAGGAGTCTTTTTTCTTTTTTTGTATTTTTTGGGTTTTTTTTGTTTTTCTCTCATTGTTTTTCCATGCCTGGTAGGTCCTTTCCATCTGTAAACTCACATTCTTTTGTTTTAGCCAATTTTCTCAAATTGACTACTTATCCTCTACTTTCCTCATCTAATCACTTGTTAGATGTTCCTGACTGATCTTACTTTGTTTTCTCAATCTTATTGTTGTACTGAGAGATTTGCTCAATTTTATCTTCTAACTCTTCTACTGAATTTTAAAATTCTATCGTATTTTTTAATTTCTAAGAGCACCTTCATATTCTGTAAATGTTTCTTTTCATAACTCACTGTTCTCATTTTATGAGTTCCATTTTTTGTCACTCCAATGATGTTAATTCTTTATTTTTTTGTCCTCCCTGTATTGTTTCTCTATTCTCCAAATTCCTGAATTCTTCCATCTGTTTTGTTCTCTAATGTGAGAAAATTTCCTGAAACACCTGGTGATCTTTGGTTTGTTCTTGTACTTACAAGATAATTAAAGGCTGTCAGTGAATGAGCAAAAGTTGAGTTGAGCCTCATCTTAGGGCGCACAGGTGAACCCAGGGGTTTTCACTGAGAAACAGTGTAAGTCTTTTCTCTTGGGCCCGTCTCCCCAAAGAGAAGTCCTCCCATCTTCTGCTTGTGGAATATAAAAACCTGGCTGCCAGAATTCTGAGAGCTGAGCAGGAGAAAGTGGTCTCAATATTCAGGACACTTTTCACTTAATCCCCTCCACCCTAACCACCTTTTTTGTGTTTTCCCTCAGCCGTAACTGGTATTCCCAAAATCCAGACCTCCTCTAATTAATCCCTCTAAAAGGTAGTCTTCTGTTGGGGAAGGGAAGGCAGCAGCTAGGATGCCTAAACTGGAGAATTGGGGATCTAGGAGTTAGCACCTTTTAAAATTTTCAAATAATCCCTTTCCAACTTAATTTTATACCCCTGCCTTCAGAAGTAAACAATGTCTCTAATTCTTAAAACTTTCAGGTATCCTTCAGTTTGCGTCACCTCGCCTCTTGTTAGTTTCTTCCCCTACAAGCTTAAGTTTCAACTTTCTCTGAGTGCTAAGCCAGTGACCATAATGTTTAATAGGAGCCTATACAGGAGGTCTTAATATGTTTCATGTTGACTTGAAAGAACACTGGATATTACGGTGTGCTCTAAAGGTCTGGGTTGTCCAAACCCTGTACAACCTGAAGAAAGATTTGGCCTGTGCCAGACTCCTGGAAAATAACCACTAAATTTTATTATCCTGCCTGTTGAGAGTATCTTCGTTCAAGTGAAGCCTTGGACCACGTCAGACAGTTTATGCTTACAATGTGATTTATGGTGGGGGCCTTGGGCCACATGGTATCAGCCTGACCTTTGGAGGCATGGGAGAACTAAGGTCAGCTACGAATACATAATGAGCCTCAAAGAAAAACCCTGAACACCAAGGCTCAGGTGAACTTCCCTGGTTTGGCAATACTTCCTTACCACACATGATCGTTGGGACAGTTAAGCACTGTCCATACCACTCCACTAGAAGAGGACAGCTAGAAACTTGTATCTGGTGTCTCCTGGACTCTGTCAAATGGGCCTTTTCTATTACTAATTTTAACCTGTATGCTACTGCTGTAATAACCCACAACCATGAATACTGGGAATATTTCTAACAAATCACTGAGGCTGTGGGTGGTTTTGGGAGTCCCCTAAACAGACACCGTTATTTGAATTATTATGTACGTAAGAAAGTATTTCAATAAATTCTAATGACATCTAAAAAATAGCAGGTCAGTCATCTAAAAAAAAAAAAAAATCTATCAATGTTTCCCCAATATGGTCCAAAGAAAGTGCCTTTAGCAGCCAGCACATAAAAGAGACTCCAGAGCTGAGGTAACATCAGAGTACAGCTCTATTTTGATTCCATCAAGGTCAAGGTCTCACAATAATTCATAAGGCCAAGCTTAAAGTACCTGCTAAATCTTTCATGTTCATTAATAGAATATATCCAAATACATATTTAACTATTTGAACAAAACTTACGGTCTTATTTTATGATAAACAATCCCTTTGAAATAATTGCTGATGCTGTTACAACCTGACAAAATCTTTTTCTTCTCAGGCAGTACCACTGCAAACTCAAACAAGAATCAGCAGGAGTTCTAATTAACAAGACTTAACTGTAATATTCACTAAATTCTGCCCTCCCCCCCCCCACACACACACACTGGCATTCTCTTTATCTCCAAGTAATTCCTAGAATAACAAATTGAAAGACTTCTGAGATTAAATAATTTATAGAATTCTGAGGTCAATCGTTCCCCATTCTTCAATCCTTTGAGACCATTTGGAAGATATCTGCAGTATGGGTAAAGGGTTTCATGACCTATTCTTTAAAAGATGGCAGATATAATGCTAATTCTTCAGAGGCATGTTTATGAGGAGATGTGCATAGTATCTAGCAGAGTCCCTTGTAACTAAACACTTCAGAAATTTCTTATTCAATGATAAATTATTTACAGATATAGTCTACATTATTTACAAAATGTTGAATATCAAAAGCTCTCTCAACACAGGGTGGTATAATGAACCAAACAACATTATATCAAAATGTTAAGTGTCCAATAATTATATTAAAATCCATATTAAGAAAGAAAGCTCTAGTCCTTACTGCCAACTTGGAATCTGAACTATGACCATGACCCCAAAACAAACAAGAACAAAGTATGACACCACAGATGATAAAAATTCATATATATTTAAATCCGGTCAAATACCACAACCACTCCATATCATAAATCTGTTTTATTACCTCTTTAATTTTTTCCCTTTTCTTTCTTATGTCATTATCTTCTGGGTCTCCACCATTTATTCCTATTAGATTTGGTATAGGGACTGGCGGCAGTGGCTTCTTCTCTTTTGTCTTCATCTCTTGGACTACCTTATTTTTCTCTGTCTGAATTTCTGCTCGAATTTCCTCTCTCGATTTTTTTAATTTTTCTTTTGCTTCTTCCAGGGCCTTCTCGTGATCAGCTCGAATTTTATTTCTCAAACGTTCCTCTTCTTCCCTATATGAGGAGAATAAAAACACTGGTAAGAATGATCCTTAAGAACTTCAATCTTTGAACATAAAATTTAAAGTTTCCTTCACCAAATCCTGATAAAGTTTCCTTCACCAAACTCCTGCCATTAAAAGGTAAGGATGATCTGTGAGAGAGACTCAGATCTATCTGCCCAAATAGGATAAATATAACTTGGTATGAGCCCTGGATGCTGAAGACCAAACACTTTACAAGGTGGAAGAAGAGGGAACCTAGAAAGAAAGTTAAAATTGCAGGACGCAGTGAGAACAGAGAGAAGAGCAATCAGTAACTTACCAGACGGCACATGGAAAAAGAAAAGGGAGGGGGAAAGAGAGAAAACTAGATGGGGGAGAGAAATTTAAAAATAGAATTAAGTATGGGTAGGGGACAAAAATATAAATATAGGGTCAAGGAAAGAGTTAAGTGGAAAACAGAAGAGCTAGGGAAGTTCTTCATTTATTATACAGTACATGATATGCTTCTAAAACTTTCACATTTTGAAAATACTATAGATCTTAAAATACAACAATTCCCAACTGCTGTGGAAATTGTTAAAGAGAGTGCTTAAAATCTCTCTTGAACCCCTGTTAAAAATACAGATTCCAGGGGCACCTGGGTGGCTCAGTCGTTAAGCGTCTGCCTTCGGCTCGGGGCGTGATCCCGACGTTCTGGGATCGAGCCCCACGTCAGGCTCTTCCGCTGGGAGCCTGCTTCTTCCTCTCCCACTCCCCCTGCTTGTGTTCCCTCTCTCGATGGCTGTCTCTATCTCTGTCAAATAAATAAATAAAATCTTTAAAAAAAAAAATACAGATTCCAATTCAGTAGGTCTGTATGAAACCCATGACTGTGTATTATTAAGAGCTCCTCTGATGAATTCTGGTATGCACACAGGTTTGGACACTACTACCAGAGTGGACACCTATAGGGTTTTCTACCCTGGCCTACTTTTGTGAGAGCTCAGTCTTCTCTCCACTTCTACCGTATCCATGTGAATGAATACAAGAGTGGTAGTTACTATTTTCCAAATCAGTCAATGATGACTACTCTAAGTATCTAACTCAGTAGTTACCAGAGTCTCCTCTCCAGAAATTTAATTCAAACTCTGCAGACAGCTGGACCTACAACATTGCTGGTGGGAATAGAAAATGGTACAGCCACTCTGGAAAAGGTCAGCAGTTTCTTAAGAAATTAAACATGCAAGTATCACAAAATTCAGCAACTGCACTGAACATTTATTCTGGAAAAGTGAAGGCTTACATGTTCACACAAAAACCTATACATAAGCCCATCAGAAAAGGACAGGTACTGTATGATTCCGCTTACACGAGATAACTAAGGATAACCAAAATCATAGAAAGTAGGATGGTGGTTGCCAGAGGATGGGAAATGGGAAGTTATTGTTTAATGAGAAGAGTTTCAGTTTTGCAACATGAAGAATTCTGGAGATCGTTGCACAACATTATGATTGCATTTAATATCAATGCACTGTACACTTAAAAACAATTAGTGATAAATGTTATGTGTATTTTACCACAATTTCTTAAAAAATGAAGGGAAAATCCTATACAGAAATGTTTAGAACAACTTTACCCATAACAGGCAAAAACTGTAAACAACCCAAGTGTCCTTCAACAGGTAAATAAACAAACTACTGTTTATACTGTGGTATAGCCACACTACGGAATGCTACTCGCAATAAAAAAACTATTCACACACACTTGAATTTCAAAGGTATTACTATGTGAGTGAAAGAAGCCAATCTCAAAAGGTTACATTCCACATTATTCCTTTTACATGACATTCTCAGAAAGAAAAATATAAGGATGGTGAGTAGATCAGTGGTTGCCAGGAGTCATGGATGGGGGAGGGGTCAGCTATAAAGGAATAACACACAAAAGAGTTTTTTGGCAAGAAAGCATTGCTATGTAACCCAATTATAGTGATCACGGGAATAGGTACATGTGCTTAAAAATCACAGAACATCAAGAGAAAAATATCAATTTACAGTCTAATATTAAAAATAAAATGTTAAATGTTTAGAGAAAAAATTGGATTGCTAGCAGTAAGAAGGGGCTTATGAGGGAACCAGGAGAGAACACAACAGAGATGGTCAGGGCAAACACAGGGGCACTTGAGGGTAGGAAGAAAGAATCCATGGGGCCTCAAGACAGACTGGAGGTTGGAAGAATGCAGCAAAGAAAAGCCAAGGTTGGCCCCTGACTGAATTCATGAGCAATTCTGGTCTGATCTGTTCAGGAGACTCAGGCAAAAGAGGGTATCATCAGCCTTCCAGCCCCCCTCCTACTCCTCCGACAGAGAAACACTGTACCTTGCCAGAGATGATAATGCGTCTATGTCAACCAAGTCTTTCTCAAACGCCTCTGCAGCTAGGGGTGATCACATAACACCATTACAACCAAAGAGACAAAGGAGGGCTACTGGGAAATATTTTCCATTTGGGATTAAAAAATGGACAGAGCCATTTGAGAAAAGGGCCTGTTAGCTACGAAGACCAAACCTACCCAAACACCTACTCCTGTCTTCAGCTGCGGTTGTGATGCCTAAAGCTGTGACAGCCATTTTGCAGGCAAAAGGCCTGGAAATAAATGGCCAACATGGTTCAGGAAAGAAAAGAAAGATGTAAAGTGCTGCTGATATCATTAGGTTGCTACCAGGGCCTACAACTGCCAGTCCCCAGATTTCGCACTCTGTAGAGCTGAACCAGTTAGTGTTCTGTCACTTCCACCTAAGAATGTTCCCAACTCCCTCACTGAGCAAAAAATGCACACAGGAGTGAGGAAAGCAGATGGCCTGGGACTAAGTTCCAAAGAGTAACATTAAACAGGAATGACTGGTTCTTTCAAGGGCGGTTTCTGTCCTGATGATGAGTGGGAGAGTCTCCATAGGGAACTATGCTTTCCATTTCTAGCTCCAAGCACCACGTTACCACTGAATGGCCCATGGAAGCCCCTACCATGTTTGCAATGGCTCATCTGTGGCATCACTGTTGAAGTATCCTCACCCACCAGTGAACCTCCACAGTTGGGTATTACATGCCACTTTCTAGAGGGGAGAAATATGGGTGACAACACATTCTATGTCCCTCTCCAAAGCTTCACAATGCACATGGGTATTTTAAAGGCTCTGAGAAGTTCTGCAATAAAGGTGCCTAACATAATACTGCCCAACCTTTTTTAGTCACAGTGCTCCCTTTCTACACACACCCCTTGCAGCATGCCATGAAACACACTGTCATAGATGAATGTCCTCAAACCATGCCATCAACCAACTAAGCCTTTGATAGAACCACCACTTTTTTGCTGTGTGACATTAGACGTATGTCACCTCTCTGAGCTTCCTTTTCCCATCTGTGAAGAGAGTATCCCCACCAAGCTTGCAAGACTGTTGTGAGGAGTGGATGAGATGACACATGAGTCTAAGAGTACAGAAAAGTCCTTATTAACTCAAGTTTCCTTCCTTCCCTTACCACCTACCCTTTTCCTCATCACACACACACACACACACACACACACACACACACAGAATGCCATTTAATGATCTGGGATAACATCAGGGACCAATATCCAGGGACATCTTGCAACTTCTCAGCATCCCTGCACTGAATGACATAACAGCTTCTGGGCAAACCTGCAAGGATTTAGAGGGCACCAAATGCTCTTAAAATGTGGCCAGCCTCCCAAAGAACTAGCAGAGAGCTGTGCCCTCTCTTTTCCATCCCTGAGTCCTTTGCCCATATGCCCATAATGGCAGCTGGGGCCTTCAGGATTACCTTAGAAATAAAAGGCATAATGGGCATGAGTGCAGGGAAGCCTATTTTCATTTACTATTTTTTACTAATTAAATGCTAACATCAATTATTTCCCTAAAAGTAAGGAAGTATATTTGATAGCACATGTATACGTAAACAATTTTCAAATTACAAAATTTTTAAAAATAAAAAATTGAATCCTCTAAATTTTAGTACTCTATGCGAAAGCCCCCAGTCACTTTACCCCACTTTACTTATTGTTATGGCATCCAAAATTGTTCATCAGAACCTGTACTGTTGCAATATTGGGCAGTCTTTTTCAAAAATATTTTGAAAATCCAAAGATCTATAAATTTGCATTTGTCCCTCAAAAATAATTATTTGTTTAGCAGTTTAGTGAGTACAGTCACCATAGAATAACCACCATAAACTGGATTTCAAAAAAAGACCAGTCTAGTCCTCAAGAGGAACTTCAGAGTCCAAGGAATTGAGTTGGACCTCCCATTAACTGGGTACCAAGAAGAATCATTTTATAGTTTGAGGAGAAAAAGTACTTAAGGTAAAAGTACTTAATCCAAAAGTCAGGAGACAATTCTCTTTCCAGCTCTGCCCCGACTTACTCTGCAATCTTACACAAATCACTAAAAACCACAAGATCAGTACTTTCTCGTTAAATACATATTGATACTACCCCGCCTATACCACTTGGCTAGTGGTATCCAAAGGTAAGTAAAAGTACTTAGTAAGTTGTAATCCATTAATTATAGCAAACACCCTAATCTCTCTGATAGTTTCTTCTCTATAGATAACAAATTTTTATTTTCATTTTGGTCTCCTTTCAAGGGGCCCCTCAAATTTTTAGTGGCCAAATTTCTAGATTTTCAATTACACCAGCTGAATCCACTCTTTTTGGATGTTTATTTTCACCTAGTTGATCTTTTACTTATGTATTTTTAAGATTTTTTTAACTCTGATATCTTCAACAGATAATCAGGTTGAACATGCATTTGTGTATGTCTTCTTCAACTTTCCATCAGTGCCTTGTATCTTTCTGTGTAGTAAGGAATCTGGCCATGTCCAAAGAGAAGTCTGGCCTTTGTCCTCAACTTCTGGGAGGAAATCTGTCATATCTGACTAAAGTGTCCTTGTTTACAGTGAGTGCTGGCCACACCCAATCTTAGGGTCGTGCTGGCCACATCTGATAGTCCTAGAGTCAGGGCTGGCCACACTAGAAACACCAACAATATGACTTAGGGTCAGGGTTCTGGGTCAAAGAGTTTCACTGAGACTGAGTTCAATCATGTGGGCAATCAATTAATCAAGCCTACATAATAAAGCCTCAATAAAATTTCAGGACACCAAAACTTAAGCAAGCTTACCTGATTAGCAATATGTACTGGCACAATTTGATGAGGGGGCGGGGGGAGTAATGTCCTGACTTCACAAGGCTCCACATCTGGAACCTTCCTGGACTTTACCCAGTGTGCTTCCTCCTTTGGCTGACTGTAAACTCTATCTTTTCCCTGTAATCTACAATCCTTTCATGAGTGTAACAGCTTTCAGTAAGTTCTGTGAGTGCTAGCAAATTATCAAACCTGAGGGTGGTTGTGAGAGACCCCTGAAATTGCAGGTGGTGTCAGAAGTGAGGTGGTCTTGTGTAGAACTGGGACCTAAACTTTGAAGTTGGGCTAACCCTGGGCACCTTCCAAGGCTTCCAATAAAATCTAGCATTACATACACAGGTTCTCATGAGATGTGAAATTGCTTTTTTCAATTACATCTTAATGTGTAATATTTAACTCACTTTTTGATACCCTATAAATAATATAAGGTTTAGTTGTTTTGTTTTGTCTTGTTTTGTTTTTGTTTTGTCCTTCCATGCACCCTTGGTCCCTGAAAAGCAAAAGCAAATGACAACAATTGTGGCTTAAATCATATAAGACACTGGTTTAGTCAATGACTTAGATTATCTTATTTAATTCTCACACCAATTTATGAGGTACCCTCTACTAAGCATTGTTCTCCATCTTATTAGAAAAATACTAAGGCACAAAGAGAAAAATTAAGTAATTTTAGTTCAGGATCATAGAGCTAGTAAGTAGAGAGCCTAGACAGAAGCATATGCATTTTGACTTCTTAAACATTTACGCAAATAGCGCCTTTCATACAAAAGATGAATTGTATTTAAGAGTTTGTCTCTTAAAGTGCAGATACAAACACTATTTCTCAATCTTTCTTCCCTTCTTTCATCCTACAGCCCTCACTTTTTAGCTAACCACATGCTCCTGCTAAAAATAAAACTCTATTTCTCAGCCTCCCTTACTGAAACCGCCCTAATAGAATTTGTGTGATCACAAATAAGCTTTTATCTTGCTTAAGCCACTGTTGTTTTGTGACTTTTATGTTTGGTAAAATGACCTAATATTAACTGAACCACTCACTCTCCAACCTAAATATTCTTTTTCCCTTAGGCTTTCATTAGTATCTAAGGGCTGATTTGCCAGAAAGAAACTATCCAGGTGATAAATTTCCCTCTCCAATTAGGGAGTATTAAAATAAGTCATGTTTGGAAACATTCTGAAGGGCAAATACAATCCTCAATTACATAAGGATACATAAAATTACACTGAAATCTTGTTTGGCAAAGATTTAGGCAGATATACAAATACTCTCTCCCTCTCTACTCTTCATCTAACAAACATGAAGTCTCATCCATCCTTAAAAAAAAAATCAATAAAAACTTCCCTCAAAACTGCAGGTCTCCACCTTCGCTGGTGTCCCCCTTCCTCTTACCACCACACTTTTTCAAAAGCACTACACTTTCTACTTCTACTTTCCTTAACCTCACATCACTCTTCTACCATCACAGTTAAAAAACTGATAACCAAGTTTATCCATCCTTTGAAACCACCTCTTCCTCACACTTGCCTTTCCAACAAACTGCTGATTACTGGCTTTACCATGATTAATCGGCCCCAAAAATGTCTTATTCAACACCAATTGTATTTTCTCAACTATTATAACAAAAATACACACACACACACACACACACACACACACACAAGCGCACACGGTCAGCCTTTACCAGGTTACTAAGTACTCCAAATTTAAATTTCCAACAATATGTAAGACACTGCCATCGACTATTTGCCAAACTCCTCCAAACTGACATGTCCAAAACAGAACTGAATGATTACTAAGGAAAAGGGACAATCACAGGCTAAGTTCATTCACAAACACAGATTTTTTTTTTAATTAAAGTATCAGCAAAGTTAACCAGCAATAATAAAACACAGAAAAAAAAATACTCCATCATAACTAACTGGACTTAGTCCAGAAACAAGAATAGCTTAACATTAGAAAATTCTATCCATGTAACTTACCTATTATTAAAGAATAAAAATTATATAAATCACTCAGTAGAAACAGAAAAATAAAGTGATAAAATTCAACATCCATTCCTCATTTTAAAACCTTATAGCAAGGGGTGCCTGGCCGGCTCAATGGGTAGGGCCTACAACTCTTGCTCTTAGGGTTTTGAGTTCAAGTCCCACATTGGGCAGAGGAGATTACTTAAAAAATAAAATCTTTAAAAAAATAAAACCTTATACCAAAGGAGAAAAAGAGAACTTTTTCAACTGAATAAAAGATATCTTCCAAAACCTATAGCAAATAGCAATCTTAATAGTGAAACTTTAGAAGCATTCCCTTCAAAATGAGGGAAACAAATAAGAAAGCTCACCATCAAAACTTTATTTGATTGTACTGGATGTTCTAGCCAGCAAAGTAAAAGATGATGAACATATAAGAAAAAGTTCAAAGTCTTCTGTCATAGATAATATGATTTATACATAGGAAACCCAAAGAATCTACAAATTCTTAGAAATATGAGTGCAGCAAGGAAGGGAAGGAAACGAACAGACAGCAGGCACCCGATAAATGTCACTGCCTTTCTCCTTCCTACCCTTTGGGTCTCACCTTTCTAGACTCCAAGCACTCAAATTTCCTCTGATACATTATTTTCTCTTAAGGTAAAACCACTGTTTACATCAGCTTTCATTCACATCCATTATTTCATTGCTAAGATTTCCAGGCCCTGCTCTTCTGGTTTAGATTTAAGGAACATAAAAGCCCTAAAGACTTTGTCAGATAACTTTTCTAAAGCATTATAAGCGAATTTTAGTAAAGTGACTCTGACTAATCTCCAAATTCTAATAACCCTATGAGTTGACCATAAAACATGCTGAATGAATCAGAACTGCAATGCTATTTTCCAAAAGATAAATGACAATGACCTACCTATATGATGGCCTTTAATTTTTTTTTTAAGATTTTATTTATTTGAGACAGAGAGAGAGCACAAGTGGGGTGAGGGGCAGAGGGAGAGGGAGAAGCAGGCTCTCCCCTGAGCAGGGAGCCCCACGCCAGGCCGGATCCCAGGACCCTGAGATCATGATCTGAGCCGAAGGCAGCCACCCAACTGAATGAGCCACCCAGGCGCCCCATGATGGCCTTTTTCTTAATGACAAAGCTAAATATTAACCTTTCAAACATCCTCTATCTTAGTAACACTCCAAAGAAATTTGAGGATCCAGGAAAGCGCAACAAAAATCTGGGAAGTGGTTATGTAAATAGCTACTTATACACAATCATAGGCTAAGAATGGTTTTAGGAAACGACCATAAGACAGTCAGCAACACGTACAGATTATACTGGAATAACAATATTCTACAGTGCTCAGTGGCAAGTGCCTGAAAGAATTTAAGACTTTCCAAAAAGAAATGCCACTGCTTCCGGTCATGAAGGAAGAACTCCTTAAACTCAAGCTAAATAAAACAGTGATAATTATTTTCAGAGGGTTGTTCACAAATATAGTCTAAAATGACTCTTCATAGCAAATGAATGCACCCTACGTACACAGAATACACTGTCATACAAAAGACAAAGAACTTTCTGAATGTTACTGTTTTAAGCTAAACCGTGTACCTTCTGGTGTACAGATTTGTAGTTATGAACCATGAGAGACTGTAGACTCTGGGAAACAAACGGAGGGCTTCAGAGGGGAGGGGGGTGGGGGAATGGGATAGGCTGGTGATGGGTAGTAAGGAGGGCACGTATTGCATGGTGCACTGGGTGTTATATGCAAGTAATGAATCGTGGAAAACTGGGGGTGTACTATATGGTGACTAACATAATATAATAAAAAATATTATTTAAAAAAAAAGAACCAAAGAGCACAAATTCTAGCACATTTGGGTTCCCTATACCATAAGAGTGAATCCATTCTTTAAAAGAAATATGTTAAGGGGCGCCTGGGTGGCTCAGTCGTTAAGCGTCTGCCTTCAGCTCAGGGCATGATCCCAGGGTCCTGGGATTGAGCCCCGCATCGGGCTCCCTGCTCTGCTGGGAGCCTGCTTCTTCCTCTCCCACTCCCCCTGCTTGTGTTCCCTCTCTCGCTGGCTGTCTCACTCTGTCAAGTAAATAAATAAAATCTTAAAAAAATATGTATGTTAAAAGGAAAGCCCAACTATTCATCAATACAAGTAATTGGTCAGTCACCTGAAAAAATGAAAGAGATTCAAAGTGAAACAAAATTCACTGAGAAATCCAATGACCCTTAAGTTTCCATACCAAATCCACTTTGGTCATGTGGGTCCCAAATAATACCAAGTTCTTTCACACTCCCGTCTTAATAATGCAGCTCATGAACATCAACACAACTCACTGTCTCTATCTTAAATTTGGTCAGATATAGGTCAACCATATGGCTATCAAAAAAATGCGTTTACAACAGAGAACTGTTATAGATCAATCTAACTACATTTTAGGGAATTTTAGTTTCAAGTTAATGGTAATTTCAGGTTAAATCACTAGTTATCAGTCACTGAATTAATTTCAGCTTAACTCAGTGATAATCAAAAAACATCTACCAAATGTGAGGGGCACTGAGCTAGGTGCAGGGAATACAAAGAAAAATAAGATATTATTTGGGGCACCTGGGTGGCTCAGTCGTTAAGCGTCTGCCTTCCGCTCAGGGCGTGATCCCAGCGTTCTGGAATCGAGCCCTGCATCAGGCTCCTCCGCTGGGAGCCTGCTTCTTCCTCTCCCGCTCCCCCTGCTTGTGTTCCCCCTCTCACTGGCTCTCTCTGTCAAATAAACAAATAAAATTTTAAAAAAAGATATTATTTGCCCACAGGAGTTAACAATCCAATAAATATGCAACCAAAGCAAATACAAAATGAGTGGATCACAAAAAAGGAAGTAAATAACTGCAGGTGGTGTAACAGGGACTGTAGGTTAGACAGAAGTAAGATATCCACAGGAAAGGTATTCTCTAAACACACAAGTATGCCCTGAGAAGATTTACATAGGAAAATAGTTTAGAAATGCATGATCTTCAGGGCACCTGGGTGACGCAGTCGGTTAAGCATCCTGACTTCTGGTTTTGGTTCAGATCGCCAAATCTGCATCGTGGGATTGGGCCTGAGCCCCACATCAGGCTCTGCACTCAGAGGAGTCTGCTTGGGATTATCTCTCCCTTCCCCCTCTGCCCCTCCCCTTCCCTCTCTAAAATAAATAAAAATAAATCTTGGGGGAAAAAAAAAGAAATGCATGATCTTCAAACACAATTTAGAAGGAAAAACATGAGTTTGCCAGGCAGATCAAGAAAATAAGAGCATGCTAGGCATAGAAGGGATAGTATATAAAGCTATGGAAGAAGTGACACAACAGACCAGTTAGCCACTGAGTTGCTGTGGATGTTAACTGACAGCATATGTGGTGGGAGAGGGTCTGGTACAGCAGAGTAAAACAGACTGGACGTAACAAGGAAGCTGGAGAGGACAAAATCTGAATCATGAACAGAGCTTGCATTGCATCCTGATGAAAAAAGGAAGCCACTAAAGGACTTCTACTTGAAAATGACATGCCTATACTTAAGTTTTAAAAGAAAAAAACAAAAACAAAACACAATACCTCCTGAGGACTGACATGGGGGCAAGGGAGTTAGGAAGGAAGATGATACAGGAAATAGGAGGTCACCCAAACAAAAAAATGACACAGACCTAATAAAATACATCTAAAGTAGATATGGAGAAGCAGGACCAAATATCAAAGACCTTAGAAAGGCAAGACCAATAAATAAGTTTAAGTAAGTGATTATACATGAATGGGAAAAGGAGCTATATGATAGGTTTTTATCACTCAACTGCGTGGATAGAAAGAGGTAAGAATTAACTAAACAGAGAATAGAGAAAAGGCTGACTTGAAAAATACAGGGAAAGAGTGAGAAAGAATTGCGTAAGTATGATTTTAGACATGCTATGTTCAAAAAGTCAACCAAGTAAGCAGGTTAAGATCTCCAGGGCTGAAGACATGCATTTGGAAATCATCAGCCTACAGGAGGAGCTGATGCTCCCACCTGTTCATTTATATGGGTGAATTTTATGGTATGTAGAGTAAACCTCATAAAGATGTTTACTGAAAAACAGGAGAGGTTATGTGGATGTCAGATAGTAGTCTTCAGAGCAGGGATAAAGAGGGTTTTATAATAACAGGGGCAATACATCAATAGAATACAGCAAAAGAATAAACAATGTAAACATTACACATCTAATCAGAGGGTTTCAAAATATATGAAGCAAAACTGACAGAAATAAAAGGAAAAATAGACAAATCCACAGTATATTAGGCAAATTCAATACACTTCACTCAAAAACTCATAAAAGAAGAAGGAAAATCAGTAAGGACATAAAAGACGAACAACACACCATCAACCAACCTGACCTAAATGACATTTATAAAACACACTAGCCAACAACAGCAAAACACACATTGTATTCAAATGCAAACAGAACATTTACCAATACAGACCATTTTCTGGGCTGTAAAACAAGTCTCAATAAATTTAAAAGGATTCAAACCATAAAGAGTATGTTTTTTGCTATACTAGAATTAAAGTGGCAGTCAATAACATGAAGAGATCCAGATAACCTCCCAATATTTGAAAATTGAGTAATACATCTCTCAGTAATTAAGGGTCAAAAAAGAAAACAAAAGTGATACTAGGGGCACCTGGATGGCTCAGTTGGTTAAGCATCTGCCTTTGGCTTAGGTCATGATCCCAGAGTCCTAGGATCAAGTCCCACACTGGGCTCCCTGCTTAGCAGGGAGTCTGCTTCACCCTCTACTCCTCCCCCCCCCACACTTATGATCTCTCTCTCTCTCACTCTCAAGCTCTTGCTCTCTCTCTCATATAAATAAAATCTTTTTAAAAAAGATGCTAGATGACTACAGTGGTGGATGCATGTAAGTGTGCATATGTTAAACACCACTGAAGCGTACACTTCAAGTGGTTGAATTGTATGGTATGTGAATTCGATCTCAATAAAGCTAATTTTTTTTAAAAAATTAAATTAGAAAGTTGCTTGAACTAAATGGAAACATCAAAATTTGTAGGTGAAGCTCAAGGAATCCTTACAGAAAATTCACAGCACTAAATGCCAGCAGGAAGAAAAGAAGAAAGGTTACAGGGACAGCTCTAGCATAACCAATCCAACATAGAAAGATCTTATATGAAGGACCTCAGGTTCTAACTTAAAAGAAAAAGAGTAAATTAAACCTAAAGTTAGCAGAAGAAATGAAATAATAAAAGTGAAAAGAAATAAAAGAGAAAACTGAAGATTGAGCAAAACTAATGAAACAAAAAGCTCACACTGAGAGTTAAAAAAAAAAAAAAAAAAGATGGGGCGCCTGGGTGGCGCAGTCTTTAAGCATCTGCCTTCAGCTCAGGGCGTGATCCTGGCATTCTGGGATCGAGCCCCACATCAGGCTCCTCTGCTAGGAGCCTGCTTCTTCCTCTCCCACTCCCTCTGCTTGTGTTCCCTCTCTCACTGGCTGTCTCTCTGTGTCAAATAAATAAATAAAAGCTTTAAAAAAATAAAAATTAAAAAACAAGATAAATTTTTGACAACACTGATAAGAAGGGGAAAAAAGAAAGCCACAAATTATAATAACTGGAATGAAAACAGCAGCATAACTACAATACTACAAATATTATAAGTATATATAATATAGCAAAGACCATTTTTCACAAGGTTACACCAAAAATTCAACAATTTACATTTCTTTCTTAAAAAAAAAATACTCAAGTGGACTCAAGAGGACCTAGACTACTACCTGAATAGCCAATATCTATTTAAAAAGACAATGTGTATGTAAAACTTTCCACAGAGAACTCCAGTTCAGATGATTTCACTGGTAAACTCTACCAAGTATTTAGGGAAGAATACAATATCAGGAACTCAGGAAACTGAAGAGGGAATACTTCTCAACTCATTTCATAATGACAACATTACTTTGATACCAAACCGACAAAAAATAATAAATAACTACTCTCTGAACACAGAAAAGCATTTCTGTGATTTAAAAATATGCAATGACTGAATGGAGTTAAAATTCAAAATCAAACAATGCAAGTCACCATATTAACAGACTTCTAAGAAATGACTATATGATCATCTCAGTAGATACAGAAAGAGAATTGACAAAATCCAATTCCTATTCCTGATTTAAAAAAAAAAAAAACAAACAAAAAAAAAAAACCTCTCAGCAAACTAAGAATGTAAGGGAACTCCTAATCTAATAAAGGGCATCTACGAAAAACCTACAGCTAACATCATCCTTAATGGTGAAAGACAGAATGCTTCCTCCTGAAGATAAGGAAAAAGGGAAGGATGCCCACTCTCACTACTTCCATCCAAAAATGTATTAGAGATTCTAGCCAGTGCAAAAGGGCAAGAAAAAATAAACAACCAGTTCAGAAAGGAGGAAGTAAAACTGTATTTATTCACAGACAGGACTGTAGAAAATCTATAACCATATTTTGCAATTCTGCACCTTTCAGATTATATACATGGTAACCACCCCTCCTCTGAAATCTTCTCTATTCTGCCCTGATGAGTTCATATGCATTTGTAAAAATTCCACTCTCTATATTCAGCATTCTCTATATTCCCCACAACCCTTTTTTTTCCAGCTTTGAGATATAACTGACATAGAACATTGTATAAGTTTCAGGTGCATTAACACGTTGATATGATAGATGTATATATAGCAAAATGATAACCACCACAGCATCAGCTAACATCTCCATCGTGTCATATAATTATCATTTCTTATTTGTGATAAGAACATTTAAGATCTACTCTCTTAACAACTTTCAAGTATATAATATTGTTAACTATAATCACCATGCTTATATATTAGATCCCCAGAACTTGTTCATCTTATAATTGGAAGTTTGTACCCTTTGACCAACATCTCCCCATTTCCCCCACTCCCAGCACCTGACAACCACAATTGTAAGTCTCTGTTTCTATGACTTGGGCCTTTTTATATTCTACTTACAAGTGATACATTTGCCTTTCTCTGTCTGACTTACCTCACTAAGCGTATGGCAGTATGCCATCACAAATGAAAGTATGTCCTTCTTTCATATGAGAATAGTATTCCACTGTATGTATACATACGTCTTCTTTACCCATATATCCAAACTGACAAGCCCCTAAGTTGTTACCATATCTTTGGTTATCGTAATACTGTAGTGAACATGGGAGTGCCAATATCTTGTCGAGATCCTGTTTCCACTTCCTTTCAGAAGTGCAACTGCTGGATCTTATCATGGTAAGTCGTTTTAATTATGGTAGGTCGTTTTAATTTTTTGATGAACCTGCATAACATTTTCCATAGTGGTCATACCAATTTACATTCCCACCAATAGTGTACAAGGCTTCCCTTTTCCCTGCTATCCTCACCAACACTTGTTATCTCGTCTTTTTGATAATAAATATCTAGCACCTGAAGCGATATCTCATTGTGCTTTTGATTCGCATTGCCCTGAGGATTAGTGATGTTAAGCATCTTTTCTCGTCTTTTGGCCATTTGTAGGTCTTCTTTGGAAAAAACTATTCTGTTCCCCTGCCCATTTTTTAGTTGCGTTGTTTGCTTTTTTTCTACTGAGTTGTAGGAGTTCTTTATATAGTTTGGATATTACCTTATCGGCAATATGATTTCCAAATATTTTTGCCCGTCCCTTAGGTCACCTTTTCATTTTGGATTAATGTTTCTCTTGCCGTACAGCTTTTAGTTTGATGAAATCCAGGTGTTAATGTTTGTTTTTGTTATTTGTGCTTTTAGAGTCATCTCCAAAAAATCATTGACAACGACAAATATGTCAAGGATCTTTTCCCATTTTCCTCTACAAGTCTGACTGTTCAAAGTCTTACGGTTAAGACTACAGTCCACTTTGAGTTAATTTTACGAGTGGTATAAGTCCATTTTATAAGTGATATATGTGGTTATCAAGTTTTCCCAACACACCATTTATTGAAGAGACTATCCTTTCCCGTGGAATATTCTTGACTCCCTTGTCAAATATCATGAGGGTTTATTTCTCTTGATTCTGTTCCATTTGTCTATGTGTCTATTTTTTACGCTAGGACCATACTGTTTTGATTACTATAGCTCTATAGTATAGTCTGAAGTCAGTTAAGTGTGATGTCTCCAGCTCTGTTCTTCTTTCTCAGGACTGCTTTGGCTATTCAGGTCTTTTGTGATTCTCTATGAATTTTAGGATTGTTTTCTCTAATTCTGTGAAAAATGCCAGTGGAATTTTGACAGGGATTACACTGACTCTATAGATGGCCTGAGGTAGTATGGACATTTTAACAGTATTAATTCTTCCAATCCATGAGCAGGGGTATCTCCCCAATCTCTTTTATCAAAGTTCTGTAGTTTTCATTAACAGATCTTTCACCTCCTTGGTTAAATTTATTCCTCAGTATTTTATTCTTTTTGATGCTATTGTGAATGGGATTGCTTTACTTCTTTTTCAGATAGTTTATTAGTGTATAGAAACATAACTGATTTCTCCACGTTTATTTTATATCCTGCAACTTTACTGAATTTGCTGATTATTTCTAACAGTTTTTTATGGTGGAGTCTTTACGGGTTTTCTATACATAAGATCCCATCATCTGCAAAGACAATTATATTTCTTCCTTTCCAATTTGGATGACTTTTAGTTTGCCTGCTTGCCCTGGCTACAATTTCCAGTACTATGTTGAATAGGAGTGATGAGAGTGAGTGAACTCTTGCCTTATTCCTTATCTTAGAGGAAAAGCTTTCAATCGTTCACTGTTGAATATGATGATAGCTATGGGCTTACCATATATGGCTTTTATTATGCTGAGGTATGTTCCTTCTATACCCAATTTATTGCTAGTTTTTATCATGAAAGGATGTTGTATTTTGTCAAATGCTTTTTCTGCATCTATTGAGATGATCATCTGACTTTTATCTTTTATTCTATTAATGCAGTGTATCACATATATTGATTTGCATATTTGGGGCCATCTTCGCATCCCAGGAACAAATCCCACCTGATCATGGTATATGATACTTTTAATGTGAGGCTGAATTTGGTTTGCTAATACTTTATTGAGATTTCTGCAGCTTTTTCATCAGGGATAGTGGCCTGCAGTTTTCTATACTTGGAGTGCCCGTGTCTGGTTTTGAAATCAGGATAATGCTTGTCTAATTAAATGAGTTTGGAAGTACTCCCTTTTCTTCAATATTCTGAAGAGTTTGAGAAGGAATGGTATTAATTTTTCCTTAAATGTCTGCTAGAGTTCACAAAACCCTATGGTCCTGGGCTTTTCTTTTTTTTTTTTAATCACTGATTTAATTTCCTCTTTCTTCATGATTCAGACCTGATAAGGTGTATGTTTCCAGGATGTTACCAATCTCTTCTCGGTTATCCAATTTGTTGGCATTTATATGTTCTTATTACTCTTTTATCTTTTGTATATCTGCAGTATCAGTTGTGTCCTCTCTAATTTCTGATTTTATTTATTTGTGCCTTCTCTTTTGCTTAGCAGTATGGCTAAAGGCTTGTCCATTTTATCTTTTCAAAAACACAGCTCTTACGTTGGTTGATCTTTTCTAATGGTTTTCTGGTCTCCATTTCAATTCCTTTGCTCTGATCATTTTATTTCCTCTTTCTGCTAACTTTAGGCTTCATTTGTTTTTCTTTTTTCTTAGTTTCTTGAGATTTAAATTTAGCCTATTTATTTAAAAACTCTTTTTTCCTCTTAATATACAGGTTTATCACCATAAACTTACCTCTCAGAACTGCTTCTGCAGCATCCCATAAGTTTTAGTATGTTGTGTTTCCATTTTCATATGTTTCAAGATATTTTTGGATTTCCTTTTGGACTTCTTCAATCCACTGATTGATTGTTCAAGTGTTGCTGAATTTCAACATATTTATGAATTTTCCAGCTTCTGACCTGTAATTGACTCCTAATTTCAGACCACTGTTATTGAAAAAGATACCTGGTATGATTTCAATATTCTTAAATTTATTAAGACTTGGTTTGTGACTTACCATAGGATCTATCCTGGACAATGTTTTGTGTACATTTGAAATGGATATGTATTCTGCCCCCTTCTCCCTCTCTTCTTCTGTAAATAACTTGCAAATTGGTTCTTCTGGTAGTATCCCAAACACATAGGTTTTCTTCACTCTTTCTCATCTTTCTTCTTTATTTTCCTCTGCCTGTATAATTTCAAAGTTTCTGTCTTCTATGTCACAGAATCTTTCTTCTGCTTGGTCCACTCTGATACTGATTCTCTCTACTGCATTCTTCCTTTCTTCATGAAATTCTTCAGCTCCAGAATTTGGTTCTTCCTTATGATTTCTATCTCTTTAACTTCTCACTTTGCTCATGTACCGATTTTGTTCAATTTTGTTCTCTGTGTTTTCTCATAGCTCACTGACTTGCCTGAAAACAGCTATTCTGAATCTTTTATCCGTTATTCATAGATCTCCATGTCTCTGGGTTTAGTTAATGGAAGTCTATTGTGATCACTTGGTGGTGTCGTTTTTCCATGGTTCTTCATGTTCTTTGGGAGTTTTTCCATTGCTCTCTTTGCAGCTGAAGTATCAGTTACCTCCTCTAGTCTTTACCAACTGGTTTCTGGGGAGAAGAAATACCTTCCATCAGCCCTGTTAGAAATTCTAAGGCTTTCTCAGACTTTCTATGGATACACCTGCATACTTCTTGTTCCCATTTGTGGCAGAATTTTCTATTTTGCACGCCTTTTCTCAATCTTACAATATACCAGGTGGAGTGCCGACTGCCTCTTTTATTTTCCTAAGGGTGGCACTACCCCACAAGTTTGTGCTCTCTTCAGCAGTACAAAGACCTGGCTGCAGAGTGGGAGGATGTGCGAGTAAGACACAGGGGATGCTGAGGATGCCCATGGGCCAGGTAAGGGAATCTACAGGTAAGGCTTTTCCAGCAACTCAGGGGTGAGCTTCTTGGTGGGAGCCCATGAGGCAGTTAAGAGAATCTACATCCCTTGAATGTACAAGAGTCCTATCTGCTGCTATCCCAGTCTTTTCTCACATCTCAGCCAGGGAGCTCCCAATTTAGTATTCTAGATAGGATGAGAGAGAAATGCGCCTCTTTGGCAGCATCCAGCATAGCTGGGGAAACTGGATGTCCACTTACCCATTCTGCCTTTCCCCCATGGGAGAAATCATGGGCTGAGATGGGCTCTGGTCCGAAGCTGTACTAATTTGGGGGAGGGCTGATTCATGTAAGGCCAAGGTGTTCCTTTTACCCACTCCAATGAGTCCAAACTCATATTTTTTTGCTCCCACAGAATGCTGGAACTTCTCTTCTAGAAACCTGGATGCCCACCAAGGCTCTCTTATCCCTGGTTGAATGTCTCAGTGTTCTCTAGGAGCTTCAGACTGCAGCTGAAAAAGGCTAGAGCCAGGTCACAGACCAGTCTGCAGGGTCCACAGCCAGGACAGAGGTCTGTTTGCCTATCATCTGATGCATGGGTGGGCCAGACTCCTCCTGGGTCCTTTGGTGTATAGTGCTGATTGCAAAGCCCCCAAAAAGGCATTTTTGTTCATGGATAGATGCTGAAATACTGTTGTATGTGGTGGGGGACAAAAATGAGGGACATCTTATGCAACCACGATGCTAACATCACTCTTCCCATAGCCCTTTATTTATAAATCTTATTTTCATATTTATCATTTTTCTGTAAGTTTGTTAAGCTTTTTAAGTTTAGGGCATTATCTTACTCCATGTTATATTCCCACTGTTTGAAACACAGTACCCCATAAATACTTGATGAATAAACGAATGAATGAATGATCACATGGAAAGCCACCTTAACTTTCATGTTTCTCAGATCCTGTTGTTTCATGCTGATCACCTATGTTGATCTACACTATCTCATCCCTCTACAATATAGTGCTAAGTTTCCTTCATGTGATCATTTTGATTACCATCTCTCTCACGTATCTCGTTTTTAACCCAACCAATTTTTATGATCTATTCTGAAGGCAAAAAAAACCCACATTTGTCAATTTACTTCTCTTCCTTTAGGTTTTGCTATACCGAGATTAAAATCTAAGCACAGACAGTGCAGACGCACAGCCAAACCACATATGCAAAAATTCATAATAAAACAAACCTTACAAGAAATTCAAAGTGTGTTCTTATCATTTAGAAATATATAACAAAGAAATAGCAAAATCTCTACTCCAAGATAGCGGTTCTAAATAAAACAAAGCCTGCCCATCCTGCAATGAATCAGAAACTGTAAACGGGTATAAAACTCAAAAGAAAAAGAAAAAACTATTATGCACATAGTAATTCCCAGCCTCTTCTTTCTTTCAGCTTCAATATTTTATAAGACTTTTATTTCATAATGTTCTTTTGTCTTAGAAAGTAACTTAGTATTTTAAGTAGTCCTTTTAACTGGCTAAAAATGTAGAAAGAATAAAAGTTGATGGTTTTCTGATTATTATAAAGATACTCTCCCCCAAAAAAACATAATCATCAAAAAGTAACCAGTAAATGGAGAGAGGCCAGAGACAACACTAATATGCTAGACTGATTATAAGAAATCATCAATTCATATATGCACCCCTATGTTTACTGCAGCATTATTTCCAATACCAACATATGAAAGCAACCTAAGTAACCATGAATAAATAAATGCATAAATGTAGTATACATATACAATGGACTATTACTCAACCATAAAAAAATGAGATCTTGCCATTTGCAATAACATCAATGGGCCTAGAAGGTATTATGCTCAGTGAAATAAGTCGGACAGAGAAAGTCAAATACTATATGATTTCACTCATATGTGTAACCTAAAAACAAAACAAACAAACAAAAAAAGCAGAAACAGACCCATAAATACAGAGAACTGGTGACTGCCAGAGGGGAGAGGGATGGGGGATGGAGAGAATTGATGAAGTGGAGTGGAAGGTACAGGTTCCGGCCATGGAAGGAATAAGTCACCGGGATGAAAGAAAGGTACAGCATAAGGAATGTAGTAAATAGTACTGTAATAGCACTGTATGCTGACAGATGGCAGCTACACATAATCACTATGTTGTACACCTGAAACTAATGTAACACTGTGCGTCAGCTATACTTAAATTAAAAACAGAGAAAGAGAGAGAGAAATCATGTGTTCAAAACAAAATTGTAGGTCCAATAGGTCATCTGTGAAGACATAAAGAGAGCTTACTCTAAATGTTCTTTTTGAGGGGCGCCTGCATGGCTCAGTCGTTAAGCGTCTGCCTTGGGCTCAGGGCGTGATCTCAGCATTCTGGGATCGAGCCCCACACCAGGCTCCTCGCTGGGAGCCTGCTTCTTCCTCTCTCACTCCCCCTGCTTGTGTTCCCTCTCTCACTGGCTGTCTCTCTCTCTGTCAAATAAATAAACAAAAACTTTTAAATAAATAAATGCTCTTTTTGAAAAAGTTTTGTTAAATTACTCATTATTTTCCTGTGGAGTGAAACATTATCCATTCAGAGTTTAGTGCAGCCCCTGGCCCAAAGCTGCTATTTTCACCATAAGCATCTTTACCAAGTACCCCCTGCCTACACCTGAAACATAAGATTCAGGAACAAATGCTGTAGCCACTTCTCTTCGTTCCTGGTAAGCTCTGCCTTCCCATTTTCTAGTTTTGAACCTTCCTTCTCTTCTTGTTTCTCTAATTTTTCTCTTGGCTCATTCCTCCCCTTCTCCACCTAGCCTCTTCAAACTGACAACTTGTTTATGTGGTCTAAGTTTATTTGGTTTCTCCCAAAGGCACTATCTCTTAGAAATGAATGTGTCTCTAAAAATTCACATAGACTGAATGTTTGTATCCCTAAAAACTTGTATGCTGAAACTAACCCTGAACATGATAGTATTTGGAGACGGGGGCATTTGGGGAGTTTGGGGCGTTTGGGAAGTAATCAAGGTTTAGACTGCATAAGGGTGAGGCCCTCATGATGGGATTAGAGGCCTTATAAGGAGAGAGAGAAATCTCTCTCTTTTCTCCTCTACTAACCCTTCCAGTCCTACCCTAAGCACAAAAGGTCATGTGAGGACACAGCAAGGAGGCAGCCACCTGCAAGCCAGGAAAAGAGTCTTCACCTGAAACCAAATCCTACTGGACCTTGATCTTGGACTCTCTAGCCTCTAGAACTATGAGAAATAAATTTGTTATTTAAGCCATCCACTCTGGTATTTTGTTATGGTACCCCACATACACTTAGACACCACCCCATCCTCAGCTCCAAGCCTTGAAGTCCACAAACTAATGATAACCCAGTTTTTAGTTTTTAAAGATTTTATTACATAATCTCTACACTCATTGTGAGGCTTGAACTCACGACCCCAAGATCAAGAGTCACACACTCCACCAACTGAGCCAGCCAGGCACCCCCAAAAGTTTTTAATTTTAATGAAGTCCAACTTACCTATTTTTTCTCTGTGGCCTGTGTTTTTGGTGTCCTATCCAAGAAATCATTGCCAAATCCTGTGTCATGAAGCTTATCCCCTAAGTTTTCTTCTAAGAGATTCATAGTTTTAGCTCTTACACTAGGTCTTTGATCCACTTTGAGTTAATCTTTATATGTGGTGTTGAAGATTTTATTTTTTATTTTTTTGGCTTGAAAAGGAATAAAGTCCCTGAACTAAAGAAAGTACCAAGAAGCAAAGCAAGGAAGTAAAAAATAAAGCTCAAAGTAGAGGGTGCAGACAGTGAAGTAAAAGAGGCCAGTAATAATTTGCAGCCCTTCATTAAGATAATCCATATAATCCAGTGTTTCTCAAATGCACTATGGGCATTTGGGGCAAGATAATTCAATTCTTTGTTGTGCAGAATACCAGGGCACTGTAGTGGTGAGGATTCCTGGTCCCCATCCACTAAATGCCAGTAAATGCTACCCTTCCAATCAGTGTGACAAGCAAAAAATGCCCCCATGTTTCCAACCCTCTAAGGGGAGAATACTGGCCCTTGTTTTAAACCACTGCACAGAAAGTATTGAAAGGGTAGAGTCTAGAAAGACTGTTTATATCTACATTTCTAAATAGCACAGCACAAGTAAGAATTTCATCCCCAACTATAATACAAGTCACTGTAATAAAACTTAGTTTTCAATTTACTTTATGTTTCTTAACATGTTAATATGTAATCCCTTATCTAAATTGAGGAATTCACCACTATACTGAATGCAGAATCCCTTCTCTCCCTATAGGAGCCAGAAGGTTCAAAATAGTTTGTCTTTCTATCCTCTAACAAGACAAGAGCCTATTACCCACACTTAGACAATCAGATGCTCTGGCTGGGACTCAGAGCTGACGTAAGTGACATAAAGAAACAAGGACTCAATTTTAGAAATAACTCAGGAAGTAGATCCAGGGTCAAAGGTAACAAAGCCATAACCAGTGCTCAATGATCTGCAGCACCGACAGTGGTACACTGTTTCTTAACCGTCACTATGGTTCTGCATACCTAGCTTCCTTTAATACCTATTTTCTAAAACTAGTTCTCAAGCCTTTATATCAATTCTGAAAGCCAACCAATATCCTTCCAATAAATACCTTTTGAAACATGCATTATACTTGGTTCCCACTGTTTGTATCCAAAATTCCTCTACTCTAAATTTTTAATGCAGACTGAAGAGATATTCTGGGACTGCGACCTAAGCTCATGCCTTTGACTCACTAACTCTCAAATTGTTGCTAAGGCAATTCCAACCACTGTAGAATGAAAAATTCTGACCTACCACCACCACTGAAAAACAGAGGAGTTCCACCTATTGCTTAAAACTCCCAAGTTATTCTGAATATGGTATAAATGAGAACAAGCTGGAAAGCAGGAAAGCAGTCAACCAACCCATAATTACTAGTTACTATTACTCACTGATATAGAAAGTACTATCAGGGATTTGGGAAGAGACCTGGGACTTGGCAAAGCACTAACCTACATAGCCTGCCTTTCTGCAAAGCCATTCACATGCCTGAGTTGCCAACTGCTATAACTTCTAGCATACACTAAAAGGGCCTGCCTCAGTCACTCCTGTGACGAGGTCCTCCTGATCACCTGCCCAGTTCAAAACCATCACCTGAGGGAGACCACAAGGCTCTCCAGAGAAAAGGCCCATCCCAAAAGGGATCCGTTTTGCCTAAGGTGAAATGGCTATTTAACTCCAAGTCTACAAAAAAAGAGGCCCCTCATAGACTGCTCCACTCACTCCTCACCTGGACCTAATTAAAGTCCATACACTAAAAGAGGTGCCTGGGTGGCTCAGTCAGTTAGGTGTCTGCCCTCGGCTCAGGCTCTCCTCTCAGGGTCGGTCCTGGGATCAAGCCCTGCATCAGGCTCCCTGCCCAGGGGGAAACTGTTTCTCCCTCTCCCTGCCCATGCTCTCTCTCTCAAATAAATAATAAAAATAAAATCTTTATAAATATTTTTTTTAAAGTCCATACACTAAAAACAAGGAAGGCAGATAGCAACAGTGAGTAAACCCAAATCTTCAATTCCAAATCTACTCTTCTACACTTTCCTTCATGATGCTGGGGCTTAGACTCTGCAAATTATCTCTTTTATCAATGGGCTTCCTACTAGGTTCAACCAATAAGCAGTACTAAAGGGAGACTGGAAAGCAAGAGGATGGGATCTTGACAACCTAATTCTAAAATACTTATGGGTATCAATTCATCAAGAAGATGTAGCAATTATAAACATATATGTAATAATTATAAACACCAAACAACAGAACCCCAAAATATATGAAGCAAGCATGAATAGGACTGAAGGAAGAAACAGGCAATTTTACAATAATAGTTGGAGACTTCCGTACTCCACTTTCAACAACAGCTAGAACAAAGATGATGTAAATAACTAAAATCAGAAATAAAAATGGAGACATTACTGCCGACCTTACAGAAATAAAGATTAAAAGACAGTACTATAAACAAGTATACACAACCAAATTAGAAAACTTAGATGAACTGGACACATTCCTAGAAACACACAAACTACAAAAAGTGACTCAAGCAGAAACAGAAAATCTAAACAGACCTGTAACAGGTAAGGATCTTGAATCAGGAACCAAAAACCTCCAAACAAAGAAACGCCCAGGACTAGATGGTTTCACGAGTGAATTCTACCATTTTTAAAGAATTAACACCAATCCTCCTCAAACTCTTCCAAAAAAATAGAAGAGGCAAGAACACTTCTTAACTCATTCCATGAAGCCAACATGACCCTGATATCAAAGCCAGACAAAGATGCCACAAGAAAACTACAGATCAATACCCTTTAGAAATATAGATAAAAATATCCTCAACAAAATCCTAGCAAACTAATCCCAACAGCATATTAAAAAGATTTTACATACTATGAGCAAGCAGATTTTATCCCAGAAATGAAAACGTGGTTCAACACAAGAAAATCATAAAATGTAAAACAACACATTTATGGAACAAAGGGAATAAAATACATGATCAACTCAACTGATGCAGAAAAAGCATTTGACAAAATCCAACACCCTCTCATGATAAACATACAGCAAACTAGGAATATAAAGAAACTTCCCTCAACATGATAAAGGGCACTTAACAAAACCTCACAACTAACATCATACTCAGTGGTGAAAGACTAAAAGCTTTCCCCCCAAGATCAGGAATAAGGCAAAGATGCCCACTTTCACCACTGCTATTCAATATTATACCATAAAGTTCTAGCCGGAGCAATTAGGCAAGAAAAAAAAAATCAAAGGCATCCAAGTTGGAAAGGCAGAAGTAAAACTATCTCTATTCACAGATGACAAGATCCTATATGTACAGAAAATCCCCCAAGAATCCACAAAATGACTACTGGAAATAACAAATAAAGTCGGTAAAATTGAGAGCACAAGCTCAACACACAAAAGTCAGTTATGTTTCTATATATCACAAATGAAAAATCCAAAAAAAGAAATTAAGAAAATAATTCCATCCATAATAGCATACAAAATAATTAAATGCTTAGGAATAAATTTAACTAAAGAGGTGAAATACTTGTGCACCGAAAACTACAAACACTGCTGAAAGAAACTGAAGAAGACGTAAATGATGGAAAGATACATTATGGTCATGGATTGGAAGACTTAATATTGTTAAAATGATAAGACTGCCCAAATCAATCTACAGATTCAACAAAATCCCTATCAAAATTCCAACAGCTGTTTTTGCTGTTGAAAACTGAAAAGCAGATCCTCAAATTCATAAGGAATTACAAGTGGCTCCAAATAGTTAAAACAATTCTGAAGAAGAATAACAATGTTTGGAGCTCTCACATTCCCAATTTCAAAACTTGCTACAAAGGTTCAGTAACCAAAATAGTGTGGTACTATTCTAGGTCATGAATTCCTATCTCTGAATGCATTTTCCAGATTATATTGCATTATATTCTCTTGCATGTGAGGTGTGTGCAAATCCAGTGGTGCAGAATCATGAGATACCTATTTAAAATAATGTCTCTTCTTCTGTCTGCATCTCTGATTCTTTCTGATTGCTCTCCCTCTTCTTCCCTCATCCCCATTCTCTCTAAAACGTATGTACATTTTTAGAGTACTTTAAGTCCTATTAAGCTCTGACCAAATGGCCTTTTATACCTATGACTGATGCCAACACAAGGTCCATTATTTGATTTTTTGTATATTAGATAATAATGATTTACTTTTTGTGATAATGTGAAACTAAATGGGTATAAGCTATGTAATTAAAAAAAAAAAAAAAACCAGTGTGGTACTGGCATAAGACAAACATATATAGATGAAAGGAACAGAACTGAGTGTCCAGAAATAGACTCATACTAGTACAGCCAATTGATTTTCAAAAAGGGTGCCAATACTATTCAATTGGGGGGGGGGGGAAGTTTCTTCAACAAATGGTGCAGAAACAACTGAGAGCCACATGCAAAATAATGAAGTTGGACCCCTTTCTCACACCATACACCAAAAGTCAAGATGGATCCGCAACCTAAATATAAAAGTTAATATCGTAAAAGTCTTAAGAAAACAAGAGTAAATCTTGGTAATAAATTCTTAAATATGATACCAAAAGCATAAGCAACAAAAGAAAATAAACTGGGCTTCATCAAAATTAAAAACTATTTACATGAAAGAACATTTTCAAGAAAGTGAAAGATAATCTACAGAAAGGGCGAAAATACTCACAAACCATCAATGTGATAAGGATCTAGTATCCAGAAGATATGTCTTACCACTCAATAACAAAAGGACAAACCACCCAATTTTTTTTAAACGGGCAAAGTACTTGGGTGGACATTTCTCTAAAAAAGATACACGATGGCCAATAAGCACATGAAAAGACGTTCAATATCAGTAATCATGAGAGAAATGCAAATGAAAACTACAATGAGATACCACTTTACACACACTAGGATGGATTTAATTTTTTTTTAAATGTTGACATGGATGTGGAAAAACTGGAACCTTCAGACGTTGCTAATGGGAAGGTACAATAATTCAGCTGCCATGGAAAACAGTTTGGCAGTTCCTCAAAAAGTTAAACATAGAATTACCATATGACCCAGAAGTTCCACTCCTTGGGATATACCCAAGAGAATTAAAGACAGGTACTCAAACAAATACATGTATACATGTGTTCACAGCTACACTATTCACAAGAGCAAAAAGGTGGAAACAGTCCAACTGCCCATCACCAGAGGAATGCATAAACAAACGGTAAATTGTCTATACAAACAATGGAGTATCACTCAGCCATAAAAAGGAATGAAGTACTGACACATGCTACAACATGAATTAGTCTCAAAACATTACGGTAAGTGAAAAAAGCCAGACACAAAATGTCTTACATAGCACGATTCCATTTATGTTAAATATATACTACATGGGTCATAACACTTACCAGAATAGGTAAATCCTGAGAGACAGAAAGCAGACTGGCAGTTTGCCAAGAGTTGGTGGGGAAAGTGAGTGGGGAGTAACTGCTTAATGGGTATGGAGCTTCCTTTTAGGGTATGAAAATGTTTTGGAACCAGACAGAGGTGGTGATTGCACAACACCGTGAATGTATTAAATGCCACTAAACTGTTCATTTTTAAGATGACTGATTTTATCTTATATAAAATTTACCTTGATTGAAGAAATAAATATTTATGGAGGAGCTTAGACCCAAGAAGGGCAAACACAATTTTAACAAACAAGGTAAAACCCACCCTAACTCTCTTTGTGCGGCCATAATAAAGTATCATAGAGTAAGAGGCTTACGAACAACAAAAATGTATTTCTCATAGTTCCAGAGGCTGGAAGTCCATGATCAGGACGCCAGTATGTCAAGTTCTGGTGAGAACCCTCTTCCAGGTTGCAGACTGCCTACTCCTCACATGGTGGAATGGGCAGAGAGAGAAAGCAAGCTGTCTCACATGTTTTTATACGGGCACTAATACCATTCATGAGGGTTTCACATTCGTAACCTAATTACCTTCCTAAACCTAATTAGGTTCCACCCTCCTCATACCATCTCATTGAAAATCAGGATTTCAACATGTTAATTTGGGGAGGACACAAGCATTCGGCCCATAGCATTACCTGATATCAAGACTTATGCAAAGCTACACTCATTATTACACTTACTAAAACAGCACACCATGCTAATCCAAAAGAAATACACAGAAGGACAGAGAGCCCAGAAACAAACCTAGGAAATTATGGAAAATTGTTTTATGGAAAAAAACAGCATTACAAATCTATGGGGAAAGACAGATTCTCCAATAAGTAGCACAGGGAAAACTGGACACCTGTACAAAAAAATATAAACTCAATCCCTACCTCATCACAAACAAAAATCAAAACCAAGTAGTAGGTTAAATCCCTAGATGTGAAAACCAAAACTTTAAAACTGCCAGAATTGAAAATACAGGTCACTATAATTTCAGGGTTTAAAGCATTCCCTAAGCAAAATTCAAAAAGCAATACCATGAAGAAAAATATTAACAATTTCAATTACATTAAAATTTTAAACTTCTGTAACATTAAAGAAAACATAAACGAAGTATAAAAATAAAGCATCCGGGGCGTCTGGGTGGCTCAGTTGTTAAGCGTCTGCCTTCAGCTCAGGGCGTGATCCCGGCGTTCTGGGATCGAGCCCCACAACAGGCTCCTCTGCTGGAAGCCTGCTTCTTCCTCTCCCACTGCCCCTGCTTGTGTTGCCTCTCTCGCTGGCTGTCTCTATTTCTGTCAAATGAATAAATAAAATCTTTAAAAAAATAAAAAATAAAATAAAGCATCCATTTCCAAGAAGATATGTGTAATGCATATAACAAAGAATTCAGTCAGAATGTATAAATAATTCATACAAATAAGAAAAAGGAGAAAAACCCAAAAGAAAAATTGACAAAAAATGTGAACAAGCAACTCAAAGACTAGGAAACCCAAACAACAAATGTTAAAAAAAAAAAAAAGAAAAGAAAAGAAATTCCACCTCACTAGTAATCAGGGAAATAAAAACTAAAATTGGCATCAGATTAGTAAAGATGTTTAAAGTCTAACAATACCACGATTTATGAAGATGCAGGTAGGAGTGTAAATTGGTATAACCACTCTACAGACAATTTAGCAAAAAAATTTTGAGTCAATGATACACCAACTTTACAACTCAGTAGTTTTATTATTAAGTTTTTACCATGGAGAAAAAATGGACTATCATAAGTCCTAAAATGGACTAAGTGAATAAAATAATTGAACCACAGCCCAATTATCAACATACATAAATTGTTAAGAAAATGTTGAGCAAAAAGAAGAACTTGCAGAATGATATATATAATGTTTAAGAACATGCAAAACAGTATGTAATTATGCATTTATATTTATATAGATAATTTTATCAATATATATATGTTATAGAAGTATAAAATCATACACTTGAGAAAGACAATGTCAAACTCAGGCTAGAGGTTTGCCTCAAGAAGAGTAATTTTCAGCTAAAATAGGAAAATGTTAACATTTTAAATAGCAGGTACAGTTACGTTAATATTATGTTAAGACCTTTATGTATGCGTGTAATTCTTTTAAAAAATAATGATACAGAGAACTTATACCAGATATCAAAACATACTATCATAAAACTATGAAATTAAAACAGTGTAGTGCTTTGGGAAATAACCAGAAAGATCCATGGGGAGGGGGTTAAAAAAAAAAGAACTATGCACATACTGGGATATATTATCATTTATTTAAGTAATCCCCTGTTGACAAACATTCAGATCATTTAAATATGTCATGTTAATAGTTTCAGGGGATATTCCTGAACATTTCTTGGTGCAGTGATGTCACGCTTTCCCAAGAATAAGTTCTTAGAAGAAGTGCTGAATCAAAGAATATGCACTTTACATTAGTTGATACTACCAAATTGTTCTTCACAAAAATTCTATTAATTTAGACCTACAAACAGTCTAAGTGCAAGAGGAGCCAGTCACTCAATGTTCACTGCACTCGAGGTATTACCAATCTTTTTAAGTACTCTACTTGTTAAGTACAGGGAAAAATCCAGGTCATGAAAAGGTAAATGTTTATTGATGGGATTGTTAATTAACAGAAAAATTATTCACATTTATTATTATATGCATAACAGATACATACCAAACAGATATAGACCTTGTATTAGATGCCACCTTACTGCCAAGTAATTTAAGAGGTCATGTATGCACATATAACTTTATAAATAAACTTACAAAAATAACCATAATATAGCTATCTACAGAGTTTCAGATACATAAATACATACAGTCGTGCCAGATCTTAATTGGTGGGCATATTTTTTTCAGATGCCAGTCTAAATGCTGACTGGAAAAGCTATAGAACATTGCACCTTACTTCCAGATAACACAGTCTGTATTCCAGAAATGCATAAATAAATGACATAAATGCATTAGAAAAAAAAGAGAGGAGGAGAGATAAGACAATAACCTATCTGAACCCTCAAAAAATGCCAATGACCTAAATGCATACACCAAGCTTCATTTAGGTGAGACGATATCTCTAAGACCCATAGAATCTGACTCCAAAGATGGTAACACATACTTAAAAAATGATGTTAATATCTGAATCTAAGATTTAAATTTTTCAGTAGTGTCCAAGTCAAAATTAATCTTCTATAATCCCCATACTTAGTATAATGCTCAGCACGTAATAAATACTCAAAAACACTTGCTGAATAAATTAATGTGACCAATATTCTTTAATGGTAACATCATTATCACAAAGGAGAGGCCAAGAGATCTGCGTAAGAGGATGATAAAGCTCGATTTTATAAATACGTAAATGTCAAAAATGTAAAAGGAAAAACAATATACACTTTGTTCTTTGTAGTCTCCAGACAACTTCGTATCCTTTTGTTTCTTTAACTCATTATATAACTTGTCACTAAAGTTCTTGTTAAGGTATGGGGGATAAAAGAAAAAGACACTTTCAACGGCATCTCTCAATGTTAGGGTTAGGAAATCAAAGAAAATTTTGCATCAAGGGTAGTAAGATCTGCGGCCTGAATTACTCAGGGACTCATTGTTTTCCACAGCATCTATCCTAAAGACTTAGCAAATTAAGAGATGGAATTGTTAACTGGGCTCAAAAATGATACCTGAAAATACTTTTGTCAATATACCTATTACCTTCACTCGGGCCAGCACATAAAATGTTCCAAAAAAATGTCCAATAAATTATACTTTCAAAGAATATAAAACAGTATTTCATTCATTGACACTTTTTAAATTGGTACAAATTTCATTAAATAATCGTAATATTATAGAAGTGAATTACAGTCACATACGAAATGGTTTTTAACCTTTATTTTTATATATAAAAATGACACTGCTAATTCCTGTTTGGAACACATTTTGTTTTCACAGTATGTGTAATATCTTAAAGTAAATTACTGCACATTCTTCAGTTCCCTACTTCATGAAATTATTAGTATTTCACATGTATGAGTTGGAAGGAATCTTTAAAGATTCAATCAATTCCCTCATTTCATAAATAAGGCACAGGGAAGTGAAGTGGCTTATTTAAATATACTCCAGCAAGTAAGGGCAACGCTGAAACTAGAGCGCCTATCTCTTAACACTGAGCCTGTTGTTCTTTTAAATATACAATGATGTCTTCCTTCTGGACTACATATAATTCCAAGACAGACCATTGAAATGAATGCCCTCTGAAGGAGACTTTTCTTAAAATAAATCCTAAAACCTAATCTGTAAATAAATCTCCAGTGCATTCTTCTTATAGCCATGTTCTAAAAGGAAAAAGTTCCAGCAAAGGTTCAATGGCAATCAAAATAAACTTTTCTGACAGAATCTGCACAATTACGGAAAATAAAAACAGCAAATGATTGTCCTGGCCAATTAATATGTAGCATCAGCCCCAAACCATAAGCTTATTTTTTAAATAATTTTCAAACAACAGTAAACAAAACATTTGCCCAGTTAATCAATTAACATTTACCATGTACTACTGATTTCAAAAAAAGTCCTCCTTCTCTGTAGGGGATAAGTTCCAAGACCCCTAAAGGATGCCTGAAACCACAGATAGTAACAAACCCTCTATCTTCACCATTTTTTCCTATACATAACTATGATAAAGTTTAATTTATAAATGAGTAATAGTAAGAGATAACTCATAATAATAGAACAATTAATAAACATTACATGAATGTGGTCTCCCTCCCTCTCTTAAAATACCTTATTTTACTGTACTCCCGCTTCTTATGATGATGACTGTGATGATAAATGCCTATGTGATGAGGTGAATGTAGACGCTGTGACCTAGTATTAGGCTGCTACTGACCTCACACGTCAGAAGGAGGATCATCTGCTTCCAGAGTGCGGCTGACCGCAGGTAAATGAACCAAGAAAGTGGAACTGCGGATGGGGGGGGGGCACTACTGGAGATGTTTAATTTCTCAGGTGCCAACTTTCAGCATGATCTAATTTTATAGCTTTATTTGTAAAAACCAGGTTAGTAATGCCTAACTTACAGGTCTGACATAAAGACTAAAGCTTAAATGTATGAAAACATTTATCACATGCTCTCCATTGTTTTCTTCCTTTATTCCTAAAGAAGGAGAAATTCAATGTGGGGGCATGCAAAATAACTTAGATACATTTATAGCAATAAGTGTGTTGTAGATAGGGCCAATAGGAATTATTCCCTAATTTTTTTAATTAATTTTATAAAGGGCCTTTATGAAAGACTCTATGCTTTTCACTGGAAGACAACATTCCTCCTACTTTTGCATCTTACCTCTCAATACCTCCTTGTGTTTTGTTTACACCTTCTCTTAGGGCATTTGCCACCTTGCCATACACATCATTTATTCAACAGGTATTCACTTTTATTAAGGGCCAAATGTACTTCAAGCACTGGACATATAAAGATAAATTAAAGACAGTTATTTGCCCTCAAGGAGCCCATGCTCTTTTAGGTGAGACAGAGAAGTAAGCAAATAGACTGCAAATATGCAATCACAGACATACATGAGAAAGATAAAGTACATGGGAAAAACACTACCTACAGACAAGGGAGGTAAGGGAATAAACCCTTAAGTGGATTTGGGCAATCTCAGCTGTAATGGATAAATTAATATTAACAAGAACCTTGCAGATCAGAAAACACTATAAGGAAATAAGATTAAATGCAAATCACTCCAAGTAACTGAAGCATAGAATTACAATAAATAATGCTGATAAAAAATAAAAGCTAATTTCAAACTACATGTCATAGAGACTATATAACCTACATAAGACAATGTTAATAATTTAAAAGTAATATTCTTAGATTGTTTGGTCCTTTAAAATAAGAAAATGCAAAAATATTAATAAGAGTACAGAAACATTTCAAAGCCCTAGAACACTTACAAAACCCAAGAGAAATTTTGGAAAGGCTATTATAGCTCTTAAAGTAAATAAACAAACTAATGCTTGAACAAATTTGATTTCCTTAAAACATTTAACTTGATCCAATAAATGCTATTAATATATTAACATTCAACTTCTGGAGTACCATCTCCTGGAATTTCCAACACTAACTGACCAACATGAAAATCAGAACTTATACCTTGGCATTCTGCATTTTAACCATACCATTCTAATACTTTATTCATTTCTGAGAAGAATTAAAAATATACTGATATATTCAGTGATTTGATAATGCTGAACCAATAAAAGCAAGGTCACTGTCACTTGGCCTAGGATCAAAATTCGACTTTAAATAAGAATATACCAAATGTCATCTGGTAAGCAGTACCAAAATACAGCCTCTTCCAAATCACTACCAATACTTACAAAAGATGCAGAAAATGATGAAAACTCAGACTATCAAAGAAATAAGAGCCACCATGTCACAATTTGGAAGAATTCTTTACTAATAACCATACTTAGATTGTACAGAATCAAGCCTTACATCTACTCCACTAATAACTGATCTCAGAGACCAAGGGTCTGTCCCAATAGGAAAATGGGACAGAGACCTCCATACAGTCAGAGCACTCACTGTTGAACTTGACTTTCCCCACCATCTCTTCCCCATTCTTACCTTATTATCTAACTAGTCAGGTTCAGTCAGAGAGCAACTCCTGGAGGATGGGGGAAGTGCGTGGAAAACAGAATGAAAAACTGTTTTCTAAGTGGTAATGGACAAGACAAGAAGAATCTCAGTAGCTGTCCATGCAGCCAACTGTACTCTGAATTTAGGAATCACATAAAAATGTACTCTAGCACCAAAACAGCTGAGAGGACTAAAGATGCTACTATCACAGAAGAGCAGAGGAAATTACACTGAGAGGTGCACAGATCAACTTGCTCTCCAACTACAGAAATGGAAAGGGTATTCACTCAACAAAAGTAAACAAAAGCTATATACATATATACACATACAATCAAGGCATCTACATCAGACTGTTGACGTATATCAAGTACAAACAGACATTATTTTATTCACATCTGAGTAAAGGGAAGTGGGAAAAATAACCATGAGCCAAAGAGAGTAAATACATTACAAGGGAAAGCCCAGCATACGTAAGAGGATAAAATTATGCGGCTCCCCCAAACACAAGCAGAATGCCATAAAAACAGGATAAGGGGGGAAAAGGCATGGAAGAGAGATGAGATAAGGAAGGATATTAAAATTAAAATGACGATAGTGAGATTTAAAATCTCTACTCTTGCAATAAAAAGCAAAACTGAATCAAGCAAAAAATGCAAATCATGACATGAAAATCTTGAAAAACTCACTAACGCACACTGCAATCTAGACTAGACACATTTCAAGTTCAAAAGTGACGTATCATTAGTGACTAACACATTGGCCAGCACAGGGTTACAGTGATTACCTCTAGTACAGTGTCCCACAGCTAGTTAGTAAAACCAAGACGCAACTTTAGGTCCTTCTAACTCCAAAGCCTGTTCTTTCTGTTTGAGGAAACTATCAGAAGTTAACATACCTTCAAGTATTCAACTTAAACTAACAAAATCCTGACTAGAGGATGAAACTTACTGGCAATTCAAATAAGTGTTTAAAAAACAAAACCACAAAGCCCACTTATGCAATGCCATTATATAAAACAAATGTCAGTTTCAAAAATGAAAGAAATTAGTAAGAAAAATTTCAACTAGATAGGTCTGTTACGTACACAAATTGTGAACGTGATACTTCATGTATATCAGTGTATATTTATAACAACATACATGTGTTTTATGACCAATACCTGTTTTGGTTACCTTGAAATCACAGATGCTAAAAATGACTGTCATCAACATCAAACCATGCACTTTACATTATTACCATCTGAAAACTATGGATTATTTGTGAACCACCTAAAAGAAGGGAACATACAGGTTTTTTCATGAAAATACTTTATCTTAAATTCATGTAGTATCGATTATATAAATTAAAATATTAATTCTGTATGATATATATTTCTCAGTAATCCATAGCCATATCACCCAGAAACTGGGAGTTATCCTGGACTCCCTCCTCTTCCTACCTTAGCCCCCATATTCAATCGACTATCGATTTTGTGAAACAACACATTAACAACTCTTGAATCAACTCTTCTTCTCCACTAATTTCTCTTCTTCTCCATTATCTCCACTGTGGTCTAAGCCAATCTCCTCTGTGACCTAGACTCTCCTAATTTCCCATTTCCTCCTGTTCCTCTCCAATCCAGTGTTTACAATGCAACCGTAGTGATTATTTAAATGTTTAAAAAATGATTATGTCATTGTCTTGCTTTAATGAAAACCCTTCACTGACTTTCCATAGTACTCAGGATAAAGACCAAAATACTTGACTACAGACCCTCCAGGATCCTGTCCAGGGATTCCCAACTCAACACCAACCAGGTGAAACGCTGATTCATTAGATTTACTTCTCTGGCAGCTTAGCTGAGTGGCAGAAAATGAAGAGCGCATGCCCCTCTAGAGGGAGTAGCTGCTGCCCAGATCCAGCTCAGGGCTGCCACCTGAAAATACAGATTTGGGTGTTGCCAGATCCTCCAATTCTTTAAGAGAAATCAGAAATCCAGACTTTCATGTGAAATCTCCTGATACGTGAAGGCTCGCAGTTCATACTTTTGAACAACAAGGAGGCCAAATCTGACCTCTCTTGTCGTCTCTTCGCCTAGCCGCACACTGCTAGATCTCTACACCAGCCACACTGAACATTTCTCAGATCCTCAATGATGTCAGGCTTTTTTCTTAGAGTTCTTGCACATGTGGTATCCTCTGCTTTGACCACTTTTTTCCCACATCTCTACTTCACTTAGAGATCTACTTGTTCTAAGTCTCTGAGCCATTCATTGCTTCCTCAATGAAACCTTCCCCATTCCCACTGCCTGCCCCCCTCCCACAACCCCAATCCACAGGACAAATCACACCATTATGTGTTCTGACAGCACTGAGTACAGCTTCGTAACACTTATCACACTTTGAAAATAAATGTATTTATTTAACACCCATCGTCCCCCTAGAAGGGAAGCTCCATTAAAGCAGGGCCTGACACACAGAGGACAGGCAACACACATTTGTTGCTAACTATTTTGGTTATAAAATGTTCCTTTCGACAACAAGGTTCGGGTACACTTTTAAAATATTAATCTGTACCCAACTTTTCAGAAACATGTACAGTATTTAAAGTAGTCTCAAAATTAAAATTCAATTAAAACGATAATCGCCAATAACAACTGCTAATCTTTACTGAGCACTTACTGAATACTAGGAAATATTTTGAGCACTTTCCATGTACCATCTCATTCACTACAACAATCTGTAAAGTAAGTGCCAATGTCATCCAGAGGAAGCAGCTGAGGCAAAGCTTAAAAATTTCAAGATCATACATCTAATCAGTGACAAACTAGGGCATAAATCATGCAGTCAAGACTCCAGAACTTAAGCACCTAACCACAATACTAAATTAACTCATTAATAAAGAAAAGTCAATTCAACAAGTACCCCTTAAATACTGTGAATAAGAAATAATGGCCATGATTCATTTTCCATTACTTATCCATTAAAGTAAGGTTTCTCATCCTTCTACCCTGCACCCTTCTACATACACACAAAATCAATTACCAAACTATATTTTTCAAATCAAGATTTTTTTTTAACCACACCCAAACTAGGTATGATTTTAGCACCAACTAGGTCTGTTAAAATATTATCTTTCTGAATGATTTTTAAATGAGCTAATGTTTCTACATTAGCTTGATGTTTTGTGTCTCATATTTTAAACTTACTATCTCACTGATCTCTATTTTGAAATGTATTTCATTGCCCACGTTAGAAATTGCTACACACTGTGCTTTCAGATAGGATAAGCAACAACCGATAACATACCAAGCAAATACAAAAATAAACTGATATAACCACAGAAATATGTACAGAGGTAATACAGGGATCCCTCTTCATCTTAACCCTTACTATTTGAATCCTTGCTTTCCAAAATTTAGGAACTAAGTAGATTTGAATAAATTCTCACATGTATCATTTGCTACCCGCGTTCTTACTATCCAAAACTCACGATCTGGCTCACAGTCCCTTACTATTAGAACTCAATAACCAACCAAAGCTCCCAACTCAGGAACCCAACAGTTTTGGGTAGCAATACACAAAGCATATGCATTCACAGATTATATAAATTTAAGAAATCTTGTTTAAGAGATCTAAGTAGGCTTTTTCAAAATGTAAATAAGATGGACATACTTGTATTCTCAAAAATCTTTTTTCTTCCCAAATCTTACATTTTAACTACACTTAACTGAGAATTTTTCTGATGAATGTTTTTAAACTAGAATGTTGCCATATACTGCATATTTTTTAACCTTTAGGCCACACTTAAGATATAAACTGTTTAGTACACGACAGATTAATGTAATGATAAGAGTTAAATAATGTTAATGTGTGGCTCTCAAAGAAACCTGAAGCCAGTCTTAACGCCCTTTATTTTCAAGTATTTATCACAGTTTGTATAAAAATCATGGGAAATAAGCTTCTCCAGGAAAACAATACTTTCAGTGTTAATTTTTCAGCAACATATTTCACAGATCACATCAGATTTTTCTCAAAGTCACAAGAGCAAAGGGCAAAAAATAAATGAAACTGATGCGAAAGAGTACAGAAGTTGAAAATGATGGCAAAAAGTCCAAATTTAGTTACAAAATAATGGCCTGGAACAATTTGAGAAGTAACTACTCCATAAGGTTCGGCCAAAAGTCAAAGAATCAGGAAGCAAATAATGAATTAACAAGATTGAGAAAAAGGAAAAACCAGCTGTCATTACAACACTGCATTATCCCAAGTATTTAACTTAGCCTCACACGTGAACCTAAGCTATTTCAAAACCTCATGCTTAATAAAAAGTTAAAACTAATGTCAGTTGAAAACAGAATTCAAGTGTATGGGTTTTTTTCACATACTCAAAAATTATTTTAACAGGAAAAAGAGGGGATTTAGCAGGTCAAAAAAAAAAAATGTAGGTTTGAGAAAAGTAAACTACTTTCCCAAACTCTTCTTTTGACACAAATTGCATAAATGATTTAAAGAGATAGTCACTAGTGCTCGTATTTTATCCTAATTTGGCTATACTCACCCAAGAGCTCTCCTCAAATTTGGCGATTTGAAAACATGTGAACCCTTTCATCAACCAAATTGCAAAAGTTACTTGACACACTCCAACCCACATATTTAAAAAAAAATAAAAAATTTAAAAACATAACCAAATCTTGCTACAAGACACAAAGTAAATGACTGTAAGATTCAATGATACTTTTTAACTGATTTCCATATGGAACACCAAAAAAGATTCCCTGAAAATAAGGACAGGTATGTTCTGCCCATAGTTTGCCCCTAAAAAGCTAAGATTCACTACTAATCTTTAACTACAAGCTAGAGAATAAGAGCCCTTTGGGAGAGAACAAACTCATAGAAACTGTCAGGATTCAATGGGTCTATTTCACAGGGTGGCACTATGAATGCAACACATTCTCATAAATAAAGGCGCAGCGTATGTGACCACTTCTTTAGATTAAATTTTCCTACCTCCCAATTGTTCACATCAGACCTAACACCTCTGAGCGCAAATGTTTCTCCTACATAAAACAAAGGAACTGCACTTCAGATGGGGCTCTAGGAGGCTTTCCAGTCCACAGTTTTATGCTACCAGTCTTGAAATAACTACAACTCTAAGGACTCAGAGAAAATTACATCTTCTGGAAAAAAAAAAAAAATTTAAGGGAGATTTGATGCAATAAACCATACCTTGCTCTGCCAAATATTAATACCAAAACTTCTGAAATAAACAAACCTGTGTCTATGTTCATCAGGTCCATGGATCAGGAAGACTCCAGGGTTTTTAGCCCCTTTGCTGGCATCTACATGAGGAATTAACACATCTTCCAAACCCAGATCAAAGCGTTTGTGTTTTGAAGAGTCTGGAAGGAAGAAGAATGCCCCAAAACACAGGGTGATGAAGGCACTTAGAATAAGGAGGAGGATAAACTTCTCGGAAAGTCTCAAGGTAGCCCTGTGATGTGGGAAGGAAGGCGGCCCCAGGTTCAGAGGTGGTATCCTTCGTCCAGATAAGGGCAGAAGCGCCGGGGTAGTCATCGTTTACGCTCTTGGACAGAATATTTTATAAAGTTCTCATCTTATATCAAATGTACAATACATTGAACAGTCTCCAAAATCTTGGCAAAAAATGGAGAAACTCAATTTTGCTCCTCTTAAAGGACTGTTGTGCTTTTTAATAGGGCACCTCTTTCACGCTCGTCCAATTACATTCAGAAACGTGTGTGGCCCCCACACGATCACTAGTTCGTGTCCTGTGGTATTTTCTCTGCCATTTGGTTTTCAGTACCTCATCGAGTTATCACAAGTCTCCTCTTCATTCCTAAGAGTAGATGAGGCAAGCAACACTGCAGAAAGGATGCAAGGTGGGGTCTTCCATTCTGGCACCCCAGCGAGATGCTCCAATGTGATCTCCCGCCCCAAAGGGGAGCCTGACCAGATCCGAGGAGTTGCAGAAGGTTCACTTAACTACCTCTGATGCTTCGGTTCCAGAACCTCTTCACCTCGGTGGTGGAAAAATAAGGGGCTCCTCGGAAGTCAGCCAACAGGGAAGGAGGGAGGTCTCCCGCCTCGCCGGGAAGGCGAAGCGGCGGCGCCGGGCGAAGTCGCGGGAAGAGGGTCTTGCACGCCCGCGCCTCCCGACACCGCCCCCAGGCTCCAGGCTCCGGGGAGAGCTCCGCCGCTGCCCCCTCGACGGCCGGCGCGAAGGGCATTCGCGCCCCAAATGCCTGCGCCCTCGCAGCAGCCGCCGCCGCCGCTGTTGCTAGCGCACGGGTCTGGCGGGGAGCGGAACTTCCTCCTCGGGCGGCCACTGAGAAGCCCCGGCGTGTGCGGGGGGAGGGGAGGCGCGGCGGCCGCCCCCGCCCGGCTCCTCCTCCCGCTCGCCGCCGCCGCCGCCGCCGAAGTTAACCCCGGTGCCTGCTCCCCGGACGAGGCCGCCGCTGACCCCGCCGCGCCCGGCCGCGGTGACCGGGCCCCCGCGGCTCCGCGGCGTGGGAAGAAACCGAGCCGCGGCCCCTCAGTCCGAGAGCCCGGGGCAGGCGCCTGCTCATTCCTCGCTCGGCGCTGGGGAGGCGGCGGCCCCGGGCGCGCAGGAGCGGCCGCGCCTCGGGCGGGCAGAGGTCGGTTCCGTCTCTGTCCTCGCCGGCCGCGGGCCGCCGTGGGAGCTTCCTCGGCGCCGCCTCCGGTCGCTCGCAGCGGCTTGCTCTGGCGGCGGCGGCGGGTGCGGGAGAGGCGGCGCGTCCACGCGGTGCGGGGCTGCGGCCCGGTTCTCGGCCCCTGCCTGGTAGGCCCGGAGAACGCAGGCAGCAGAGGGCCGACGCCCGTTGGGCACACGCCTGCAAGGGACCCGAGGTGCAGGAGGGGGATGGATGGCGCGGGCCGGCCTGCCGCCCCGACTCGCGAGTGGGCGTCCCCGGGCGCCGGAGTGTGAGGTGCGCGCGCACGCTCCCGGCCCCGCCCCGCCCGCGCTCCGGCCTCGCGCCGCTGCGGGCTCCAGCGCCTGCCCGCCGCCCGCGCGACCCCCGGAAGCCTGATGCTGCCGCCGTCTGGGCGCGCGGTGGGCGCGGGTGGCCCCCTTCGCTCGTCTGCGAAGTTTGCTGCTGCCAGGCGCCTTCTCATCGCCAGTTGGTGGCATTGACCCGGCCTTGGAGAGCGGGAGGAGGGCTCCGGTCGCGAAGGTTTCGCCGCAGTTAGGGCTTAGCGGAATTAACGGGCTCTGGCGTTTAATCTGGCTCCGTGGGAGTCTTGCCTTCTGGTATAGACCGTCGGTCCTTAGGGCCCAACGGCGGGATCTCAAACTTCTTCCATGTAGCCCATGTGCACGTTGCTGGGCACCCGAAACTCGATCATCAGTACGTAGCACCGACCATGTGCCAGGCTCTGTGTGAAAAATGGCGAGCTTGCCCTTTCCATTACGTTTACTTTCTGAGGAATGGGTCACACCAGCCCATATGAAAGCAGCCTCCTCATGATTCAATTTCTGCAATACGTTTTCCAGTCATCTCATTGCTCACCACCACCACTCCCATAAAAAAGTATGATCGATGAGGTGCTAAAACACAAAAAGGCAATATTGTTTAAATTCAGGCTTAGAAACAATCTAGTCGATTCCTTCATCTGTAATATTGAGAAGAACCCTGTTGTGATTCAGTGCGAAAAAAATGTTTTATAAATGTATTGTCGCTTGCAGCTTACTTCACATTAAGTTTTATTCTAATATTAAGATAAGTTGCCATTCTCTCTATGCGTCCTTACTGATGGCTGGGGATTGGAGAGGAGGCCCTTAAATGGCAGGGGAGAAAAAGACCGTCTTAGCTCAAAAATCAAGCAAAAAAAAAAAAAAATCCTCATGCTCATTGGCACAACTCAAAGTACATTCCAGTCTGCACTATTTTCAGAAGCTGTGCATACTATCTACCATATGACAAAAGAAGTCATTGTCGTTGACCATGCTTCACCAAATCAGAGATAAAAATGTCAAGGGAGGGCCCCCTCCCAGGAGTTCACCCAGTCATGCTGGCAGTAAAGTGTGCTGAATCCAAAGTGAGGTTTGTGTTGGACACTTGTGAAGAGGAAGTATAAGAAAGGCCCTGCCTTCCAGAAGTGTCTCTATAAAGTGTGCCAATTTTATGAATAAGTTTCTAATGCTGAGCCTCTCCCGAAGCCAAAGGAGAAAAAACATAGGTTTCCTACTGGTGAGGTCATTATTTCCCATGAAAAGATGAAGGAAAATAAATATTGAGCTGTGAATGATATAGCAAGTTATGTGAGTCTTGAAAAGTAAATATCTAAGTTGACATCAAATCATTAACCACAGAGAGATCAATCAGAGGAAACCTGCCACAACCTAGTGTGGCTTTGGCAGGCTCAACTTCAGAGCTTCTGGAAAAGGCTTATATGTGCCCCTTCTTTCTTGCCCTTGCCTTTCTGCAAAATTTACTTTTCCTTCACGAGAGTAAAAACATCATTATTTAAATTTGGGGTTATCATAGGTGTTCAAATGCAGTCTGCAATTCTAAAGCCACTGATGCTATCAGTTATTTTATTATAATCCTACACAAGCATCAAAAAGTAGCTTGTAGGGTCGCCTGGGTGGCTCAGTCGGTTAAGTGTCTGCCTTCGGCTCAGGCCATGATCCCAGAGTCCTGGGATCCAGTCCCGCATCGGGCTCTCTGTTCAGTGGGGAGCCTGCTTCTCCCTCTGCCTCTGACCTCTCACTAATCGTGCTCTCTCTCTCTCTCAAAAAAATAAATAAAATCTTTTAAAAAAAGCATGTAAAAAATTACATATATATTTGTAAAATACATATATATGTAATAAAAATTGCATATATATTTAGTATATATGTATTTAGTGTGTATGCTCTTCTAGAGACTAGTTCCCTTTCAAATAAGTTGTAAAAGAATCAGCAGTTTTGTTGGGTTTCTTTAAAGCAAGTTGCAAATGTATTCATAAATATGATTATAAGTATATAAAAATATGCATATGAAAGGATTAAAGGGGAAGATTTGAAAAAGTAGTATAGCTGTTGTGTTAAGATGTTGGTATTACATTTTATTTTCCCCATGTGTTCTGTTTGTGTTCCTTTTATTATTAAATAAATAAATAATGTTAAACTGGTACTCGAAAAAGTTGAGGTCAGATTTCAAATATGTGGACTCAGTTGTATCAAGGTGAAAACACATCTGGGGGCAATCAACAGAAAGGAGAGAGTATATAAAACAGGGAAGGATCTCATTCTAGAGAGTGCAAAGAGAATATCTCATTTTCAAAGAATAGTTATGCTTTGATCAAAGGCATAGACAAGATTCCAAAGTGGCAGATAAAATGGTGATTTCCCTTTTATAAATACAAATACATTAATTGATATTTCAGTAAATATGACTTACTAAGTTACTAACAAAACAAAATTTACCCCTACATATTTGGATTTATAGGACTATTACTAAGATCCACTTACATAATACAATGTAAAAGTTATTTGTATTTGTTCAATCTTATGTTAACTTTTCCTTTATCAAAATAATTTTAACACATATTACACACACACACAATCTAGCTGCGTTTTCAGTAAAATTGAAGTTATATGCTAGAGAAAAAATATATACACACCTGATATGAAAAAAAAAAAAGCTTTTGTTTTACTTACATAATCTGCTCCTTCTTAGTTTCAACTGGTTCCCAAATATCCAAGAAAGATGTTAGAGGAGAAATTACCAGATTTGACCAATAAATGCATAGAGAGCCAGGCTTTGACCCTCTTCTTTCTGTTTTCTCATTATTCTTTGAAGCTTTCTTCCTCAGAGGGCAGGGATAAACTGAAGTTCAATGTTATGAAACTCTCAAGTTAGGTCTATGAAAATCAGCAAAGCCATAAAAGCTTCAGGTGTCTCACTGAGCCCAAGTCTTTGAGGTTCATTTGCTCATAAAAGACACATTTGTTGAAGAACTTCTATGCAACATACCCTACAAGGTGCTAGAGATTTGGAAAAATAAGTCAGAATCTCTATTTCAACCAGCTCACAGTCTGGTGTGGAGAGATGGCTGAACACTGACAATTACAAATGGTGGGGGGGGGGGCAATGTTAGAATAAAGCCCCAGGGGTTCATGGGAATACTGAAAGGACACCAGAGTGAGGGGAGAGTGATTGGGAGTGTGTTGGGGAAGGTTCCTGAATCAATTGCCACCTGAAGTGGAACCTTTAATTTAACCAGGAGGAGAGAAGAATGGTGCTCCAACCTAGGGAGCAGAGTATGCACAGCAACTCCTTGCTGCCTTTTCCTGCCACTTATCCAGAACCCTTCCCTGCTTACTCTTCCGATAAACAGCTCCAGTACTCTCTAAAGGGGAAAGTGAAATTTTCAAATTTTAGAAAAACCTATTCCTATGTAAACACATTGCTGGGGCCTCCCGGAGCCCAAGACAGGGCCAAGCAAGGAGGAACCCAGAAGCTTAAGCTTCATTGAGCTCATATAAATTACTTCTGCTCTGAGTCCAGCCATATCCAAGGCTAGTTCATCCTTTGACCTTCTCCGTTACATAAGCCCATACATTCCTTTCTTCATCAGAGTGAGTTTTTGCCTCTTGCAATGCAGAGTCTTGACTGATACACAGCACGTCTGCGTGGTGGTGCTGGGGCTGCGGTAGTATGCAAAGAAGCATCAGTAGTCTTACCAATGTAAAGGACCACTCTTTCAGGTGGCCGACAGGCTCGGGCCAGGGACAAAAGTGGGATAGAACCAAGAGAGAACAACTGTCTTCTTGAGCAGCTGGAGGAGAAGACCTATAATTGAAAGGGCAGAACGCAAGTGACAGCTGAGCTTAGCAGCCCCTACGGAAACCTTCCAATGAATGCTCACATCAACCTTACAAAAAGCAGTCCGATGCTAAAGGAAGTTAAGCATTCTTTATAAATCCCCATATTAAAGTTGTTTTTAATCCATTCAAGGCAGTTAACTTTGAGACTACGTTCCATTGATTTATATGTTCATTCATTAAATATTATTGAGCATCCACTCTCTCCTGATGCTATGCCGTGTTCTAAATATCCAAAGGTGAATACGATATGGAGGCAGCTGCATATAATGTAAAGTATATAAGCTCTGGAACTAAGAGAATCTTGGGCCTAATCCTGCCTCTGCCATTTGCCTGTGTGACCTTGGAAACATTGGGATCCTTCCTTATGCTTCGTTTCTTCATCCATAAGATTAAAATAAAAATACATACCTTATAGGGTTGGACTTCCTCATAGTGGGGATTCAGTAAATATTAACTATGGTTTTTATTATAGGCATCAGGATGAGAAGGCGTTGGCAGGTGAAAGAAAAGGCTTGGAAGAAGGAGAAAGAACATGGCGTGTGTTAGGGGCACCTCCTCTCCCCTGGTCCCATTTTTCCAGGGGGTGGGTAGGAGAGTGTTCCCTTAGAATATGACTTTGGGCTCCTTATACCGCTATCCTTCACACTCAGGACTGAGTTTCTTGATTGGTGAGTACCATTACATTCATTGGCTCATAGTTCTTGACTGGATGGAGCTAATTTATTAAAAGACCCCAATTAGTGAGGATTAATCCTCTTGTTCCCTTTCTGCCCCAGGGCAAAGCAGACAATGATCTTGGGTAAACAAGTCTGTTTGAAGACCCAACCTTCCCCTTTGGTAGGCTGTTCTGAGGCTAGATTCTGTGGGGATTAGGAACTGGCACAATGTCAGCAAGCCCTTTTGGGTTACAGATCCAGAACCTTGTTCTTTATTAGCTTATCTGTAATAAAGCTGGCATTTTAAAAACTCTCCACTTGACTGTCTTCTATGTCTTGTTTCATCCAAAACTCAGGGGTGGGATGGGGAGAAAGAGCATGCAACTTATTGATCCTCTAAAGTAATTCATTATGGCTAGAACATAGATTGTAGAGGGAGGGATGGTGAGAGACAAAGCCAAAGAGGTGAACATAGAAGGATTTCTGCTCAAGTGGCTGGTACAGTAAGGTCATGCTTTGATCCATTCCTTTTACTCTACACAAATAGTAATGATAATTAATACATAGAAAGAAAAAACCAAAAAGACACAACCAGGCTCAAAAACAAATAACCCTTTTCATAGATCAGAAATAGAATAAAAAGCCTGAAGCAGTCTGAAGCCACAGGCCTACTGGGGTCTCAGGTTTGAAAGCCAAGATTTTTGTTTCCTGCAAGGTGACAGGAACTAAAGATGCTCCAAATAAGGTGGAGGATGGGAACCAAGCTTGGTTCTTGAAGTCAGGAAGTCACGAAAGGAGGCTTAAAGTAAACTGCTGCCAACCCACTGCCTAGGGAAGCAGAAGGACAAAGACACAGCCTTGAAATCAAGAACCAAGCCAAGCAGCTGGCCAAGTGACTGGTTCTGCAATATCCCCGATATTACGGTGGGGTTGAAGCCTCAAAATGCCAACATGAGACCCGATTCTAGAATGGAGATCCAGGGAGGCAGGTGGAGACGAAAATTCCTGAACATGGAGGGGTGAGCACAGCGTGTGTGAGAGGGGAAAACACACACACACAGAGAGAGAGAGAGAGAGAGAGAGAGAGAGAGAAAACCAACACTAAACTAAAACAAAACAGAAAACAGCAGTGGAAACTTTCCGCTCAAAATGAGCCTGACCACCAAGTTCCAAACACATATTGATACCGAGTACTAAGAACAATGACCAACAGAATGAACACTCAGAACATGAATTTACTCCAGATAAAATTAATTCTATGGAACTGACAGAGATTTTTAAATTAATATTTTTGCATTCTCCAAGTGATAAGTGCCAAGAAATTAGGGACATTTTAAATGGACAGGAAATTAGGGAACAAATACAAGCTGAGTAAATAGTAGATAAATGTGAAAAGGAACTAACAGAAATCTTAAAAATAAAAATATGGTCCAAGAAAATCAATAGATGGCATTAAGTCTGGAGCTGGCCAATGTGGAAGAGAAAAAGTAATGAGTTAAAGGGATGTATTGAATAATTCACCCAGAACACAGTATAGAAAAATAAAGAGATTGTAAAATGGGAGCAAAAAGTTAAGATTCATGGGGATTCTTTGGAGTGGCTCCAACATATGTCTAATAGGAGTTCCAGAAGGAAAAACTGAAGGGCAGCATGGAGACACTCTACTTTAAAAAAAGGAAGAAATGACTGAAACTTTTCTAATCAAAACGTCAGAACACTTTGAGTAGCAAGCAAGACAAATAAAGGTAAACTTTTACTTTTGTGGCATTATAGAGAAACTACAGGGGCATAAGGGGGAAGATAAAATCTCTCAAGTTACCAGGGGGAAAACAGTGGTTATCTACAAGTTACCAAAGGAAAAACACTGATTATCTACAAAGAGACTATAACTAGAGTTCTCAAAAGCAACAACAGAAACAAAAGGACAGCTGAGTATCTTAAAAGTTGAATGGAACACTAGCAAGCAAGAATTTGATTTCCGTTTAAGGAAGAGGTCAAGACAAAGACATTTTCAATCTAAAAGACTAACAGCATTTACCACCCACAGCCCTGCACCAAAAGAACTACTGAAGAACATCCTTTCCCAATAAGAAAAATAAGCCCAGAGGAAAAGGACGGGATACAAGACACTGGTGAGGGAAGGAATTAATAAACATGATGGTAAAATTAAAAATAACTACTTCAGTGTTAAAAAAAAATGACAAGAAGAAGGAAATGTACAATGGATGACTAAAGCATGCTAAGTCCCTTGGGAGATGTATAGAAATAATGACTTTTTCTGAATGCTTTGTCTCTAGGATATTGTATATTAATAAAAAGCTGATCTAGAGCTTCTAAACCTGCAGAGAGAAAAGCATGGCCAAGGGTTGAGGAAATTCGATGTAGAAAACTGATCATTGAATAGAAGCCAGAGAAGGAGGGAGAAAAAAAAAGCACACACACAAAATGGTATAGTAAAATTAAGCACAAATATATCAGCAAGTACAGTAAGCAAACCGATTTAAATTACTTATTAAAAGACAGATTTTCAGGTTGGTTTAAAATAACATTCAGAGGGCACCTGGATGGCTCAGTTGGTTAAGCTGTTGCCTTCGGCTCAGGTCATGATGCCAGGGTCCTGGGTGGAGCCCCCGTGTAGGGCTCCCTGCTCAGTGGAGAGCCTGCTTCTCCCTCTTCCCCTGCCTGCTGCTCTGCCTGCTTGTGCTCTCTCTTTGTCTCTCTATCAAATAAATAAATAAAATCTTTTTTAAAAATGAAATAAAATAACATTCAGGTATATAATGCTAGCAAATGACACAGAAACTAAACCCTGGAAATACTGGGCATAAAAGGATAAAAAAGATAAATTATCAAAATGCTATCAAAAAGAAAGCTGATGAAGCATTATTAATATCAGACAAAAAAGTCTTTTAAACCAAGTGAAATAAAGAGGGTCACTACCAAGAAGTTGAATGTACCTAATAACATAGCTTTCAATTACAGAAAGCAAAACCACCAGAATTACAAAGAGAAATTGACAAGCCCACTGTCTGAGTGGGAGATTTTAACGATCTATCAGACACAGCTACATCAAGCAGACAAAAAACAGAGGCAATAGAGATCGTATCATGAAGGGCCTCTAAGGAAGCCACATTAAGGAGTTGGGTTTTATTCTGAGAGCAATAGGAAGCCATCCCAGGGTTTTAAGCAGGGGAATGATTAGATCAGATGTGTGTTTTTAGATGGATCACTCTGGCTATCAAATGAAGAGTGGACTTCAGGGTGGTCAGACTACATAAAGGCAGGACGACCATTTAGAAAACTCTTTCTACCATCTAGGCAAGAGATATTAATGGCCTGAACTAAATAGTGGTGTTGGTGAGGAATAAGAGCAGGCATTTCAAGAAGCGTCCGTGTAGTATGGTTGATTGGATGGCAGGGGAGAAATGAAAGATAGCATCTGTACACCTGCCCTAGAAAACCTGATGCATGGAACTGAAAAAGAAGAGTGGGGGAGAAGATATTATTTCCTTGTTTCTGATTATACCACTTAACATTCAGCCCCTCAATTTAGACATTCAAACTGGTTCATTAAAAAGTTGTTATATTCAGGGTGCCTGGGTGGCTCAGTCAGTTAGGCACCCAACTCTTGATCTCAGCTCAGGTCTTGATCTTGGGGTCCTGGATTCAAGTCCTGTACTGGGCTCCATGCTGGGCATGGAGCCTACTTAAAAGAAAAAGTTAGGGGCGCCTGGGTGGCTCAGTTGGTTAAATGTCTGCCTTCGGCTCAAGTCGTAATCTCAGAGTCCTGGGATCGAGCCCCACATCAGGCTCCCTGCTTAGTGGGGAGTCTGCTTCTCCCTCCTCCCTATGTGATCTCTCTCCCTTTCACTCTCTCTCAAATAAATAAATACATGAATCTTTAAAAATAAAGTTAAATTGTGGTGCCTGGGTGGTTCAGATGGTTAAGTGTCTGACTTCAGCTCAGGTCATGATCTCCAGGTCCTGGGATCAAGCCACATGTCTGGCTCCCTGCCCAGCAGGGAGTCTGTTTCTCCCTCTCCCTCTGCCTCTCCCCACTGCTCCTGCTTTCTTTCTCTCTCTCTCTGTATCTGTCTTTCTCAAATGAATAAAATCTTTTTTAAAAAAGTTAAATTATATTCAATATACGAAGAGTATGCAAATCAATTTTAAATAATGTCTATCAAAAAGTATTCTGCTTTTAACTATTGGTGCTTAGGGAATGATTCAATAATCTGGGGGAAAATGACACTTTAACAATACCAGAAAAATGTGTGTGTGTTCTAAATGATCATTTTCCACGTGATAATAGTCCTTTAGGATTATTTATATTTTTATTGCAGATTTTCTCACTTTTCTGTACATAATGGTTTTCAAACACACCTATATGCCTAACTACTAAAGCAGTAAAGCAGTCGTGGCTTTCCTTAGTGCACAGCTGGTATTAAAAGCAAGTAAATCCAATATGTTGGCTGTGAATTCTTACAGGGAGTTATAGGTTTCATGGCACATCACTCCTTTCCGTTTCCTAGTTGCCATTAATTACCTTCAACTAATGTTTCAGTTTACAATATGTGTCTATCCTTCAGAGAACAATGATCTTGCATTGACTGAAGTTGGGAGGGGTATATATATTATACGACCAAACTGAAGTTACTTTTAAATGCTGAAAATAAGGAGCTATTATTGCAAAGGCAATTTAGTAGCTTCAAGCATGAAAAAGGTTTAAAGGACTTACAGACTTCCAATTATGAATTTTAAGGTTTTGTATTTACTTTACAGACATTCTAAAAGGCAAATGAGATTTAATTTTAAAGTTCCAAACGTGTTGTGCAATTTCAGGCTAACATTCTAACACACAAAGTAAAGTCTGAGCCTGTAATCCACCACCGGACTGCTCCAACAGCCGAGAAACCCTTCAGAGCCCTACAGGGAATCCACCTGGGCGTCTGCACGCTGGAAGTTTCCCGGTTGTAATAAAGCCATAATGAGCTGTGTGACTCTAGCATTGCCACTTAAATGATGGCAAAGATGTGTTTTGAAAAGACAAAACCCTTTTTGTGTCTGATTTTTAAAGTGAACACTTCATTTATTTGAGGGCAAGTACTGCATTAAATTTCACACATGGAGTCTGCTGTTTATTACAAGCCATTATCAGATAATTTCACTTCAGACCATATTACTTCTTCAACTGCAGCCCTCTGCATTCAGGGGCAGAGCAAGCAAAACGGTGAAGTGGGCTCTTCTCCTTTAAGGGCAACTGGTATACCACTCCACTTACAGCATGATTTGGTTACCGTCATGTTATATAGACACCTCTCCCTTCATGGAGAAATGCTAAAATCACAGAGGTCCTGCTATCACGATGCTGTAGGAGTCTTCTTCCCTATCATGTAAGCTGAAAGAATGGATGCACTATGCTTTTCTGGTATTTTGCAAAATTATTGTTAGTTTTAAATGGCATGGATAAAATTAGGACATAGCAATAAAATTATAGTTTGTATTTCCAATTGAGCCAGATATGTTAAAGGTAAGAAGTTTTTTGTTCTTGTTTTCATGTTGGTGGTAAGCTTTTTCTTCAAATCTTTGTACTTCCTAGAAACATAAATGGAAAGGAAGGAAGGAAGGAAGGAAGGAAGGAAGGAAGGAAGGAAGGAAAGGAGGAAGGTGGGGGGAGGAATTAATGTACCAGTAGATGAGAATACTGCTCAAGAATTACACACACTAGGGGCGCCTGGGTGGCACAGCGGTTGAGCGTCTGCCTTCGGCTCAGGGCGTGATCCCGGCATTGTGGGATCGAGCCCCACATCAGACTCCTCTGCTATGAGCCTGCTTCTTCCTCTCCCACTCCCCCTGCTTGTGTTCTCTCTCTTGCTGGCTGTCTCTCTCTCTGTCAAATAAATAAATAAAAAATCTTTAAAAAAAAAAAAGAATTACACACACTGCACAGAAAGATTCATCAAGATTTGAAGATAGAATCAGCACCCAACAGGAAAAAAGTAATTGTATCATTCCCACAGTAGCAATGTTAGTCATTATAATAACCTAACAGCAAGGAACTTGGAGAGGTCTTTAGTGTTTTCTCTCATTTTTTAGCAAAATACCCACAGTGTCCCCACCAGACACTATCTTATTTTATGATTTGGGGGAAAAATGAAGATTCCTCAAATGTCTGTTTTGCTATTTCATACAAAGTCATTCTCTGCATCTAGACTAAACTCTCCCGCCTTAACTTCTCTGCCAGTGATTCCTGTAGGCAGTGGGGAACATGACAGCCACAGCATCTCCGGGGCATCAGGTTCCCTTAGGCTGATATAAGAGGAGAAGCAGAAATTCCTCATATAGGTAAAAATGGGGCTAGGGAGTAACCACTTACCCCAAGGTAAGCCATCAAACTAAGTACTGCATAAATATAGAAAAAAAAGAACACTGGGGAGCAATCTGAATAAAACCTGGAGGGAAGATGCACCAGAGGGCACAGACCTGAAGTCGGTTATGGGTAAGGGACACAGAGGTCCTGCGTTGTAACTTTCCATAATAGAGAAGGGTCTCTTGATGAGACCATGGCTTGCAAAGGCAAAGAACTATATTTATTTCTAATGAAATAGACAAGCAGTCTGGAGGCACTTACATTCCAAGGCTTTGTGGAATCATCACTTCATTCATTCATTCATTCATTCATTCAACTAACTTAATTTATCATCATCATCACCATCATCACTGACGTCAGGCATTCTTCACCTTTCTCCGTTAACCAGATTAATGCTCCACATCTGACTGACCAGTTCCAGTGGTTCTCAATTCTAGTCGTATACCATAATCACCCATGAAATGTTGTTCTGAATTTGTGTGCCCCAGCCCCTTTCCTGAGCCACTAAATTAGAATCTCCCAGGGTAGGATGTGGTCATGTAATGAACCCTAAAGGGCTATGCTGGGAACCAAAGGCTGCTACAACGTCACGGCTACCCACCTTAGGCTCAGTCTTTCTGGAGCTCTCTGGGGAGGACCCACGGTTCAGGCTTAGGTGAAAAAACAACCACCTACAGGGTTCCAGCCAGATGTCTTTGCTTACTGTCCCGCTGAAGGTAAATTAACGAGCTTTACGACGTCTGGTTGTTTGGTGAAGGTATAGAGGTGATGAGTCAAAAGCACCGGGGGCGGGTGTGGGTGGTGGTAGATTTATCCGTGAGATTGCCCATAAATGGTTTTAATTCATGTATTGTCAAAGAAAGGAACTATGGCTTGTCTTCCATAATTTGCATAGATGATTTCATGAGCTTTTGGCAAGTCTAATACAATTCCAACAGTTGGAGGGAGGAGGAGGGTAAAGGCTGGGAATAAGAGCACAGACTCTAGGGCCATGCCGCCCCAGGTTCACCCACTCGTTGTATGAGCCTGGGTATCTTACTTATTTAAGCTCTCTGTGCCTCCGTTTCCCCATCTGGAGCATTAGCGTAATTGTTCCTAATTCATAGGGTCATTTCAAAGACTCAGTGAGCCGGCACCGGTGCAGCTCAGGAACGCAGCCTGGCGCAAAGCGTGAGGTATACGGGATCAGCGGGTGTTATTCAGGGGAGAGGTTTTACATACTCCCCCCACCCCCGAGACCTGCTGAGACACCAGGACTTTGCCCTGAGTCCGTATCCACATGCTGTGTCTTGTTTTGATCATTTCTTTAGTGAATTTGATGTGCTATGACCCATGCTGGGCTGCCCCTCCGCTTATATTGAGACATAAGAACAGGGACCAACCCTGGAGAAACCTTGAGTCCCACCCTTTTTTGGAAAATTCTAATAGAGAAAAGGAACATTATCATCCTGAGAGCCTATTATTACTGCCTTGGAAAATGCCAGACTCTGAAAACACAATTTGTCAAATCAACTCAAACTCAGTCTAACTCTAGTGGGCCCCTTCCCTGAGAGCCCCCAGGCCTCCACCTGTGCCTTTGTTCGTTATAGAACCCTTAACACTTCGGTAAATTCCTTGAAGTTCCCCCAACATGCCTTGTTCTTTTCAGCCCCTGGGCCTTAGCAGAGGCCTTTGCCACCCCACACCCTGTGGTTTAGTTTTTAAGATTTTATTTATTTATTTATTTATTTATTTATTTATTTATTTGAGAGAGAGAGAGAGCTTGCACAAGCAGGGGGGAGGGGCAGAGGGAGAAGTAGGGTCCCCGCTGAGCAAGGAGCCCAAAGCGGGGCTGGATCCCAGGACTCCAGGATCATGACCTGAGCCGAAGGCAAAGGCTTAACTGACTGGACCACCCAAGCACCCTACACCCTATGTCTTCTGACATGGACTTGAAATGGCCTTTTTATTTGCCAGCCTTTCTCTCGAGGCTGGAAGTTCTGTGAGGATCAGGACTGAGTCTGCCTGGCTGACCGTTATATCCTCGGTACCGAGTGCGGTAACATGGAGCAGGCACTCCATAAACGTGCAAGGAGTGAACAGCAAGTTCTCACTGTTGATGGATTAGGACTCTGCCACTTGCCACTGTGCAACTTGGAGCAGGCTACTTGACTTCTCTGATCCTCAGCACAAACATTACTTCCTGAAAGATTCTTGCAATGACTAAAAAGATAGAGTGAGAGGAACGCAGCTGGCACAGTGCCCAGAACAAAGTTAATGTTAATAGTTAATACATGTTTAAAAAAGCAGCACACCCAAGTGCACCCAAGCCTTTCATTTTCCTAATTTTGTCTCTTTCCTTATTTAATAAAAATGGATGTTAGAACCATAATTGTCACTATCAAAACCCCAGAAAACAGGGGAGACAGGATTAAAGGTCAGAGGCTACCACTCTGCCGTTCTCCCACGTAGACATTTATTAACACTGATGCATTAATATTCAGAGACCGGGTAGAGCATAAAGAGAAAATGGCCAACTGAGAGCTCAGCCCACTTCCATGCCAGTCCTCCACACAGAAATTAATCCAGCACAAAATCAACATTTGCAGCTGAAGCACAAGACAGAACGTCCAGCTACTTGTGCCCCTCTCCTTGCCCATCCAGGACCCTGGGCTTGGGGACAAAAGAATCATCAGTCACACATCAGATGCCATTTGAAAAATCTGTATTTTGTTTTTAAAAATAAAAAATAATAATCATAATAATGTGTTATTTTTTAAAATTTATTTATTCCGTTTTCTCCAGTCTTATTGAGATATAATTGACACACATCACTATGTAAGTTTAAGGTGGATGGCATAATGGTTTGGCCTACATTTATCATGAATCTGTTTCTCTTTTGATGACAGTAATACCTAACACTTATCGAGCGTTTACCGCCTGCCAGACAATATCTCTCGTAATTGTCAGAACATAGTTATTTCCATTTTGGAGATAAGGAAACTCAAGTCCGCCGGTGAAACTGTAGAGGCTTAGGAATGTGCCCAAGATCAATGAGTGAGTAGGAACCAGGCTGTCTGAGCCCACAGCCTGCAGGCAACACCACCAAACTGTGGCCTGAGACTCTCCCACTGGCCTGGCAGGTCTGGCCCCGTCCTGACTCCCCATCTCACTATGGTTTCCTGAGGCGCAGCTCTTCTAGTCCCTGAGCTAAGCAGCTTCTCTCTTAGTCTGATGAATCTGGGTGATAGTTACTGCTGTTCGCATGACATCTGAATTGTAGGGAGCCTGGCCCTTGCCATTCCCGCGGTGAAGAGAGTGCTGTGATTTCATGGCAAGATCACAATGGGGTAACTCCTCTCTCTGCTCCTTGAGGCACGCAGGCCCCAGCAAGCTCCCCCACGGAGGGGATACAGCCACTCAGGCAGATGCGAGAGTCTATTAACTGATAGCATGAGCTTTGGGTGGGGGGAGAGCGAGCCAGGAGTAAGGCTGGTTATTAGGGACGTGTATTCACTGCATCAGGCTACAAGATTGTGGGTTATATTTGGTAGCAAGCTGCTATTTCATTCTACTTGTACTCCAGGTCTTCCCCACTTGAAGGCCAGGCCCCTCCTGATCTCCCTCCCTAAGAGGAAAGGTGCTCCGGATTTCATACTGCAGATGAAGGATACCCTATTTTGCAGAAAATTCCGGTAACCTTAATTAAGAGCTCTCAACACATCGTAACAACCACATTTCCTTCTATCCCATCTAAAACACGCCTAAATGATACTTCCTTCTATCTGTCATGACAAAATTCCAAATTGTAAGGCTGCTACATATTTGAAGGCTGTTCTCAAAAACAAGAATAAGAAGGCCCATTCTCTAAGCGTCAACCATTTACACACCACCCGCCGCCTCCTTCCCCAGGCCCTCACTGTTGGGAAGACGAGGAATGGCCATTCAATGTTTTAAGAACACTCTCTAAGCCGCGTTTTGTACTGATTCTGCACGTGCAATGTTTATTTGCTAAGAAAAATCTCATTTCGTTCCAATCATATGTTGCCTCGGTTCTATTTCCTAGAACGAGCAGGTGGAAACTGAAGAAAATATCACGGCATTTCCCATTTTCATTTTTTCTGCGTGAGGTTAGCGGTGACAGGGAGCTGCTTTTCAGAGCAATTGCATCTGTGGCAACTGGCCGGTGTCTGAGACTGTCGGTCCCCAGCTGGCCCCGAGGTAGTCGCTGAAGCAGTGAGCTGTGGCCAAGACCTTTTCCTGATTTAGCTGTTATTCCAGAGAGGAAACCCACATAAGGAAGGATCATAGCAAAGGGACAGGCAACAGATATATACTTTTTTTTTTTTTTTTTGAGGGAAGAGGGTGGGGGGGGGTGTAGAAATAGGGATGCAGAGATTGAGGATTTTAATCACAGATTTTTTTTTTTCTCCTCAGAATTGCAGAGCAGCAAAGTGAGCTGAAAGAGAGGTTGATGTTGCTATTGCTAAATCCAAGAGATAATGGAAGCGCGCCCCTCCCCCTCTCCCACACACATCCTCACCTCCCTCCAACACCCAGCTATTTCTGCCCGAGATTTTTGCTTTCACTTTGGAGGAATATTTTCCTCCGTCAGGTGCATAAATACAATTATGAAACATTGCTTGTTTCCCTAGTCTCGAGGCGGCGAAGCTACCCTCATCCTAAAACAAAAGGAAATGCGGTTGTTTTGTTTCCCCTGCAGGTATATTAACATTAGTTGCTGAATTTACTGTTCTCTAAATTGTTTGTTGGTAGTGTTTTTTGGAGGCTTCATAAAAACAAACCTCATTTAGCCAGAATACAGCCCCTAATTGAAGTAAATCTTAACTTGCCTAAAGTGATTAAAGATAAGTGAGTCTATAGTTTGACTTACCCTATTTGAAATTCTTTTCTGTCCACAAAGTATATATAAATCTTTATGGAATGACCTATTAACTGCCTGCTGCTGGGACCCAGCTATGGGCTTTGTTTCAGCTATAAAATAAGGTCACTCTGCTTTTGGTAAAAACTGGTGTCGCTGCTTTGGTAATTAAAATCTACAGGGTCCTGAGGAGATGATATATTTAAACCTCTAAAACATAATGTGGAAGCTATAAAATTATAAAAGGAGAAGGGATCCAGGCCCCCTATCACTGCTCATCAAATCATACATAGTAATAGGGTATTGATGTCACCCTTAAAAAAAGAATTTCCAAAAGTTTCCTTAGAGCTTTATTTTTTTTTAAAGATTTTATTTATTTATTTGACAGAGACAGAGACAGCCAGCGAGAGAGGGAACACAAGCAGGGGGAGTGGGAGAGGAAGAAGCAGGCTCATAGCGGAGGAGCCTGATGTGGGGCTCGATCCCATAACGCCAGGATCACGCCCTGAGCCAAAGGCAGAGGCTTAACCGCTGTGCCACCCAGGCGCCCCTCCTTAGAGCTTTAAATCCAAGTCCTGAACCTCTCCTTGGCTGGCCGACCCACTCCGCTACAGTAGGCCACCTCTAGAGAGGGCAGCACTTCAGAGGGTATCATTCAAGTGTCTAAGCGAATTCACTGATGCTGCCAGTCAAGAAGCCAATACTCAAAGGGAACCAACCTGGCCCTTAATGTAGGTTTTTTACACCAACTGAAGAAGCAGTGCCTAGATGAAATCAAGCCAGTGTTTTACTCCTCGTGAGGTTCCAGTGCCCCCATGGGCTAGGAATCTTTTCTTAAGTAACTCTTTCAGCCAAAAAACTCTTAAGCTAAATCTTTCCGCTTTTTATAACAAAAGTACCCCAGTAACAAGAGTATAACAAAAGTTCCTCATCAGGCAAGATACTTAGCCTTGTTAATCCTCATTTTAATCATTTATAAAACAAGCATAATCATAATTTATTTTATGAATCATAAGAATGTTATTAAGAATTAAAAATGATGGTACCTGTAAAAAGAACACTGCGCATGGTCCTGGCATATGGTAAGTACTTAAGAAATATGTGGTATTCAAACCAGAAAAAGACACTACCAAAAAAGAGAACTACAGGCCAATATCTCTGATGAACATAGATGCAAAAATCATCAACAAACTATCAGCAAATCAAATCCAACAATACATTAAGAAAATCATCCACCATGATTGAGTGGGTTTTACTCCAGATATGGAGTTCCAGAGTGGTTCAATAGTCACAAATCAATCAACTGACACATCACATTAACAAGAGAAAGGTTAAAAACCACCAGAGCATTTCAATAGATGCAGAAAAAGCATTTGACAAAGTACAACATCCATTCATGATAAAAACTCTCAATAAAGTGGGTTTAGAGGGAACATACCTTGACATAATAAATGCCATATATGAAAAACCCACAACTAACATCATACTTAATTGTGAAAAACTGAGAGGTTTTTCTCTAAGGCCAGGAACAAGACTAGGATATGCACTCTCACTACTTTTATTCAACACAGTCCTGGAAGTCCTAGACATAGTAATCAGACAAGAAAAGGAAATAAGAGGCATCCAAATTGGTCAGGAAGTAGTAAAACTTTCATTGTTTGCAGATGAAATGACACTACCTACAGCCCTAAAGACTCCAGCAGTACTACTAGAACTGATAAATGAATTCAATAAAGCCACAGTATACAAAATGAACATACAGAAATCTGTTGCATTTCTATACACTAACAATGAAGTAGCAGGAAGAGAAATGAAGAAAACAATTTTATTCACAATTGTATCAAAAACAATGAAATACCTACAAATAAACCAAAGGATAAAAGACCTGTACTCCAAAAACTGTAAAACATTGAAAGAAATCAATTTTTTGATGGCACAAACATGTAAAGATATTCTCTGGTCATGAATTGGGAGAACCGATATTGTTAAAATATCCATACTACTCAATTTAATGCAATCCCTATCATAATACCAACAACATTTTTCACAGAGCTAGAACAAATAAATTCTAAAATTTCTATGGAACTACAGAAGAACCCAAATAGCCAAAGCAATCCTGAAAAAGAAGAACAAAGCCAGAGGTTTCAAAATCCCAGATTTCAAGATATACCAGAAAGCTGTATAATCAAAACAGTATATTACTGGCACAGAAAACAGACAAATAGATCAATGGAATAGAATATAAAACCCAGAAATGAACCCATAATTATGTGGTTAATTAATCTTCAACAAAGTAGGCAAGAATGTGCAATGGGAAAAAGACAGTCTCTTCAACAAATGGTATTTCCTATTGGACCACTTTCTTCACCATACACAATAATAAACTCAAAATGGATTAAGGACTTAAATGTGAGACCTGAAACCATAAAAATCCTATAAGAAAATATAGGCAGTAATCTATTTGACTTCAGCCATAGCAACATTTTTCTAGCTATGTCTCCCTTGGCAAGGGAAACAAAAGCAAAATTAAATAAAAAGCTTCTGCACAGCAAAGGAAACCATCAACAAAACAAAAAGACAACCTACTGAATGGGAGAAGATATTTGTAAATGACATATCTAATAAGGGGTTAATATCCAAAATAGATTTAAAAACTTACATAAGTGAATGCAAAAAAAAAAAAAAAAAGACCCCCAGTAATCCAATTAAAAAATGGGCAAAGGAACTGAATAGACATTTTTCCAAAGAAGACATGCAGATGGCCAACAAGCACATGAAAAGATGCTCAACATCACTAATCATCAGGGAAATGCAAATCAAAACCACAGTGAGATATCACCCCACACCTATTAGGATGGCTAAAATCAAAGACACAAGACATAACAAGTGTTGGTGAGGATGTAGAGAAAAAGGAACATCCGTGCACTGTTGGTGGGAATGCAAATTGGTGCAGCCACTGTGGAGAACAGTATGGATGTTCCTCAAAAAATTAAAAATAGAACTACCATATGATCCAGTAATTCCACTCCTGGGTATTTACCCAAAGAAAATGAAAACACTAATTCAAAAAGATATGTGCATCCCTATGTTTATTGCAGCATTATTTATACCAGCCAAGATATGGAAGCAGCCTGAGTGTCCACTGATAGACACATGGATAAAGAAGATATGATATATACATATATACAAACACACACACACACACACACACACACACACACACACACAATGTGATATATATATATATATATATATATATAATACAATGGGATATTATTCAGCCATTAAAAAGAATGACATCTTGCCATTTGCAACAACATGGATGGGCCTAGAGTGTATTATGATAAGTACAATAAGTCAGAGAAAGAAAAATACCATATGATTTCATTCATATGTGGAATTTAAGAAACAAAACAAAGAAAAGAGATAAATAAAAAACAGACTCCTGGGGGCACCTGGGTGCCTCATTCAGTTGAACAACCGACTCTTGATCTCAGCTCAGATCCTGATCTGGGGGTCGTGAGTTCAGGCCCCGTGTTGGGCTCCACGTTGGCCGTGGAGCCTGCTTAGAAAAAAAGAGAGAGGGAAAGACTCCTAAATCCAGAGAACAAAATGGTGGTTGTCAGAGGGGAGGTGGGTGGGGAGATGGGTAAAATAGATAAAGGAGGTTAAGAGCACACTTATCTTGATCAGCACTGAGAAATGTATAGAACTGTTGAATCATTATATTGTGCACCTGAAAGTAATATAACACTGTATGTTAATTATACTTGATTTATTTTAAAAAAAAGAAATACGAGGTATTATAAGGAAAGTAGGCAAGTAGTTTTAGTTCCATTTTACAGATGGGGAAACTGAGGCTCAGAGAATTTAAGTGATGATGTGTTGAAGTTAGAAAATAAACAGTGAGGCCAGGATCCCAGTTAGTGGTCTAGTGATACAGTAGGTACTTCTAAGTCACATGGGCTAGACTTCGCTGCTTGTAATTGGTTAGTCTGCAAATCCCCAAATGGCAGATTAGCCCAATCTCACATGGAACGCTGCTGTGATGCCTGCTTGGCTCTCCCCTCTCCCCACTCCTCCCACCTCTTCCCCCGGAAAAATAGCCTTACTCCCAAGGGTAGCACAGGCCAAGCAGAGCAGTAGCGCCTCAACCCCACCCTGGCAATTTCTCACTTTGTCTTTGAATTATATGAGGTGCCCCTGAAAGTGTTGAGATCTGCCTGAATTAGAGTCTGTATCCTGACCCTCCCTCTCCTTCCCCCGTCTGTTCCCCTTCCCCTTTCCTTCCTTCCTCCATCCCCTCCATCTCTTTCCCCTCCTTGCCTCCATCCTACCTCTTCTCCTTTCCCCCTCTCCTCCCCTCACCTTCTTTTTCCTCTCCCTCCTTTTCCACATCCCCATCATCCCACATAATCCCTACCATGCTCCCTCAGAGAAGGTCCAAGAGCCTTGAAAGCAGATAGACCTGGGTTGAAAACCTGTCTCTCATACGAGTTGCGCAACTTTGGGCAAGTTAATTCATCTCTTTGTGACTACATTTCCTCCTTCTAGAACAGGACAGATGATGATGATAAGTACTAGTAATAAGGGAATTGATAATAATACCCATAGGCACACTGTGTCAATACATGTCCTTTTTCTCCTTGCCCAGCCCTCACCATCTGCCCCCCACCCACCCCTTCACGCCCAGCATTCAATCTCACCATTGTGTTTGTCTCTCCGTGCCATCCTGCCCACCAGGAGCAAGCATGCTGGTACACCAGCAACTGCATTCTGTCTGGTTCACGCGGCAGTAATGTTTCTCGCAACAGATTTACCAGCCTGCTGGTGGAGACTTCGGTCCTTTTTGGGTTTGGTTCCGGTGCTTCAATTGACTCTGAGAGCAAAATTCTGGGACATTGGCAAGCTAAGGACAGATCTTGCAACCTGACAACTTAGTGGAATAAGGTCTCTGAGGGGACAGCCAACCTCTCCTCCCCTGGCAACTCACCAGCTTCAAGCCACCATCATTTTGGATGTCAACTTCCTTTCCTGGCTGTGTGGGCTTGGGCAGGTCATGTAATCCTGTTGAGCCGGTTAACTCCTCTATAAAGTCTACCTGCCTCGTAGGGTCATGGTGAAGATCAGTGGGGATAAGTTATGTGTGGGAAAATATAGACTGCAAATCACTATATAAATGTAAACTATTATTTTTTGAAATGTTACTTGAAAATCTAGGAAGCTTTATCATCTGCTTTATTCTGTCAATGAATGTGAGAACAGACCAAACTTGGAAGGCACTTCGAAAATTCAGAAAATCGCATTTGGAATAATACTTGAAAAGCTTAAAATTTTTACATATATTGACATATTTTCTCTTGATGCATATATTAAGTATATTATTACATGTTTATGTTTATTATGTTAAGTCACTGTTACAACCCAGATGGTAGAACTTTTTAAAGCAACAAAACACAGTTTTATGTTAGTTAGCATATGGGTAGCTTCTGATGTGATCTAAACATTGCATTTACCTTGAGCTTTATTGCTCTTCTATTTATTTACCCTGCCCCAATCATTAGAAATTATTTTCTGAGGCATAAATGGTAACTATAGGAGCCCCAAGTGACCCATCTTTGCTTTGCTCTAAACTAGATTATACAGCAGAAAAGCAAAAGGTACTGAATACCAATGCTTTGGGTTTCAAATTTTATCACTCTCTCTGGCCACTGAACCTACCAGTTATAAATTATATTTTATTACCTTCTAGAAAAACAAATGAAGTGATGGGCAATTCACATTCCACATGCAAAACATCTCTCTGAGAAGTAAAACTCTGGCTGGACAAATTCCCCCCATTTATTTCCTGGGGGGTGGGGAAGGTGGGATGAAGAATACATTTGTTTTCAAGTAGATGAACTTCCTGACTTGCCAGTTGGTTCTGTTCCCCGGCCAGCTAGTTCAATCAGGTGGTGATCTAACCGTGAAGGATGAGAGGCCTCTGTTGGCCATGGCTCCCACACCCCCTCCACTTTCCCGCAAGGGCAGAGGTCGATTGGCACGGCCTACAGAGTTAGTGTACAGGCTTATTTGGATAACTTGCTGCATTTCTGCTCGTGCTCATCTCGACTGGATGGGACATCATTTCGTCATTTCAGAGACACTTTCAGTCTTTAAAGAGTTTGGCTTCTTCCTTTTGTTAGTTGTCTTTGCTGACATTCAAACGTAAGTTCATCCTTTTGGCATTGTTGTTTCTCCTTCATCATTTTTAGAATTCCCTCTGTAGACCTTTTTTAGACCCTCTTCCTGAGATTCCCCATCTTATTTCTACTCCATTTGGGGCGGATGGGGTTCCATCATCTTGGGAAGGTCAAGAATGATGTTTCCTAAAGCATCCAGCACATGAACTGTGATCTGGGCTTATGTAGCCCTGGGGATGATTGTCACTAGTACCCAGACACCAACATGAAATAACACTGAGTCACATAGCAAGAGTTATATTCCTTTCCAATTTGCTCTCAGCCCTGCTGATGACTTCAAGAGAAGAGTTTCCATTTAGTCTTTGTATGTCTATCACTCATTCATGTCCCTTTTGAAAAGAGAGAGCAGGCCTCGGCCGAGAGTCTTTGGTGTGTAATAGTAGCTAGCTACAGGTTTATAGCATTACTTTGGTTTTTATTACATAAATACTTGTTTTTATTTTTGCTTCCTATTTATGGCAAGTGATCCTGGTTTTCTTTTTACAGTCCTAATATAAAGTTTCTTCTTTAAAAAGCTATATGTAAGTTTAAAGTATGCATCGGTTTAAAGAAAAATGTTACATGAAGTAATGTTGAGGCTGGTGGCATAGGAATGACCAAAGTTTGGGAAATGCCAGCCTAGAGTCACTCCATCAACTTTTGTTATTTTCTTACTGCTTTATATGTTAGTTGGGTTTTTTTTTTTAAGATTTAATTAATTTATTTGACAGAGAGAGAGAGAGACCGTGCATGCACAAACAGGGAGAGCTGCAGGCAAAGGGAGAGGGAGAAGCAGACTCTCCACTGAGCAGGGAGCCCCATGCAGGACTCGATCCCAGGACTCTGGGATCATGACTTGAGCCGAAGGCAGACCCTTAAGCGACTAAGCCACCCAGGTGCCCCTATATGTTAGTTTTCAAAGCATGTTTATTAACAATGTCTAGGCCTAGACACAAGTCAACCTACTTCCCAATATTTCCGACTGAAATTATACACAGATTATTTTACGGTGTCTTTTAATTCCCTTCAGAGGGTTTTCATAAACCTGTCCTCAAACAGACACAGAAAATCACTGATGTTTTAGCCAGCAGTCTGTGGTAAGTGTTACGTACACTGGTCTGGATCAATTAATCTATTCGGACTGCTAAAGTCTACACCAGTTTTGTTGATCCAATTTCCCCCCTCTGCCATGAACAGAGAGATAGGCTATGGGACTTTAAGACGTGGGCCTCTATTAATGAGGAATTATTCAAGGTGATCTCATTAATCCCAAGCAATGCAATTTTTGCAAACTTTCTCAAAAAGCAAAAGGTCCTGCGGCTCTTTCTCATGCTGTTTTCCCTGAAGATCACTTAGTCCCATTCACAGAAAGGGAAAACTGGGTCTCAGGGCAATGCATGTCCTCAACCTCTCTTCTCACCCAGCATGGCATGCTCTAAGATTTCTTAGTTTATTCTTGGGGTCCCAGTCGGCACATCATCTAAAGTAGGAGCCTTTGGCTCCTTCCCAAGCCCGGAAGCTTCAGTCTGCTGGGCTGCAGGGGAAGGAAACCTTCTGCTCTGTTCCAGCCTGCTGCCCACAGTGTGGAGCAAGTACTTTGATTAACTGGAGCAGGTTCTTATCCAAGCAGCTTCTCTACGGTTCTGCCTTCTTGTCTCAGACACACAGCCACTGGCATCCACGCCTACCCCTTCCTTTTCTTCAGAAAAACTCAAGCCTTGTGCTCACAGTTCCAAGGTGAGTAGGGAACTAGGGATGCTAAACGAACAAGCCTGATCTACCCAATTCTTGTAAAAGGAAGTGGGTCAGGTGTAGGGCATGGAGTGATTGAGAAGTAATAATTGCTTGTGAGCCACTGTCCTGTACCACCCGAACCCCAAATTCCTCCTGTACGTTTCTCCTCCTCCCTGAGGTCCTGAAGTCTCTGCCCGCCTAGTGGCGGTTGTGAAGGACAGGGCCGCTTCCTGTCTTGGGCCCCTTTGCCATGTCTGACTCTCTGGGGTGCTCTTTACCTTGGGAGTGCTAGAGATTGGTATTCTTTTTTGTTCTTTTCTTTTCTTTTTATTTTTAATAGAGAAAGAGAAAGCAAGAGCAGGGGTGGGGGAGGAGCAGAGAGGAAGGGGGAAGGAGGGGGAAAGAATCTCAAGCAGACTCCATGCTGAGTCCAGAGTCTGATGCAGGGGGGGGGGGAGGGGGGCTCAACGCAGGGCTTGATCCCACTACCCTGAGACCCTGGGATCATGACCTGAGCTGAAACCAAGAGTCGGACGCTTAACCGGTGGAGCCACCCAGGCGCCCCTGAGATTGATGTTCTTTTTCGATCACTGCCTTTTTGCATGTGGCCTTGCTGCCTACGTTGATAGCCCATTAAAGGGCAGGCTCGTTTTGTAGTTTCCTGGGCACTGCTTCCTGTGTTTTTTCTTGGAAGACCGAGCCTTGTGACTGGCAAGAGGCCACCTATCGGTCTTCTCTGGATCTGGATCTGAGGTCAAGCCTCTGCCTTCCTGGCAGTTCAGTGGCTGTTCCAGTTCATCTGGATGACTGTTGGCTTCCTGTCTCTAGTCTCAGCAGCTAGAGGAAAATAGGAGCCTATTCTTGGATTGGCAGTTTGGGTTGAAATATTCTAAGCAAAGCAACCCCAATAATTGCTTGTTGGCAGTGAGCCTGATCTGTACCTTCTTCCCTACCATTTTCCATCATGGGGTCTCCAATTTTAATAAGTAAGCTTTTTTCCCCTTGTTGGGCTCACTGGTGATTTAGCCATTTGGCTGTGTAGCACTTCAGTTGATAACACTCCCGAATACCTGCTCAAGTGTTCTCAAACATTTAGCCACCCTTGCCAAAGTCCTGCATGACTGAAGATATATGTGAGACCTCAATTGTCAAGGCTCTAGGCTCTCCATTAACCTCCTTCAATTTCTCATAATGCTTGTAAAGTGCTTTGCACAACGCATGACACCTAGTAAGCAATCAGGAAATGGGACCTGTCGTCATGGCTGTGTTTGATGTTATTACCTCACTTCTGGCACCTGCCAGTTTTGCAGTGTCTAAGTGGATTTCCCAGCCAGGGCTTAAGTGTTTGTTCCCATCGTGCTGTGGTAATACCCTTGAGGAGCACATGAGCTTTTGTCCCTGTCCCCCTCCCCATGGATTTTTTCCACCAGGAGCTTATGTGTTTATTGGCAGGTGGCCTGCCTAAGTTTAAATCCATTGGGTGACCTTTTACCCAAGGCCTGTAGTCCTGTTTGACTTTCATTGCCTGTCTTGACCTAGGAAGAGGTTTGATCTCTACAGAAGTTCAGTATTTGAGGTAGAGAGGACAGGGTTGAAAGACTACTTTCCAGATACTTATCTCTCCAGTGAATGCAAAGCAATTAAGCTCTAGCAAGGCAGCATTGGCTTTCTCTTCCTTCCTGAAAAACTTGCCAACCACTTTATCCCGTTCCAGTGTCCTTAAAGAAGCCCGTCTGGTGTTTTTAATTTCAGATTCTTCACTACTCACTGGCATTCACAAACAAACCGAGAATCCACACCTATATCCACGCATTAGCCTCCTACAATATCACTGCCATTTCCAAATACCAATTGACTATAACTCTTAGACATCCTTGATACATATGTGTAAGGCGTTGAGACTCACGAAAATCCTGGAAGGAACTCAGGAAGGTAACAGTATTCAGACTTCACCAACCTGTATGGCCTCATGCATTTATACCCAAATTTAAATGGCTCTGAGCACACTCTTCCTGCCCTTACCCCCTCTCCGGCCTGATTTGCCATTAGTCCAATCTTTCCTGGGTTCCGCTCTTTAACTATTTCCATGAATTCCTGTGAGTGTCTGTACGCATCCTCTCTGGCTTGCTAATGAAGCTGGCACTCAGAAACTGCCCACCTTGACAACGGGTGCTTTGGTGTCTCTCCTCTGCCCTCTTCTTCAAGGTTCCAGGTGTGAGGATCATCTTGTCCTCATTGTCTCCTCCTCATCTCATCATGTGTCATTGTCAGGCTTCTAGGACAGCGATCTTTCTGGAAGTGGGAAGAAGAGTCCCTCAGCCATCTTCCCAGGGTCATGTTCAGATAAGAATGTTCCATGATAAAGCTGCCTGGGCCCCAAAGTGTTACAACTCTTTGATTGTGCTGCTCTTTCAACACACACACACACACACACACACACACACACACACACACACTGAGGTTCCATCACAAAGCAGAGTGACTAGACTGGGGTGGGTCAAGGGCCTTCCTGAATACGTGTCTTCCTATTCTAAAGCCTGAGCATGATTACAATGTCTCATCAGAAAATGATCAAATGAGGGGTGCCTGGGTGGTGCATTTGGTTAAGTGTCTGACTCTTGGTTTTAGCTCAGGTCATGATCTCAGGGTTGTGAGATCGAGTCCCAAGTCAGGCTCTGCACTCAGCACAGTCTACTTAAGACTTTCTCTCCCTCTGCCCCTCCCCGCCCAAGTTATCTCTCTCTCTTTCTCTCAAATGAATAAATAAATCTTAAAAAAAAGAAAAAGGAAAAGAACCAAATGACTATGGAGAATAAAAAGCACAGCCATATTTAAAAAAAAGTCCGTTTCTCATTGCCAATGAGCTCAGTTTTGTCATGCCTAAAAAATAGCTTAACAGAGGATATGCACTTTGCAAATATAAATGCAACGCACAGAGAAATTCCCCTGTAGACCTCTAACCCAGTTCCTAACGTTTCCTAAATGGATACACTCCATAATTTTGCGAAGAGAAGTCACATAAATTCAGTCACAGCTTCCCTTCAACTAAATATCTCTTAAAAATAGCAAAGCAGTACCTTGCACAGAAAATCCAGTTTCACCGGAAATCAAATAGATTTCACCTGTCTTTTCATGCTTTCTTTTCTTCCCTCTTCTGTGCCTGAGACCCAGCTCTGAGAAGGAATGACAGGGAGCTCTAGGGATGGGGTGGCTCAAAGCTGTCACCTGAACCCTGTGTCAAACAGACCACAGATTGCACTTTCGTGTCCTTTCTTTCCATCTTTGAAACCTCAGATGTCACGTGTTTCCCTACGTTAGGGTCCCCAGGTGGTAATTTGTGAATTACTCTTTACTGAAGACTGGGAGGAAACAAACAGTCCAGGATGCAGATTACTGACACTAATCCTGGTTGTTGATTGGCTGTCGTCTATCACTTGAGGTTGTTAGGCAAGATTGATACACAATGGACATGCCAGGCCACAAGGTCCTGTATTACCAGCAGGAATTTGTCCCCAAACCCCAATGCAGTCCTTTGGTGAAATCAACCTTTTACCTTCTTCTTCTCTATCTCTTTTTTAAAGATTTTATTTATTTATTTGACAGAGAGAGAGAGCACAAGCAGGGGGAGCAGGAGGCAGAGGGAGAGGGAGAAGCAGGCCTCCATGGAACAGGGAGCCTGATGCGGGACTCAATCCCAGGACTCTGGGATCATGACCAAGCCGAAGGCAGATGCCCAGCCAACCCAGGCATCCATTTTTGCTTTCATTTTAAGGAAATTAAGTCTGCTATACAAAACTCTAACTTTTGTGTACTCAAAATTGTCAATCTTTTCCTTTATAACTTCTGGATTTTGCGTTATATTTTGAAAAGTCTTGCCCATTCTAGGATTATAAAAATATGCATCCATGTGTTCTAGGATGTCTGTGATTTCATGTTTTACATGTAAATCTTTGATCCATCTGGAACTTATTTTGGTATGAGAAGTGAGATAAGGATCCAGTTTTACTTGCCTTTTTCTCCACAAATGGCAAATCGGTAAATCCAATTACCATTTATTGAATAATCTACCTTTTAAAGGAGCCCCTTAAAAAGCAATGTCTCCATATAAATTTTAAATATGATTCAATTTATAAAAGTTCTCTATATGTACTTATAGAAGTTCTATTTAAAACATAATGCCAGAAATAGCTGTGTGATTGTGGACATTTGTTTAAACCCTGCTCCCCAGGTCTGTTTCTCCACCTATAAAAATGGAGACAATAGTATCTACCTTGCAGTGTTCTTGTGAAGAATTTAAAAAGTAAAGGATGGGATGGCTCAGTTGGCTAGGCATCTGATTCTTGATTTCAGCTCAGGTCATGATATCAGGGTCATCATGAGGTAGAGCTCCACATTGGGCTCTTTGCTCAGCGTGGAATCTCCTTGAGATACTTTCTCCCTCTTTGCCCTACCCACCCCCACACATGTGCACGCTCTTGCACGTGTGTGCTCTCTCTCTCTAAATAAATAAAATCTCTTTTTTATTTTTTTAAAGATTTTATTTATTTATTTGACAGAGATAGAGACAGCCAGCGAGAGAGGGAACACAAGCAGGGGGAGTGGGAGAGGAAGAAGCAGGCTCATAGCAGAGGAGCCTGATGTGGGGCTCGATCCCATAACGCCGGGATCACGCCCTGAGCCAAAGGCAGACGCTTAACCACTGTGCCACCCAGGCGCCCCAATAAAATCTCTTTTTTAAAGTAAGGTATGTAGATATATTTACCTCAATAAATATAAGTTTCTTAATAAAGCAACATGGGCCCTCAGTTAGAATAAAGATACAACTTGGGCGTAAGACTAGGTTTCTACATTTACTTCCTGAGTGTGTGGGAATAGCAAAGGGGGCCATGCCATATTCATCAGTGACACATAATTGTTTTCCTCTCTGGTCAGGATCCAGAGAGGTACCCTATTTAATCTTCTTGAGGTACCAAACTTCTTTTCAGTTCCACAACTATCTTAGCAAGGCAGGATGCTAGGGACAAATGGTATCATGTAGATCTGAGTTTGAATTCCAGTTCTGCCACTTACCAAAATATGTAGCCATTCTTGAGAAATAATTCAAAGGGGGAGAATAATAGCCCCTATGTCATAGAGTCTTGATAGGACAAATAAGAATCCTTCTGGAAAGCAAACTGCATGAGTGTGAGAACTCTGTCTTTTAATCACAAGATCTCCAGGGCCAGAATAGTGCCTAGTGTGCAGGTGGCGTAAACCTAGTGTGCAGGTGGTGTAAACCAGTATTGAATGAATGAAGTAAGGAAGGATTTGAACGATTTTGCAAGGTGTCCAAGGTAGTGGGCTAGAACTGTTAACTACAGGAATAGATCAGAGGTAGCAGACATGGTCGCACTTCCAGGAGGTATAATCTAGATCTGAAAACTAGGGAGTGTAGCACTTACATATGAGGTAAAATGAAACATGTAGGGGCGCCTGGGTGGCACAGCGGTTAAGCGTCTGCCTTCGGCTCAGGGCGTGATCCTGGCGTTATGGGATCGAGCCCCACATCAGGCTCCTCTGCTATGAGCCTGCTTCTTCCTCTCCCACTCCCCCTGTTTGTGTTCCCTCTCTCTCTCGCTGGCTGTCTCTATCTCTGTCGAATGAATAAATAAAAAAAAATCTTAAAAAAAAAATGAAACATGTAGTATAATGCAAGCACAAAGGGCTTTGAAGACAATTGGAAAGTAGTGAATCCCAACTGGAGAAGTAGGGAAACACTCCATAGAAGAGGGTTATGTTTAAGCTGGACCTTAAAGGAGAATAGACTTTCTTAGAATAGATTTTCCAGGTTGGGCAAGAAGACAAAATTTGAAAATTATTTGGCATATTCCAGGACCACAGCTTGGAATGAGTGACAAGAGCAGAAATCCGGTGAGAGAAAGAGTAGCTGGAAGATAAACCACCACGGCCTGGAATGTTCTGCTGTGGTGTTTAAGACAACACACAAACTTGAAGGTTTTTGAGTTGCAGAATCATAGAAACAGGCTCAGATTATTATTAATATTATGTATTACTTATCATTTGTATTCATTTTGCAGAAATCAGTGTGAAGGATGAATTAGAAGGGGAGAGGCATTTAAAGGTTGTAACAGCTCAGGGGGAAGTCGTGACAGTCGAAAGTAAGGAGTTGCAGAGAAGGGGGAAAGCAGGAGAGATATGAGAGAGGGGAGGCAGGGTCTGACGTAGCTGAGAGTCTGTCGGGTGACTATGCTGATGGTGATGTTGTTTCCTGATGTCAAGAATTTATGAGGAAGAGCAGGATCAGTTTAGCTTGGAAGTGTTGAGCGTAAAGATGTCTTTTGGATGTTTTGCCAGAAAGAGGTGATTGATGTCCCAAAAGATGTCAGAGCAGAAGAAACAGAGTTGTGTCAGCAATGCTTCATCATTAATGAGATGATCAAGGTTGATTTTCTAAGATGTTTACAGTCAACATAATATATGGAAATAGAACCATCTCAGATCAATGGGGAAAGATGAATTATTTATTAAATAGGGTTGGTGAAATTGGCTGGCTATTCAGTCAAAAAAATCATGACACCCCATCTCACACAGTACACAAAAATAAATCCCAAGTGACGTAAATGTGGAGTTGAAAATATAAAACAGTCAGAAACATATTTAGGTGAGTAATATGTATGTATCTAAGAATATACACACACGTATATATGTATATGTATGTAGATGTAGATATACATAAACACATTTATGTCTAAATTTATTTCCATTTCTCTGTGTATTTATTGATCTGTGAGCTTATACTGCTACCTCTAATATCAATTCAACACCACGGTGTTCATTCTTGTTCCTCCCATTCTTTATTTCTAATTCTCTTATATAACAGTAAGAAAGCTGGCTCCCATTATTTTTAACATATTTATTTATTCGATCAACTCCCTGTATGTTGGCTGCCCCTTTCCCTGAATAGAGTTCTTCTCATCCAACTTGGGCTCCGACACCCCACACCAGACGACCCATCTGAATAATGCTTTGCGCCATATAATGGCTTTAGGACTGGATTGTTCAGACAGGAAGAGAGAAGAGGAAGAGGAAGGGAAAGGAAGAGAAGGGAAAGACCCTTCTGTTCCTTGTTTATTAAGTATGTATCAGCGGGGTTCACCTTGGCAGTTTAGATCCCATACAAAAATTATACACCTTGCAGCATCACAGTGCAACCCAGCATAACCCAGACACTCCAACCGTGGCTTTTTGTTGTTGTCTTTAGAACATATGTCTAGGGGTGCCTTGGTGGCACAGCGGTTAAGCGTCTGCCTTCAGCTCAGGGCGTGATCCCAGCCTTATGGGATCGGGCCCCACATCAGGCTCCTCCACTATGAGCCTGCTTCTTCCTCTCCCACTCCCCCTGCTTGTGTTCCCTCTCTCGCTGGCTGTGTCTATCTCTGTCGAATAAATAAATAAAATCTTAAAAAAAAAAGAACATATGTCTAAGTGATCTGTTTTGAATGGGACACTACCTTAAAGCGATGGATTAAATTACCAATGTATTGCCCATTGGCTACAACAGAAAATAAATACCAATTTTTGCCAAATCTACCATTACATATATGATGGATTCCATTCCATTCAACTACCATTCATCCCACACTTTCTGTGCTTAAAGTATTCTGGGAAAAAATAAGGATGTATTTCCCCAGGCCATCACTGATGTCCAGGAGTTTACAATCTCATTGGGGAAATGAAACACAGAGACTTAAAGCAGATAAATAACACAAATCGAAAATAGCATTTCAACACAATACTGGTGCAAGCTGGTGCGAGCTCCCCGATTCTCAAGGATCCAATGAATGAAGACATACTTCCTGCAAGCCTGTCTTATCTAAGCCTGGGCCCTGACAGAATTAGCCTACGCTGGCTGTGCAGTTTGAAGACTCACCCTCAGTAAGAGGGAGACAGTCCGTAAGGACACGGGTTCTTTCAAAGGACATTTTATCGTAACCACTTCTTCCCACCAACTGAATAAAAATTGCTACTATCCCATATTATGCACAGAACCATCTGCAAATCCTAATGGATCCCATTGCCCATTCCCAAACAGAGCAGAGTGTATGATCCCAAGGCCTCCAGCACTCAAACTCCAAATGAGAGCATCACCAGGAAAAATGAACATAAAACTCTGACAGCCTCCGTTTTCATTTTATTACATAAGTCATAGAAATTCTTTTTTAGAAATGATACACAGGCAAAAGAGCAAACATCACCCACCATAGTCTCACAACTTTTAGAACAAATACTTCCAGAAATTTCCTTCTACATATTTGTATAACCTCAAGTAAGCTATATAATCAATGGCTCTGTGTCAGTTTTCTTATCAGTAAGATAAAAATAATAGTCTTATCTACCCCATGGAGTGATTGAGGGCAAAACATGAGTTCATACACACAAAGTGTTTAGAATAGTAATGGTGTGTAATAAGATCTGTAATATCTGTATCTAACATTTGTCTACCTAGGTTCAGCTGTATATTTTTATAAGATGGGGAGGACATATTCACATTTCTTTGTAGCTTGCTTTTTTCATTTAATGATATGGCATGAACTTCTTCCCTTATGTGACAGTTTTAAAAGTGCAAAGAGACTGTTAGATAATTTGAGTGAATTTCCAAAATTGAGAGGTAGTGTAGGGAATGGGTGCCAGACCTGCAAGGGTGTTTGTTCAAGGTGATGAGCGAAGTTAGAACAAGACTTGAATACTTCTTGGAACTACAGGTTTGGAGATACTGCTTGTATATAATCTCAGAGTCTGACTGCGGAGCACAACCTTGAAGTCTCTCTAGCTCAGTAATTTTCAACATGCTGTTGTGGTTTAAACAGTAAAGCCACGTTTCCCCCAACAAAATCTTCTATGGAATTCTGCCCAGGAGGCGAAACCATTTTCAAACAATCATAAAACATAAATTTAGTTTATAAGTTCAAATGTATAATGCTTGCTTGTTGTAAAGCTTATCGATAAGATCATTAAGGCTATCTGAGAGGAACTGGAACTCCAAGGACACAGATGGTAATTACAGTCTTATGTCAACATCAGGTTCCGTGAAATGGGATAAAATGTTGGTGAACTCCCGTAGCCCCAGTGCTATAGAATGAAGTATTACAACCAGTGATCCAACACCCTTATTTTGTAGACAAGAAAATGAAAGCCTAGAGGTATCGCATACTGCTTGGGCTTTTAACATTAAAAATAACAAATATGGTAAATAAAGTAAAAAAATAAATGTTTTAAAATAATAAACAAATAAATAAAATAATCTGATAACAGGATGGAAATATTTTACTGAAGAAAGTGTCTGGAATGGTTAAATGTATTATCCACAAAATACAGTGCTTTTGAATTTGAATGATTGCCATATAGTTCTCCAATTAATAAAAATGGAAATGGTCAATTAACTTGGCTGCTGTTCTTTATTGTTTTGTATTATCCCTGTAGCTTGTAAGCCCTAAATTGTGCTGACTATGTAATTTGTATTTTATTCCATTAGTGGATGTAAAGATTTACTGATTATCTCTAATAATTAAATTATGCATTTCAACTTATGAATCAGCCATGGGAATATCTAGGGGATGAGCCTTTCTGGCAGAGAGAACAGCAACTGGAAGGCTGGCTTCTGGAAGGGAGAAGTGGTCTCTTCCCTCTGGGGTCACCATGCTGAGATGACGCAAGCTTGATGGGCTCCGGCCACCTCCTCCCTTTCCCACTCTAGATTCCCTTGCTCCCACCTCCTCTGCAGTTGGAAAGAATAAGGCAAATACCCAGAAGAAAGCTGAAAGATGGAGAGGGAAATAAAGATCTAGGGCTGGCACCTGACAGTACTTTCTGACTCTCAGGGATCTGGGGCCAACTCCTTCCTGGTCTTCCTGGTTACAGTGCCCCCTTTTTGCTCAAGGTCATTTGAGTCCAGTTTCTGTCTCTCACCCAAAGAATTCTGACAATTACAGCAGGTTGAAGAGGGAAAAGGAAAGTCAGTTAGCACAGACACACCCAGGGTTAACACCGACGCACGCAGGGCTCCCTGCAAACCCATCCCACCACTAGAAATGGAGATATGTGGACCACTGGAGACATCAGTTTCCCCCAAGAAGAAGAAACTTACTGTTTGTAAATGTTTCAGTGAACATCCACACTCGCTCCCTTGCTCTCTCTCCAGCGGTGTGCTGGTAAACTGGATTCTAGAAGGGCGCATGGGGTAGGGGGGAGGTGCTGCTTTGTAACACTCGGCAATTTCTGTTCTATAAATTCTCCCCCCATGGCAGACTAAGCTACCCATGGCTTGACAACCAGCTGGCAAAATTCCTGCTTATGAGAGGGTTAGGGCAGCCTTCAGCACACCACTGCTTCCCTCTCTTTCTCTTCAGACACTGTCTCTCCTCACTCCTCCCTGCTTGCCCCAGTTACCCTCCCACACTGCCACATATTTACCCAGTTTCTCCTAGGATTTCCTACCGACCTCTGAATCTCACCAACATTTTCAGTGTGTCCAATACCAACAGCACAAGGTTGCTGGAAAGAACAGAGGCTTTGGAGTCAGATTTAGATTCCTGGCCTTGAGTAAGTTACATAATTACATTGAACCTCTGTATCCTAATCTATAAAGTGATAAAAAAAAAAAAAAACCGCCACCAACAACAATGCCTCCCTCATGAGGGATATCATGAGAATTATACGACACGATTAAGCTAAGAAATGCCAAGTTAAAGTTTTCGTCTATCCCACTGCCTTCACAGGGAGTGACAACGCCACCCCCACCTGTGCCCCCAGTGCATCCCCAGTGTTCATTCTCTCTCATCACTCAAAGAGCTCCTTGAACGCAGGACTTTTGCCTTTTTGTCTTCCTACCCCAGATCCTAGCCCCGTGTCTGGAACATGGGAGATGCCCAGTACCTAGGAAATGAATGCTGTCTTTCTTAACCACTTCCTATTTGGCCACAAGAAGGGCTGGGACAGAAAACATTGGGCCAGAGAAGAAAACGGGAGGAAGCGGTTTAGGGACACTGGAGAGTCACTGGTGCGCAGCGCTTGGGCAAGGGTGGGGAGGATCGCAAGGAGAGCTCCTTTGTTAGCATATGGATCACCGAGCTCTCTTGCTGGTCCAGCTCATTAGTTTACTTGGTACACAGAGCTGAACAGAGCCCAGGGGAAAGATAATTCACTCCACAACATGCACTCTCTCTTCCTCTCCTGTTTATCTTCGTTGCTGGGTGCTCATGTCATATCTTTCAGTTTCTTTCACTGAATGCCTTTTTGGTTTAAATCTTTAAGTTATTTTTTCCTTCCTGTCCTGGAGATATATGAACCAGAGCCAATAAAATAAGAGCTTTCTTTTTTCCTTCACAGCTCTGAAAGCTTTACATAAGTGTTTCTTCACTTCTATTTTATGGCCAGGACCAGATGCAGAAGTGCTAAAATATTTTGATAAGAGCTGTCCTGGCAGTACTTCTTGCTTTTACAGCTATCCAGAGGGAGAGAAATAGCTAGGAAGTCAGCCCACAGAGAGGAGAGAGAGAAGCTATGAAATGTCTCTACTGACCGAGATTCTCAATTAGTTTCCAAGATCAGTTGCATCGGAGAGAAAGAAAATGTTTAGGCCATATCACTGTCTAGATGAAAAACAGCATGTCAGTTTGAAGGCCATAACAATCCCTAATGTTTATGGGGGTGGGTCCCTTTGAAGTTTAGAAAATGTTCTTACATACAAACTGATATTCTGAGACCTCATGCGTTACACTCACAGCCCCGACCGCATTGTACCTATAAGGTAGGAACTACGAGCATCCTCATGGAAATGTCGAAACTAAGTCCCAGAGAGGTGAAGTGACGTGCCCAAAGTCACGTCGCTGGAGAGTGGTGATGCTGGAATTTAACCACTGTGCTTCACTGGCTCTGGTCCGTTCTGCAGGGAAGGGTTAGAGGTGCAGGGAGGTCAAGGGAGCTGCATAGGTCACATAAAGCCACATCACTGGGTTTCAGTCTTGTCTCTCCCCACTCTGTCGTGGAGTCACTGCCTTACTCTGAGCCATGCGTTTGCCTCATATTCTTTTCCACCTTATAACTTTCCCTTTGTTCTGCCCATTCTTTTGTTTCACTCCATTCCACCTCACTCTGTCCTCTCCGTGTCCTTTGGGAGGGCTCTGCTTTCATCCCTCCTGCTGGGTTCCACATACGTGACTGGGTTTCACCTATGCACCTGCCCCTGGTCCACCTGCATGCAAATATTAACTCACTTTTATTCCCTACCACAAACCTGGAAAGCAGACGCTATGATTATCTTCATTTTACAGATGAGAAAACCAAGTCACCTTACTTACCCAAGGTCACACGGCTGGTCTGGAAAGAGCCAAGATTCTCAGCTGAGCAGGCTGGCTTCAAAGCCCCATCCTCAGTCATTCGGCTCCAGCTGTCTCTCATTTGGGCCTTGAATGTACATCCCTCTCTCTGTCCTTCAGGATACATTCTTGCCCAGGTTTGCCTGGATGCGAATGCTGTGGCTGGTATCGCTCTCCACGCTTTCCAGTCTGCCATGTGAACTTAGACAGTGTGGGGTGGGACCCTGGGAAGGGACTTTGGAGACAGGAGTTTCTACGGGCTGTAGCTGAGATGAGATTAAAACTCAGGTTTTCTGAGTCTCTGAGCCTGGGTTTCTATTTATTTATCAGTTGGTTCATTCATCAGCCTGATGCTGCCTGCTCCCCACTTGAGGAATAGCAGCAGAAACTAAACAATTAGGCTACTTAAAGGATTGGTTCATAGCGACGAAATGAACTATTTAGTGAATAGGCCATGATATGTTTGCAACTAGAGAAAACATGTCATTTTCCAAAGGGAGAGAGGAATTCAGCCTGACAGAAGGGAGGATAACTAACATGGGAATAGTAATAAAATGAAAATTCTGAATCCAATTTCCTTTGGTGAGATGTATTAGATTTTAATCATCTAAACCAAATGGCTGAATCCCATGGAAAGCCACATCAGCGAAATTCTGCCGTGTATTTGCTTATGTAAGTGTCTTCCTTCATTTGTCACTAGACTAAAAGTGCCTTGTATATGAAACTGAAGGTTACTTATCTTGGTGTCCCCCCCAAAAGCCTGGCACATAGCAGGTGCTCAATAAGTGTTTATTGAATTGAATTAAAAAGCAAACATTTGCTACTTATCAATTCTACACTCACCCCAGGAGAGAAAAGAATGAATGTGATGTTATGCTCTATTAAGTGCAGAGATGAAAACAAATGCCATGTCAAGGTTGGTAATTTAAGAATGTGAGGACTCTGAAATAAAGCCTCTCCACAATGGAGAATTGCTTGCCAAGCACTTTCTATACAAGGTTTACTATGACAATACCACAGAATAGCCCAGAGCCTTTCTATTTTCATTCCAACTTGTCCGAAAGCAGAGAACAAAAAAACTCTAGGAAAAAACACAAATAGTCATTCATTATAATTGATCTCAATTTAAAGGTTGGGGTTTTGGGGGGGGAGGGATGGACAATATGTAATATCCCTGTCCTTACTACGGACAGAACCAATTGTGTAAGAGGGGTCAGAGAGACGTAAATCAAAAATATGATCTTTATTATTCATAAAGAAGGAATGTAAAGGTGGTTTAAATTAGTTAGCAAGTGGCTTGCTAGTACTTTGGCCCAGATTAAGCTTACTACCACCCTGCTCCAGCAGCCTTGCTTGGAGCTGAACAGCCTCAAACTTCTGTGAGAGGGCCCTGCCCCTTAAAACTTCATGGCAGTTTCCTTCAATTGCAGGAGACTGCATACATGCTCCCTACAGGCGTGTTGATCCAAGGGCAGGATGGCATAGGCACACCCAGTTTGGTCTTCCAGATAGAAAGTCACTCTGCTTTTCCTGGAAGAGGTAAAGAAAGGGCTGGAATGAGAGTCTTGGAATGTTCTTATAATGGTGGTCCCTCCACACAAGAAGAAGAAGAACAGGGACTAATTGTTCCTTCCAACACATGACATGTTTTACAACAGATGTACTCCATTGCCGATAACTTGTAAGTAATTTGAATTATACCTTTTAGCAATGATTTATTGAGTCCTATGTGCCAGGCGCTATATTAAAAGCTTTACAAATGCATTGGCTCATTTGATCCTGAAAATTACCCTGTGAAGGAAAACAGTTTGGCATCTCTTCAGTGAGTTAAATTTGGAATTCCCATATGACCCAGCAATTCCACTCCTGGGTACACACCCCAAAGAACTGGAAAAAAAGGTGGTTGAACAAAAACTTGCCTGCCCGTGTTCATAGCCACACTATTCATAATAGCCAAAAGATGGAAACCACGCAAATGTACATCCATAGATGAACAGCTAAATAACGTGTGGTGTAGTCTCACAGAAAATTAGTCCGCCATGACAAGGAATGGAGTGTTGACACACACTACAGCATAGATGACTCTTGACCACATTATGCTAAGTGAAAGAAGCCAGGCGCAAAAGGCCACAAGGGCATGATTCCATTCCTGTGAAATATCCAGCATAAGTGAGTCCATAGAGACAGAAAGCTAGTTCGTGGTCACCTGGGGCTGGGAGGAGGGGAGAATGGGACTGACCACTTAATGGTGAAAGATTGCCTTCTGGGGTGATGAAAAGTCCTATAACTAGGTAGTAGTAATGGTGGCATGACTCTATGAACTTAATGCCACTTAATAGTATACTTTAAAATGGTTAAAATGGTAAATTTTGTTAGGTGTATTTTACCAAAATGAAATACAATCTTGGAAGGTAGGTATAATTATCCCAATTTGACAGATAAGAAGACTGAAGGTCTAAGAGAGATCAACAACATTACCATCAGACAGGGCATGGATCTAAGTTTTGTGTGGTCTAAATATTTTATAATTTGGGGATCCCTATTTAAGAAAAATAATACAAAGTTATTTTGACAAAATTGTTAGGGTCCCTCCAAATTTTCTTGCAAAGCGTCTTTGCAATGGAGGAGACTTATTAACTCCAAGCTAAGTTCACATTTGCTGTTGGGAGATAGAATTGGAAAATGAAAAAAGTATTAAAGCCTAAAACTCCATTTTCAATAACAGCAGAAATATACAATACTCAGGAGTAAATTTAACCAAAGATGTGCAAGACTTCTACAGTGCAAATTACAAAACATTGCTGAGAGAAATTTTAAAAGACCTAAATAAATGGATAGATGTACCATGTTTATGAATGGGAAGACTCAGTATTGGTAAGATGTCAAGTCTTTCCATATCGGTCTATAGACTCAAAGCAGTTCCGATCATAAACCTACCAGGAGTTTTGGTAGAAATCCTCAAACTCACTCTCTTGTTTATGTGCACACAACCTAGACTGCCCAAAGAGGTACAGAGAAAGAACAGAGTTGGAGGACTTGCCACTGACTTCAAGACTTACTTCAAAGCTATGCTATCAAGACAGTGTGCTGCGAGGAGAGATCAATCAACCAGTCAAAGAAACTGAAGAGAGTGTCCAAGAATAGACCTTTTATACATGCAGTCAAATGATTTTCAACCAAAAAACAATCCAATGGGGAAAGAAAAATGTTTTCAGGAAATGGTGCTGGAACAACTGGGTATCTAAATGTAAAAGTAAGTGGATAGAGCCAGAATTTGAAACTGGGTCTGTCTGCCTCTTTCTACTCATCTGTGTTCCCACCCTTGCCTTGTCCTTGACCTCCCTACCCTCTCTGGCCACAGTCTTCAGGTGAACCTAAAGGTTGAGACATTGGAGCAGCCGAAGCAGCCACAGTGGCAGCTGTTTGCTAGGGGGTTTGAGGGAGCGGAGTCTTGACAGTGAAGTTTGCCTGCCTGAGGTCTGGAGGTGCCTGGGACCCTACTGCCTGTTGTCAGAGAGGGAGGTGAGAAGTCTGTTGGAATGGTAAACTAGAAGAGTCACAGTACCTTTCCACTGTCACTGGAGCAATCAAAGCCTGCTGTCGAGGCCACCTGGGCCCCCCTGGAAAGAACGCTGAACTTGCCTTCCGAATTCTCAGGTTCTGTTTCATCTCTGCCCCGGGATGACTGTGGGTGTGTCACTTTAACCTCTCCGATCCTTAATTTCCTCATGGGAAAAAAAGGGGAGGACAATAAATATCTCCTCTGCCTTCCCCACCGGGTTGCTGTTAAGTTCAAATGAAGTATCCCTCCAAAACTACCAAATATTTCATGCATACATTTTATTAAACCGAAATGAATGACAATATTCACTTCTCGGTTTTAAAGGCAAATCTTACCTATCAAGCTTGTTCTATAATTATTTTTCTTGTCCCTTTTGTGTTTAAAAGAGACATCTAACATGCTACTAATGATTCAAGATGTCTCATTTATGCAGCCTGAGTCAGAGATACCTGGGGTTTTTTAAATGTCCTTTCATTTCATTCATTCAATGAGTTTTTTAAATGTTCATTCATTCATTCATTCATTCATTCATTTTATTCAACAAGTTCTTATTGAGTGCCTACTATGTGCACACTGTACTAATTTTTTTAAGATTTTATTTATTTATTTGAGAGACAGTGTGAGAGAGAGAGAGAACAAGTGGAAGGAGGAGCAGAGGGAGAAGCAGACTCCCCACTGAGCAGGGATGCCGATGTGCAACTCAATCCCAGGACCCTGGGATCATGACCTGAGCCTAAAGCAGACACTTAACCGACTGAGACACCCAGGCACACACACACTGTATAAATTTAAGTGCAAGGGAGCAATGCGTAAAAAGACACGTGAACTCTGTCCCCAGAAAGCAGTCTGGTGATGCTACAGACTTACCCTTAAAGAGCCAATTATGGTATAATGCCGTCGCTGCTCTCAAAGAGCTGTTTGCAAGGTACTGCACTGTGGGAGAAGCTTCTAAGCCTGCAGGTATCAGGGTAGGCTTCACAGAGAAAGTGATGTTCTAAGTGGGGACTTGTAGGGGAAAAAAGATTTTCCCAGGACAGTCCAGTCTCAAGTAGGTGGTAAGGCATCAGAGTCCAGGGGAACAGCATGTCCCAAGGCACAAGGCAGCGTGTCCTATTGGTGAATTGCAAGAGAGTGTTCCATGCATGGAGTTTCAAGTTAGAATGAATGGGTGTGGCCAGAGAAGAGTCTGGAAAGCTGGCAGGAACCAGGCCACCCAGGGCCTCCTAAGTCACACAGAACAGTTGAGTCTTTATGTTGTGGACGTCAAAGTTATGGAAGGTTTCTTAGCAGTAGAATACTAAGAGAGCGCTGTGTTTTAGAAGTGAAACCAGGACCAGAGATGGCAGGGGGAGGGGGTTGCTTAGTCACACAAGTGGGAAGGCAAGGAGCGCCGTCATTGCGACGATCTGAACAAGGCTCGGGGTGATAAGACTGGCCTGGAGGAGACAGATTTGAGACTTGTTTAAGAGGCAGAACCCATAAGATTTAGCAATTGAACGTAATGGATGAGAGAGAGAAACTGCACTCTATCCCCTTCTTAGTGACGCAGCCTTGGGCACAGTGCCTGACCTTGCTGATTCTCGGTCTCCTCATTTAGAAAATGGAGAGTAATAATACCTAATTCACGGGGTTAAGAGCCTTAAAAGAGCTCCTTGTAAAAGCACCAGTCACAGGGCCTTTCACAAAGCCGATTTCCCACAAATACTGGTTTTCTTTCTCACTTCCTTTTCTTCTCCTCGGGCCGTTCTGCAGAAAGGCTCTTCTGAACTACTGAGACTTGGCTCTTAGAGATACTCATGCTGGACACGACAAGCGAAGAACATCTGGGGTTTGAGGCTTTGGGGGGGGGTAGCATGCCTTCCCATCACGCATCTCAGACCTTTCATGATAAAGCCACTTCTAAGCTCTGTGGATCATGTTTTGGCCCCTGTGGCAATTCTTGTTTTCTTAAGCTATCCGAGGAAGCAACTAGAATGTCCTGCTAAGGTTCTGAAAGTCCCAAGTGAGGCGTGACAGTGTGGACCATGGTCCTCACTCCAGACCTTTGTGATACAAGGTGATGGTAGCTGCGACCCTCTAGGTCTCCTAGCTGCCGAAAGGATTCTGGGTCTCTTCCTACTCCAGCTTGGGGCAAATGAAGGACTCTGGAATTTCCCTGTAGCCCCTGCATAAGATCTTGACACTTATCATTTAGAGACCCCACACTTTTCTCATTTTCCTGCCATTATAGAGGCTACCAGGACCTCGAACATGATTTTAGGAAACTATTCCAACCCTCCCTTTTCCCCGGTTAAGTAGAAATGGAAAAATCTGCAATGCTTCCTCCCAGTGTCCTGGCTGGATGCCCGGGTGGCTTTAGAGAAAGCCACACCTGAAGACAGACAAGCTGCCAGGTGACACATCCCTGAGGATGTGGAAACAGACTTTGGAGAAAGTAAGTTGACTCCAAAGCCACTGCCTGGAGAGGCCTGCAGTCTTCAGAGGCTAAGCTAATTAAGCATTTAAAAGCTTTCTTAAATTAAATGTCCCCTTTATTTCTGACTGGCATTTCCTGGGTGTTATTGCTGAAAAGGAGAGACTCGTGGGTAACTCATGATGTTCTTATACGTGAATAATAATTAACTGCCTCCAGCTTCCGTGGGCACTGCCTGATCGGGATTTATGCCACTCTTTTTAAAACGAAAGCAGGTCTGAAATGTTTCCTTTGTCAACCCATTTCCCTTTACGGGGCAGACGAGCACTACACACCACTCAGCTCCTGAGCTCCTGGGAATCCTATTAAGACACACCAGAGCCAAGTCATTAATGATCTGTCTGCAGAAAACCTAAGCTCTGTTCACAGCCCTGGTGTCTTTCCTTGTTCTAGGGCCTCGTCTAATGGTGGGAAATAATGTGTCTCAACTTGGAGGGATGTGGAGTTCTCCCATAGGGACTCTGGGCTGAGGGGCAGTTTAGTCTCCTGAATGGTGTCTCTGGAGCAGGGATGCCTGGGACAGTGCTCCTTCCCGATAATTCCAGTGGGCTGCAGGATGGGGAATCACGATGAAGCCAGGAACAGTGAAAGATGGTAACAGTCCTTAGCTGGCTACTCAGCACCCAGCCCACAGATGTCATCGGGAAAAGTAAGTCTGTGTTCTAATAGGAGATGTCATTCAGCGTAGTGCTAGGAGCCAAATTATAATTATTATAATAAAAATTCGCATACAATGAATTCTTAATTATCTGATAATGAAGTTCAAGAGAGGACACCAGAAATTGCAGGGCACAGATAATCCAAAGACCTCATTTCAGATACATGTTCTTTTTCATCCAACATTCATCCAGAGAAGTGAATTTACCCTGTAATGATAATAATTCATATATATCCTCCCAAGAAAAAAACTTTTATAACTATGAAGGGTGATGGGTGGTAACTAGACTCATTGTGGGCACCATTTCATAGTGTATCCAAGTAAGGAACCATTATGTTGTGCACCTGAAACTAATATAATGTTATATGTCAGTTACACCTCAATAAAAATATTCATGTTTATGTATGGCCCTTTCACATACATCAGTGGTTTTCAAGGATGTTTTCAGCAGTAGATACATAGTTTCAAACAAAATCTCCCTTAGCAGCTCAGTATTTACAGCAGATAAAAGTGGAGCTAATCTGGTATGAGGGGGTCTGAGCCCTGTCCCTGTGGGTAAGTCCCATCCTCTCTCCCCCTTGTAGCTGTGGCTCTCATGGGAGCACTGTGAAAGCCCGCAGCCCTGAAGAACACAATTCGAGAAACACTGACAGACATTCACTCTTGACTCTCAAGTGCCCTGTGAGGTAGACAGGTCAGGAATTAATATTCTTATTTTATAGACAAGAAGGGGTTCAGGAAGGCTGTGTCGCCAGGTACTACCCAGTGGCTCCAGGACTTGAACTCAATCTTCTGATGCCAAATTTAATACTCTTAACTGAGCCTTAAACCCTGCTCTTACTCACTTTCCCAGTGAGTGTCTCCTAGTGTGGGAGACACCAAGAGAAGAGAATTCACCAAAGGAGAGTAAGGGATAACGTAGACATGAGCAGTTAAATAGAGAACCTTCCATATTTGTTGAGTTGTCCTTTCCCTCTTCCAGAAGTGACAGACCAACCACAGTCTGTTGATGAGAGTCGGGTTGGAATGAGAGCTGTTCTCTGTTTCACTGATCACCTTTAGTGATTGGAATTTCAATTTCTTAATAATTTCTGTCACTGCTTGGCTGTGTCTAAATATTTAGGCAGATCTGTACAGAGTGGATTTGCCTATTTGATATGTTACATATATTTTTGTATTCTGATTGTCAGCCAGTGAGGAAACCACGCCACAGCAAACAGATGTGATCTGACAGTTGCCAAATGTGGCTCTCCCTTTTTCCGGCAGACCCTGAGCCTCTCAGAGGCAAGACTGGATTCTGCCTTTGGACCACAGTCTCCTGGAGAACTGACCACCTGCCATTACCTTCCATATTCATTTCCTGTGCGGTCTTAAACACATCAGTTACATTCCCAAACGCTGGTGGTTCTTGATTCTCTATCCCAACCCTAACCTCTCCAGTTCCAGACTACATTTATTTTTCTTTCTTTTTTTTTTTTTTTTTTGAGAGAAAGAGAGAGTGTGAGAGTGTATGAGCAGGGGTGGGGGGATGAAGGGGGGGACCGAGGGAGAGGGAGAGAGAGAATCTTAAGCAGGTTCTAAGCCCAGCGCAGAGCCCAATGCAGGGCTTGATCGCACGACCCTGAGATCATGACCCGAGCCAAAAATCAAGAGTCAGACGCTTAACTGACTGAGCCACCCAGGTGCTCCTCCAGACTACATTTCTAATTACCCACTGGACATGTGTAATTGAAGGCATCTATATTTGTATATTCAAAATTAAACTAATTTCTGACTAGAACAGCGCCCTCTGAATTTCCTATCTCGGGTAATGCTGCTTCCACTCACCTCCAAACAAAACCAGAAAACTCGTTTTCTTGAAGCCTTCTTTTTCTTTACCATTCACTAACCTACCAAGTCATTCAGATTCAACATTTTTAATACCTCCTGTCTGTAACTCCTCTCTTCCCATCCTAATTCCCACAGTCTTGGTTCAGTCCTTCAGCCTGACTGTTGGAATAGTTTAATGGGTGTTTCTCCAATTAGCCTAATTGGTCTCTTTCTTTCTCTTCTGATTCATCCTCAACCCTGCCTTTTTATGATTAACTTCCTATAAAGGCTTGCACAGTCTATCCCTAAACCATCTGGCCAGCCTCACCTCCCAAAACAGCCCATTCTTCTCTCCCCCTCAACCCCCACCTCCTTCCAGTCAGAAATTCCTCCTGTCATTCTATGAAAGGTACCTCATAACCACCCCTGCTAGTCCTCATTCTTTGCCTGCCCTGCTGCCATGATCTGGGACTGCAGCTGAGCGCAATGCCCCCAGTCCACACTCATGGGGGCCTTTCAGGATAGCAATCTACTTGTCTACCTTAGAAACCTTTCCAAAGAAAAGGTTTTGTTTTTCTTCTCTGTCACATTTTGTTGCATTCATAACAACAGAATAAATACAATAAATATACTAAAGAATATACTAGATATTCTAAGTATACTGAAACACGTGTGTATATATTTGGTTTCCTGTATAATATTTAACTTTTTGAGTCGATACCTTGACTCACTCATTTTTGGCGCAGGACTATTTTTAGGAGTGGCTCTTGCATATTAAGGCTCCTGTAGCCTTGTTTATCTAAGAATGTCTTTATTAAATCCTCACATTTAAATGGGATTCTTTAGCTCTAGTTAGAAGTTCTTTTGAATTCCTTGAAAATAATACCGCATTGACTGCTTGATTTCAGTGTCACAATTGAGAAAGCTGATGTCAAACTAACTCATGAACTTTCTACATGCTTATAAAATTGGCTTTGTGACTTTGAAGTTCTTACGTTACACTATAAATCCTAGATGATGATTTTTTTTTTGTGCTCATCCTTTTCACACTGTACTAGCCTTTCAGTCAAAAAAAGTATGTATTTTAATCTAACATCTTTTGCACTCAAAAATTTAGTTATTTCTCCATACCTCATATCAATTATCTATTGCTACAAGCATAATAAATTACCCCTTCTATAATGGCATAAAGGAAGAGCAATGATTTCTTGTTGAGTGTGTGAGTTGGCTGCATAATCTTCTACTGGGCATGCTCATGTGGCTGCTTTCTGCTGTCCAAAGTTCAAAAATAACAGAAGTAAAGCCAATGAGTCACCAAAGCGGTAATTAGCAAAAGTTTACAGTGCACAGACCACAAAAACGGTTTACAAACCAGGAGCACTCAAACCAAAACATGGAACGAGGCTCAGGATATATGTGATAAAACAGCTTTTACAGTGAGGAAGTAGTGACTATTCTTCACAGTGATTGGTTATAATATTAGAATTTTCTTAAGTGATGGAGAATTGGTCAATGATTACCTCATCTCAACCTTGGGAAGCAGAGTGAGATCTGCTTCTGATTTTCAGAGGCATAAGTCAGAAATGACCCAGGTCAAGTTAGCCTTGCAAAATAGCTAAATTAAGCTTTGCTTGTATGACTAAACTGGTTTCATCTGCTCAGGCAATTTTCAAGGCTGATCTCTGTTTGTTTTTGATGTTAAACCAGCGGAAGAGAATCCAGGGTGCTGGGCTCCTGTGGACAGCTGGGATGACTGGGCCTCACACCAGGACGCCTTTCACCCTCAAGGGGGCTACATGAGGCTGCCTCGCATGGTCAGGTCAGTGTGCACAGTGCTTACTAAGTCTCTGCCCCCTTCAGATTTACTGATGTCCCATCAGTCTAAGTAAGTCACGTGGCCACACTTGCCCTCCCCCACCCCCACCCCAAGGCCCACGTACTTACGTCTCCGCTGGCTTCCTATTTATTGAGATCCCACTGGTCAAAGTGAGGCACGCGATCAAGCTCAGTGTGAGAGGGTATAGACTGCTGTGGGAGCTGTGGTCCGAGGGGGCCGTGGTGTTACAACCCGCCATGTCTCCTTCCGTGCAGATTGTTCCTTTCCTTCTGGAACTCCTATTATGTGGATGTTAAAATTTCTACTTCTAGCTTTCATTACTCTTACCTTTTATAATATATTTTTCTTCACTTTTTTTTTCTTCCCAATGCCTTGGGAGATAGTTTCTTTTCTTTTCTTTTCTTTTTTTTTTTTAGATTTTTTTTATTTATTTATTCGACAGAGATAGAGACAGCCAGCGAGAGAGGGAACACAAGCACGGGGAGTGGGAGAGGAAGAAGCAGGCTCATAGCGGAGGAGCCTGATGTGGGGCTCAATCCCATAACGCCAGGATCACGCCCTGAGCCGAAGGCAGACGCTTAACCGCTGTGCTACCCAGGCGCCCCATGGGAGATAGTTTCTTAACCTCATCTTTTGCTCCCTAATTCAAATTTGTCTCTACCCACTCTGTTATTTATCTCTTGGATCGAGTTAAACGGTTATGTTTTTCCTACCTGGTATTTTCACTTGCACATTAAACAAAAATTATCATATTCACTTCATGTTAGCAATATCATCTTTGATAGTAGATATCGTACTTATTTCAATTTCTTTTCTCTGTCTACCCCATCTGGCATGAGTAACTCAGTGTATCCTTTTCTTTTAATAGTGTTCATGCTTCTCTGCTGTCTGGCATTTTTCTCCATGATTTTTTTAAATTTTTTATTTATTTATTTTTTTCATTCCATATAGGTGTCAGCTACTTGGCTGTTTGTATGCCTTTATGTGTGGGGAGAAGCCTACAGTCAGCCTCTCGTTTGTGTCATTCCTNCTGACTTAACGGAGGATGGAAAGAGTTCCCCAGGGAGGAGAATCAATGGCTCGGAGTCTGGGTTTGGCCAGCCCTGACTGCTGCCTCCTCCCAAGGTGACCTTGACCCGCTTGTCCCCACGGTTTTCTCTTAGGAGTTCTACTCCCTTGGCAGGAAGGCAGGAGAAGATCCTCCCCAGTCTCACCTTTGCCTCTGTGGCCATCTGTTCACACCCCCTCACACCAGGCTTCCAAACTCACATAATGCTAATAGACCAACCCTCTGCTGGCCCGGGGGATTCTATTTTCCTGCCTCGCAATAATGTCCAGGCAGGCAATGATCCATCCCGGGCACTTCTCTTTTTAAATCTTTTAGAAGTCTTTTTCAGTTTTGGCTCTCTCTGTGAACGGGAGCTGGCCACATGCCAACTATAAAGCACTGTTTGGGACCTGTATAGACCCTTCACAGTCTCAGCTGGGCCCATTGAGCTTCAATACCTTTGTGAAATCCCCTCCTTTCAGGGTGAGTCCTTATTAGTAATCTCTAGGTTCTCTGGCTCTTAGAACAGTCTTCCTTCTGCTGTGTTCTGGTCTGGAAGCCTCCTTCTTGTTTGTCCGATATCTTAGTTATTGTCTTTATTTCTGTTGGGGGCAATCAAAGAGATTAAAACTCGCGCATCATAGCCGCCATCTTGCCTCTACTCCTCCATCTAGCTTCACCTTTTAATCTCATCGACAGGGCAATTTTCCGACACACTAAACTACTTAGACTCTTTGTCAGCTCAAATACATTCAAGAGCTTTCTTTCCGTGATTGGACAACAACCAAAATCCCTGAGGCCCTCCACTGTCCCAGGTCCCTTTCTTACGCAACTTTGTCACTTCACACATAGCCCTCTCTTACTTGGAGAACAGATGAGGCTCCTTCCTGCCTCTGCCCCTGCCCAGAATGTTCCCCTAACCCAGAATGTCTCCGCCTTCCCCTCCAGCTATCCGAAACTTCACCATTCTCCAGGAACCAGTTTGAGTCTTATCTTCCCTAAGATTTCCCCTCCCGGGCCTTTCCTCCTCCAACATCTCATCACTGTAAACAGTTACATCTACTGAGCACTTACATTTAAGTGCCAGGAACCAGGCCTGCAAAATGCTCTCCATACATCCATTACCTTAGTTAATCCTATGACAACCCTGTGAGATGCTACAATGACAACCCCATTGTAAGCAAACTGGAACTTGAGAGAGGCTGGATATAACATGCACAAGGTCCCATGGTCAGTGGCAGAACTGGGATTTGAATGTACTTTCTGTCCTCAGAGACTATACTCTTAATCATTTTCCTACACAGGTGTCAGAGATGGCTACGACTAACTTTATGGTGAACATCCTTCTAGACATTTCTTTTTCTGTCTTTCTCTTTCTAGATATACAGACATATGTGCCCTTCTCTCTCTCCCTCCCTCTCTCTCTCATACACACACACACTTGTAGTTAGAAAAAGATTTTGCATAAATTTTATATAAAATTTGCATAAATCACTCCCTGGATTCTTAAAGCTATTAGCGATAGAACCAGGAGCAGTCCTGCCTAGTTTTGCCTTCCAACTAGATTTTAAATTCCTTGGTAGCCTCTTGCTTCTCGGTGTCTCCCTTCACTGCAATTAACTCAGTACTGAGCACTGAGCAGATGCTTTATAAATGCTTGTTGATGGACTAAACTAAGAAAGGATATAACAGAAAAAGGCTCGTTTGCAGATAGAGTTACCAATATATTGTCATGAGGGCCTAAGAGGCCAAGAGAAATGCCTGCTATCTCCTTCTGGTCGCGCACTTCTGGGTGACTTCAGGCAAGACACTTAGGGAGGTAAAGCAGTGAAGCACTGGTCTCCGCAGGCATGAAGGAAGGCCAGACGTATCTATCATGGCCATCAGACCCCCTTCCATGGAGCGAGGTTTAGAGGAAAAGCGAGGTAATATCTATCAACCGCTCAGAGCTTCCCGCAGAAGCTGGACCACACATGTCCCGAGGATAATTGCTGGGGGGAGGAGGGGGGCAGGAACAGGAGAGCTGGTCCTTGTGCTCACCCAGCAGGATGTGAAAAATTCAGCTGGGTTCTTTTTATAGTTTCAATCATCCCTGGTAATGAAGATTCTGCAATTAGAACTCAGCTGCCAGTTGTGTTGGGGATGTGTGAGGCAGAATAGAATCCTGGGTCTGCGGGAGGGCAGGCCTGTTTGTCAGGAAGGCTTGAAGACACCGCTGGGAACAAGAGATGTGATGTAAGGACAGGAGCTATTTTTACAGACCATTTTCTCTCCATAATCACTCCTTAAATAAGTTGCACTTGGGCATTACATTTTATTTAGACTACATTCAGCTCTCAATTATCGGTACCAGTGGAGGGGAGTATTAACGCAGATAATAGAAAACGGCGACACTGCATTTATTTAAGCCACCGCTAATTTGGAATTTATGATAATTTCACCTGGGCTTGATTAGCGTTTCCTTGTGTGTATTCTATGAAGAGAGAATTTGTTGAAAAATATTCAAGGTGGATTAGCCTATTGAAGAGGACATACTGTTTTCAAATACTTAAGAATAATCAGTCAATTTGGATGAAGCACTTACTGTGTGCTAGGCACTGGGCTAAACCCTTCACAGAGATTATCATCCATAATCCTCTCAGACACCTTCTTAGATAGGCACTATTATCAGCCCCATTTTGGAGGTGAGGAGACGGGACTCTTGTCAGCCATACAGCCAGTAAGGGGCAGATCCTCGTTCCAAACCCAGCCAAACGCTACTCGGCTACTCCCGCTCTCAAGTGTGAAACGGTAAGCTGGTTCTAAGGCAGGCTTCTCTAATCGCCGAGCAACTCGCGTCACCCCTACGCGGCATTGCCATTCACGGCTGGAACCATCATTGCTGCTTTTTCAAAGTCTCTGCAGTCCAGGGTGAGGGGGAAGCTTCGGGTTCCTGCTCAATTATGACATGCCTTGCTCATTCCTTGCTTGTGTACAAAACTCCTGCTTAGTTCCGTCTTGAATTTGAAACTCTCACTCAAACTCCTACACTATGACAACCATTCCATCTCCCTAAATTGTATTATAAAAACAGAAAACACATCTGCTCCAAATGACATTTCTATGCCGACGAATCTGGTGAGCCCCAAGCTGCCATTTGCTGTTACAGCCCCGAGTCTGGGCCCGGGCCGGGCTGGTACTGACTCCACCTTCCCCGGCATGAACTCCAGGGTCACTTGTAGTATAGACACTGCCAGGTGTGGGGCAGTGGAGGCCCCTGGAAATAAGGAAAAGAAAAGGAAGGAAAACTTAATGCTTCTCAATGCTACAACGGGCACAGAAAACACGGTTCTATTTTATACTTTTTAGAGGAGGGATCGTATGCAGAGGCCCTTCCGTGAAAATGGGAACTTAATTCTTCGGATATATGCTACTCTGATAAAATGTGCCATTATTCTAGATCAGGCATAACCATCACAAAAGTAGTGATGGTAACCATACACACCTAGTGCATATAATGAATGTTTTGGAAAACCTCATTCTCCTGGTACCCTAGGCCTGAAAGTCAACAGTCACAATATGAAGTTCTAATTATGTTTGTAGCTATGACAGTGCAATGAGCCTTACTAAATGGTAACATGGTCCATCATCCTAAAAGTTCATAAGCTAGTGATGCCTACCTCTGAAGATTAGACCAGCGAAAGCAGATGAAGCTGACTTAGAGATTCAAGTGGTTACTACTAAAATAAGACAAGAGATGCTTTGTAAAATCCAATTCACTAATGACTCCTCCCACCCACCCACAAACATGCACATTTTATTAAAAATAAGAAAATATTTTCAAGAAAAGCTACTTTGGCCTTAGAGTGAATATTCAGTTTTGCATAAAGGCTGCTATGTAACAATAGGAAAAGACGTAAGTGGGGTTGTTGATATAGTGAACTCAACCCTCCATACAGATTATCCAACTAAATCTTTAATCTCTGATTGATTTAATCTCTGGTAGATTTGCTGCATGTATCTTCAGTTCTGCTACATCCCACAGATATGAAACAGAAAATACAAATTGATTTTAATTCAAACAGACTTATGGTGGGAAAAAAAATCTATATTAAAAAACCACTGATCACATCCTAAGGACAGCTATCCAAAGCCCTAATTTTGACATCATCTGCTGTTTTTGGATGCTATGTGCCAATGCTCACTGCCATTTGTGTGGATAATCGAGAGCTGACTGCCCATAAATGATGCATGATCATTGGCACACACATATGCTGGAGTCGGGGCATCATGAATATGTTTGCCTGGCCTCACTCCAGGTAAGTCAAGTGGGTTGGGTGAGTTCAGGCCTAACTGGACATGGCAGCGGATGGATCTGGAGTTTGACTGAGACCTACATTAGGGGGTGGAGGGCCAGGATGTGAAGGATGGTGTGAAGAAGTAAGTTAAGGGGGACACGTTAGGAGCAAGAACCTAATCAAGCTGTTCTAGAAAAAAAGGTTGCCAGCAGTGAAAGGTAACATCCCATGGTGGCATTTGGAGAATTAGAAAAAGATGTGCCTCTGGGTGTGTGCAACCTGGCGCCAGGGTTCACAGCTAGGCAAGCACACCTCGGGTTGGATTTCAGCCCCCACGTGTCCCCTGGGCGGGGTGCTTGTGTTCAGGATAGAGCCTGTACAACCATGGAAGGTTGCCCTGGAGTCAAGAGGAAGAGCCTGGAAAGAGCCTCCGAGGGATGTTCAGGGAAACTTTCGAATAATGTTATAAAGATAAAAATTAAGAGCGATATATACGTAGCATTAAAAAATAGATGGAAAGAAAGAAAAGGAAAAATCTCCATTCCCCCAAAAGAAACCACTGTTGGGGCTTTCTTGAAAATTCTAAGAAAAAAATGTATGAATGTACTAGCGTGCACACACACACACACGCATATGTATTCACATATTATTTTGTATTTATATAAAGTGTTCCCATTACACATACTTTCTGCACCTTGCTTTTTTCACCTAATGTATTTTGAAGTAACTTCATATCAGCATAAGTCAACCAACTTCTTTCTTCTCACGGGCTGCATGGTATCCCATGACAGAGATGTGATCTAGTTTATTTGACCAGTCTTTTGTTATTGGATATTTAGATTCTTTCTGAGCTCTTACGATTCTGATACTTCAGTAAGTGTCCTTTATGTTTTTCTTGGTACATTGCTCCAGGCAGAAGAATGAAACAGAATCAGTGCTATGTCCCATTCAAAGTCCTAGGACCTAAAAGCCCCAGCAGGGCTTCTGGCTGACACATCTCTCACCTTCTGCGAACTTGACTTACTGATGGTTGCTGATGCTAAATGGGCTCTGGGGGTGAGAAGGAGGTGGGCAGGGCATTGAAAAGGCATATTTTGCTTCTCGTGGGTCTGACACACACGGCAGCCCCCTTCTGAAGAGATCCATAGGGTGACATATGAACTCACCCCGGGAGTGCCCATCAGGAGAAAGGCCTCCTTTACGTTTTACTGCCGGGTGGATGACAAAGCAGGTAAAATTGCCAGAACAGCTGTCTGTTAAGAATACAGACCTTGAGGAGGAGCCGTGGACCCAGCTCTACTTGGTGGACTTATTTCCAAGAAATGGGTCTTTTGAGAATTTCTCTCTGTGGTTACAATCCATTTCAGAACTTCTGTGCTCTATTTATATTTTCTGCAGAGAGTGGCTCAGTGGGCTGAATTATACTGAATTATGCCTGGCTCTGCTTTCAGATTCCCGAAAATGAGAAATGGAGGAAGGAGGTACATTAATGACCTTCCTTCTTCCTGAAGGTCCAATCAAATGATAGGAAAGCAATCTGCATAGTAATTGCAATTCTTCTCCAAGTGAATCCCTCTGCCCCAGTGGAGGAGAAGAGCATGGAAGTCATATCTAAAATGAAATTCAGACCCATCAGCTTCTAAATCATGAGAAGGTTAATTCAGCCCACACAACCACAATCAAAGGTGGCATAATATATACCGGTCACGGGACAGCTCCCATTGTTCTCAACCGCAGACGGCAACAGGAAGTAAGCTGTCACGTGGACAAGGCTTGTGCTGACAGAGACCTTAATCTAGGACTGCTGGGTCAGTACTTTATGAAGGTACCACGGGCCATTCTGAGTTATAAATGGAAGCATTGCCTTTTCCATTGTCTGAGCAGAAAATATAATGGCCAGAATCCTTGCCCTGAACCCTCAAACCAAAGGATCACAAGACTGATGGATACTAATGGCATTAATGTATCATCCTTTAAGGGAGTTAGAAGTGTTTGAGGGGAGATGTGCATATCCCTAAATTTTTTTTTTAAGATTTTATTCATTTGTTTGCCAGAGAGAGAGAGAGAGAGCACAAGCAGGGGGTGCAGAAGGCAGAGGGAGAAGCAGGCTCCCTGCTGAGCAAGGAGCCTGGTTTGGGACTCGACCCCAGGACCCTGTGATCATGAGCTGAGCTGAAGGTAGATGCTTAACCAACTAAGCCATCCAGGTATCCCACATCCCTGACCTTTTGAGGGTATCCACTCACAAACCTCCAGTCTGGGATGCCGAGTGGGCTTATTCATTCTCTCGACTTAGCGTAGCATTTCTCATGCTCTTACTGATAGTGCTCATGACTTAGATGAAGTCTTTCCTTTCTGCAGTTAAGTAATATTTACCTTTTAAAGATGAAATAAATCTTCCTTTTCCTCAGGGCTCTGATGGTAACCAAAGTTGAGACCTGGAGTCTATGGCCTGCCAGCATGTGGTCACCCCCCCGGAGCCCACTTCCTTCCCCATTGCCGGGCTACCTCCAGCTCTGCCCAAGGCCAGCAAATCAATGAGGTCCCGGCTGGTGCTTCTGGACATTGTCCAGTGGGGCTCTTCAAACAAGAAGTCAGTCTTTTTTTCCTTTTTTCTTCACCTCTGACAAGTGCTCCAGCCCCAACAATATTGCCAAGAAAGGCTTCCTTCCCAGAGCCTCAGCACAACTCCTGCCTTTGTTGGGCTTAAGGTTCTGTGTGGTCCTTGTGCCGAGCCTTGTCACCACAAGCGGTGCCGTGTGTGAGGTGAGCCCACAAGCAAGTGCTGAGTGGGAGGTGGCCAGTGATCACCAACGGTTCCACCTGCACGTGAGATTCTGTTGCTGGATGGCATGTACTTCAACGCTGGATTTCACCTGTCGCCCCATATTGTTTTATCTTGGTGTGTGTGTGTGTGTGCGTGTGTGTGTGTGTGTGTGTGTGTGTGTGTTTCAGAGAGAGGGACTGTTTCCAAGCTGTTACATGCTCTATCAGTTTCCCGTGGCTGCTATACAAATAACTACAGATTTGGTGCCTCAAAACCAGCAATTTACTCTAACACTGTTGTGGAGCTGGCTATCAAGGCTCTAACAGGGCCGCCCTCCCTCCGAAGGCTCTATGGAAGAGCCTATTCCTTGCTTCTTCCAGCTCCCGGGGGCTGCCGCCATGCCTTGGTTTGTAGCCCCATCACTCCCATTTTCAAGGCCAACGTCTTCAAATCTCTTTCTGTTATGTTGTCATCGCCTTCTCCTCTGTGTGTCTAATCTTCCCCATCCTCCCTGCAGGAGGGTATGTGTGTAAGGATGTGTGTGATTACAGTCAGGCCCACCCAAATAATCCAGCAGAGTCTCCTCTCAAGATCCTTCATTTAACCACATCTTGCAAAGACCCTTTTTCCAAATAAGGTAATAATCCAGGTTCTAGGGATCAGGATCTGATAGCTTTGGGGGCATTATTCAGCCTACTACACAGGTTTCTTCTCCATATTTCCTCTGTTCCTGTGTGTACACAACAGGTGCTTTCTAAATACTTCTTTAATTGAATGAAACTTCTATTGGAATGAGCCCCAGAAGCCTGAAACAGAAGTCCATGCGAACTCACTGGACGGGACCTCACACCAGATTTCCCACTTCGGGAGGAAGGAAACCTGCACGCGTTGCATGTGAGACACTGCCCCAGGCTTTTCCCATACTCCGAGTCCCTGAATTCTCCCTCTAGCCTCTGCCCCCCGCTGGAGTGAACCTCAAGAGAAGGAATGGCAAGAGAATGAGGTAATTAAATAAAAGAGGAAGTTGGAAGGTGGCTTGGGGTCGTTTTTCTCTTGCTGAGAAGGTGGAGGATAAAATCAAGGTCTTTGAGAAAAGGAGTAGAGCCCTGATTCACATTCGTGCTGCACAGCCATCTGTCAAGGCACATGAATAGTCACATGGAAGAATAAGTCCCATGGACATGGGAAGCTCTGAGCAAGATGGTCATGGGCACAGAGTGCACATCTGCAATCAGGCCTCTCGACAGGTTTCTTCTCAATGATCAATGCAGAACTCCAATTTTCCTGTGAGTCTGGGACAGCTTCTAGATCTTCAGCCTTCTGCTGCGTAGTGATATGCTCATAAGTCAACAGAACGCACCTGAACCTCCCCCGGGAGAGAGAAACTGGCTTTGGCTTTAGAAGGCACTGAAAAGTCCAAGGAGAATCTGAAGTTTGGGGCTGGGGGAAGAAAAGGTTTAGGCTCAGAGAGAGACTGGGAATAAGAAGCATGCAGAGCTACTGGACAGCAAGGGTCAGGGAAAGTGATCAGACTGAGGGGAGAGGCGAGTGTTATGTTGCCTGAGGACACAAGGGTAATTGGGCACACAAAGACAACCACTCAGACCACAAGAGGTCAAGTTTAGGCAGCCAAGTGGAGAGAACTGTTGTCTGTTCTTCGGTTTCGAGCAGAATTACCTTCATGATAAGAAGACTCTCTGGACCACTTCATACAATGTTTCCTTCACCTCCTGATCTGGCATGAAACCGCACTCTCTCCTGGCATGTACTTGGACGTCTATGGCCTCCTGAACGGAGGCTGAGAATTTTTCTGAGCCCCATGTATCCCAGAGTGGTGGATGGGTGGTCAGTCCTCTCCCAGTGCCCCGTGCTCCTTCCAGACAAGAACTACTCTGTATTTATGCCATTTGGCTATATTGCTCTTCACCATTCCTTACCACTACCCCCCTCTAAAATCTTGAAGACTACCTCAAATTCACTGAAAACTTCAGCAGCTGGCTTAATTTAAGTTCTTTCGCTCTTCTCCAAACTCTGCCATTTTCCTAGATGATACCTTTGTGGACAACCCATCTCAGACCTAGGAGGCCACTGATTCTGCTCTCACCAAAGTCACTTGTGACCCAGCTGTCACACCCAGTGGAGTCTTCTGATGCCTTAACTAGCTTTTTCTGTCTCTGCTATCGGACCCTGTGGACCATTCCCACCTCTGCAAGTCTCTTCCCGTGGTTTCCCTACCACTGCTCTTTGGATGCCTTCACCTCCGTCATGAGCTTTATTTCTATAAATCTTGGTAATCCTCCAGTTCTCTCCTCACACTGCTTTGTACCTGTCTGTGGATGATTTCATCCACTCACATGGTTCCAATTACTATCAATACACTTATGAATCTCAAATATCTCTCCCCAGCGCAGCTCCCCGCCTTGAAATTAGGACCCATGTATATGACTATTTACTGAACATTTGTCTCTGTGCATCCTTCCAATTTCAATATATTTGTACTGAACTCACTGTCTACCACCTCAACATAGCTCTAATCCTGTATTATTATTTTTTAAAACTATGTATGTATACTCATTAACATCACTATGAATTCTTGAATTCATGAGTCTTATCACTATTTTTAAAAATAAACTTTAAGGGCACCTGGGTGGGTCAGTTGGTTAAGCAGCTGACTCTTAATTTCAACTCAGGTCGTGTCCTCAGGGTGGTGAGATCGAGCCCGGTGTCAGGCTCTGCACTCAGTGGGGAGTCTGCTGGAGGATTCTCTCTCTCCTTTCTCTCTCTACCCCCACCCCAGCTCTCTCTCTCTCTCAAATAAATAAATATTTTTTAAAAAATAAACTTTTTATTGACGTGTAAGATGTATACAGAAAAATTTACAAACCCTGAGTGTGTGTCTTGATGAATTATCACCAAGTGAACACACTCGTGTAATCATCCAGGTCTAGAAGTGAAACACTCATGAGTATCTCAAGGGCCTACTTGTACACTTTCCCAACCACTAACTCCTGCCTAAAGATAATCAGTATATTGTTACCTAATATAAATTAGTGTCATCTGTTTTTTTTAACTTTATAAAAATACAGTATATATTCTTCTGCGTTTGACTTCTTTACTTAACATCAGTTTGTGAGATTCATCGAGGTAATTGCTCTAGTATAATTCACTTATTTTCATTCCTGTATAGTCTTCCATTCTGTAAATATGCCATAATTAATTTGTCCATTCTACAATTGATGATATATTTGGGCTGTTACTAGATTGAAAATATCATGGCTAATGCTACTTTGAACGTTCTAGTGCGTAACTTTTGGCACATATATCTCTTAAAACTTCCATCCTGGAGCCTGTAATTTCAATGCTCTAATTAATAACATCAAATCCATGAATCACGTTAGTACATTAGAAAAGTCAAAATTCAAAAAGCTGTTAATGTGTTGCAATAACGGGCCAAAACTAATGAAGTTAAATGTAACAGCGATAAATGTAAAGTTTTACATTTAGCTTTAATGAATGTATCACACACATTATCAGTTCAAATTGAAAAAGATCTAAATACCCAATAATATGGAAATGGTTAAGTAAGTTATTATTTATTTTCTCAATGGAATACTAAATATTATCCTCAAATGAAAATTTTGAAGGTTTTTTAGGCACCAGAAAATTATTTCTGATACATAAAAACACTAATGTGCATACACATTATGATTAGTACTCAGAATAATTATACATATACATGGCAAAACCTTGGGAAAAAATGTTTAAATGCTAGAATGATAATATTAGAGATTAAATTTACTTTCAAAATTAATTTTAATATTTTTATGATGTTATTTCAGTGAAAATTAAGAATAGATATTTTAAAAATTACTGGATGTATCTGTGTAGGGGCAGGGAAACAGAGACATGAAAATGACGTACATCACTTCTCTAACCCACTTGGGGATAAAAATGCACCAATCTCGTATGTCATTTTGAAGGTTAAAAGTGGTAAGAGCCCAATGAACATAGGAGAATCCCCTGCTTGCTGGCACTGGGGAGGCTGTGACGGGCAGTATGAGTATGATGCAGGATGAGGCCATGGTCTAAGCATCATGGGCAAGGTGTGAGGGGCATGCCCATGATAGGAACTTTTCTTTTTCTAGTGAAAGCCAAACCAACCAACCAACAAACGCCCTTCATAGCATGAAAGTTGTGGGGAGGATACGGAGGATGCAGAAGGTGCTAGTTCAAGGCAGAAAGGATTGCAGTTCCCACTGGACCAACTATGGCAACTGGGGAGCAGGTCAGTTGCTCAGGGACAGTAAACAGGGGGCATGCTAGGAAAAGAGTGTATCCACTAGGCGAGACTCTGATGCCTGGCATTCTCCATGCATCACTTGAGTCTCCCCTCCACCAACTATAAATCTGTGGAGCAAAGACATCCACTCCCAGATAGAGGTTCTAGGAGCCTGCCTATTCGCCTTGATAATTTATAACCTATGGATTTAATGTTTGCTACGTGTTTTCTCTACAATGAAACCTTTTGACACAAGTTACACTAATGAATGTGTAATGCGGTTGGGCAAGACACCACTAGCCCCATCTAGTAGCAAGTCTCATCAGTATTTGCTTGAGGATGGTGATTATCCTCAAACTGACGACCTTTCTTAGAGATCTCCATGACTTTGGACTTGAACAATGCTGCCCTTGATCCTGCTGTATTAATTTCTGTCTCTGTCCAGTATGTCTGCAATATATTGACTCGTGTGTGTGTGTGTGTGTGTATAATATAACAAACATATGGAAAGCTTTAAAAATAGATATGATTTAACAACGTGTAAAACAAATCCTTGTGGAACCTACTTGTACAAACACAGAACGTTACTGACATCCTAAAAATCTTTGCTGATTGTTACCCTTCCCCCCACCAATGGCTAAATACTCCCTTGATTTTTGTAGTCTTTACTTCTTTACTTTTCCTTATAGTTTTACTACTAAAAATTATTTAATTTTTCCTTTAAAAATGTTTATATAAACTCCATCATACAATATGTGTCTTGTACTGTCTGGCTCTTCTCACTCAATATTGTCTTTAAGATTTGTCTTCTATGTGTCATGTAGCTGTACATTCCCCCCCTCCATTTCTCATGGTATAGTATTTCATAGTATGACTATAACACAATTTCTTGTTTACTCCACTCTTAATAGACGTTTTGGTTCTTGCCAGTTTGGAGCTATTATTCAATACTGCTATGAACATTCATAAATATGTATACTGGCACATATAAGCATATGTTTTATGGGGACATATAACTTGGAGGGGAATTGCTGGGTCATAAATTATGCATACCTTCTATTTTGCTAGATGATGTCAATCTGCTTTCCATAGTAATTGTGCCAATCTACACTTCTACCACCAGTGTATCAGAGTTCATGATGTTCAATATCTTTGCAACATTTGGTGTTGGCTCTCCAATGAGCTTGTAGTGGTGTACCAGTGTGATTTTAGTGTACATTTCCCTGCTAACTATTGGGGTCGGGCACCCTTTTATGTTTGTCTCTTTGGGTTTCTCTTTTGTGAGGTGCCAGTTCACATCGTTCTGGCTATTTTCCTTGTGTGTTGTCTGTTTTTGTTTTTTATTTATACATTTGTAGGACTCCTTTATATATTCTGGATATGAACCCCTTGTTGATTAGACTCATTGCAAAATGTTCCCACTTTGAGGTTGCCTCTCTCTCTTTTGGTGGTACGCTTTAATGAATGGAAGTTCTTAGCATAGTCAACTTTTTCAAACTTCTTTTTTTAAATCACAAATGCTTTGGTACCATGTGTAAGAAGTCTACCCTGATCCAGAAATCATAAAGATGTTCTCTAATATTATCTGTTAGCCTTATTGTTTTTGTTTTTCCCATTTGATCTATGAGGCAGCTGAAAATGATTTCCATGTATAGTTTACTGATCACTTTCAAAAGGATTCTTCTACCTTTTGGTGAAACCGAGCTTCTGCACCCTTGGTTCTACATACTCCAAATTTGAGGCTAATCAAGATGTCAAATCTACCAAATACCTAGACAATGAAGTGATCTACCAGGTCTTTAAAATGCCAAAAGAATGCATACATATAATACACTTTATACATGCAATACACACATGTATACAAAAAATAAGTGATAAATATCTACCAAGAATAAGAAAAGATATCCCTTTGCAAGGGGACGGAGATATGATGGTGAAGGTGACCATGTTTTGAGAGAATACAAAAGACAAGAACTATAAAGGACTGGCTATTGACAGAAGTCCGTGTCTAGGGCTGCCCGGATGGCTCAGTTGGTTAAGCATCCTACTCATGATTTCAGCTTAGCTCATCATCTCATGGGTCGTGAGACTGAGCCCCATGGCAGGCTCTGTGCTCCGTGTGGAGTCTGCTTGAGATTCTCTCTATCTCCCTCTGCCCCTCCCTGCACTCATGCACCCTCTCTTTCTCTCTCTCCCGAATAAATAAATAAATCTTTAAAAAAAAAAAAAAGAAGTCAGTGTCTAATAGTTGGTCTAATAGCTATTGACGAAAGTCAGGCATAGCGCATGTTTATTGTTTCTTCTTTCCAGAACAACAGCCCTCTTCTAAAAGCCTTAGTAGAATGTATGCTTCCTGAGATCAGAGTCTTGTTGGGCTTGTTCATCACTGTGTATTCTCCACATTTGTACAGTGCCTAGCATAGCAGAAGCACTCAATCATATCTGTTGAATGAATGAAATACTCTTTCTAATATCATGGATCCAAATGGGAACTATCATCTTTTCACAGATCACCTACATAGCCTTTGTGACAACACTTGTTGCATGCTTACTTTGTGCCAAGCAAGATGCTAAATGATTGACTTTTATCATCTCATTTATTCCTTGAAGTCACCTGACAAGGCAAGAACTATTATTGCCCCCATTCTATGGATGAAGAAACCAAAGACACAGAGCAGTTAAATAAGTGGCATAAGGTAGAACTGTAAGTGCAGGAGCTGGAATTTGAAGCCAAACCATCAGACCACGGAGTTTATGCTTTTAATCTCTCCATTAAATTGCCATAGTGATTGATTCAAGCATGACCTCCTAATGCTCCCAGCTGAACCAGAAATGATTGTTGATTGCTAACCTGGTGGCAGGTACTACATAGAATTCTTTCTGTGTTTTATTTCTCTTAATCATCACATAAAGCCTATAAAATAGATGCCACTATTATCCTCACTTTACAGATAAGGAAACTGAGGTAAAAGAGCTGAAATAACTTGCCCAAGATCGTACAGCTAGGAGGCAAGGGAGTCAATATTTGAACCTCTTACCTACCATGCTATCTGCCTCTAAGATCCTATGGCCCTTGCTCAGAAAGGAACACCAATGCCAGTCAGAGTCCTTCCAGGACTTTCAAACATTTCCCAAGCAGAGACTATTCCTTTCTGGAGGGGGAAGATGTGAGGCTTTGAGCTAGGGTTTCCATAAGCCCCCTCTTCTACTCCCATCTGCAGCAGAAGAGAGTAAGCTGACTGGCAGAAAACCACACACGAGAGAAAGAGGGAGAATCCTGTTGGCTCGTTCACCTACTCTCCAGCTCTTCCTTTTGTGATGAGAGCTTTCCAATAAATTACTCCCTTCACTCCTGTTTGTTCTGCCTAAGCCAGTTCCATCTGGGTTCTTGTCACTAGCAACCAGAATAGTCTTAGCTAATATAGAAGGCCATGGTGCTCTCCCGAATGTGCTAACGTTTATGAAAAACATCAAAGCACTTTGGAGTTTAACACAAACTCCATTTCCTGGCTTTCCATTCGATGTTTGAATGAGGATGATGACTTTTATGAAAGTGCCCCCTCTGAGTTTATAAATGAACAATAAATCTGATCTTGCTTTTGTCCAATGCTGCAAAATCTTTCCAGTGAAGGGGATGGCCTGATGATATATGTTCTTCTAAACTAAGTATTTTTTTCTACCTACTAATCCAATATGTGAAAATGCAGATTCTTTGCCATGGATAGCTCCTCTGGGCAAAATGGTCATAAGTCCTGGACTCCCAGAAATAGATATCATAATTGTATTTCTTCATGGGTTTTGAGACTATACCTTCTTTCTAGTGCTCTGAGTCTCAGTCTTCTTATCTACGAATTGAAGAGTTTGAACTGCAAAGGATCTTTAGGACCTTTGGGATCCTTTTCCAACTTTGAGCTTGGTGATTGAAACTGAGTCTTACAATAGCCCAAGAGGGATTGGTCATTTGCTTCATTGGTTCTGGTGTTGGCTTGGGTGAGATAACACCTGTCATTTCATACTGTGAAGATCTCTCTTTCTAAGTTCACTTCTTTGATGTCTGGTGTCACATTTCCCCAAGAGTGTTCTGCAGGTTGGAACACCAGCCCTTGGGATGTTCCTTAATAAAGGACTCAATGATCAAAAACTATATGTTCCCTCCCCCTCAAGGATTCCCAATGAATATCAGCAACTTAAAGGCCCTGGGAAATTTTGTAGTAAAGCAATCTGTGTAACTTACTTCAGCCTACCTAAGATTTAAAAGCACATTGACGTCACATTTAGGAACTGCTGATTTAACTAACATCCTCCCGCTAGGTCTATACAGTATAGTAGATATCAGGACTGTCTTGGTGTGAGGATATTCGAAATGTAATAATGTTATCTTTAACAATCCCACTTCCTGGCTGTAGCTTTTTGTGAATTGAAAGTGATTATTTGGAGATTATGATTTGATTTGATTACGAGTTCCCATTATGTTACTCCTTTCCCTGAACTCTAAATGGCTATAAAGATTCCCTTCAATTGACCAGAAGAGGGAAGCAGAGGACCTGGGATGGCATCTCAGGCCCCTGTGGTGACTTGGGAACAAACACCTAGGATAAGGCAGCTACAGTCTGGAAGCTTGCCTTGAGAGCATCATCTCCCAAGCAAAGTGACCCATTCACATTTTGACCATATCACCTGTAGAACTTGAGGTCCTGTTGTTGGAGGTCATCATCAAGCCAATATGAATTTCCCAGAGCTCACACAGGAAACAGGTTGGGGAGCTCCTGGAGACCCATCAGGGAAAGACTGATGGAGACAGCAGAAAACAGTGAGGCACGGCCAGCAAAGAGGCAGCCCTGGGATTGGAGTAACAATCTTCAAGAGCAGGGCCTCCTCACAGTTGTGTGTTTGCTCCCTCTGATCCCTATGAGCAGCTACTGCTCAGCTGGGCTGAGAGCCCTGCAGTCACCTGCCACAGCATTAGCCACAAATGGTCACAAAATGGCAAATCTATTATCACCTACATTGCTTGTTTCAGGTGACATGGTATTCCTTTGGGGGTAGTATTGGGGTTGGGCCCAAGACCTATATGCCCTCACCCATGGGGCACATTCTTCCCAGAGCTATGTGCCCTCACCCATGGGGTCCACAAGAGAGACATGCTCAGAGGATAGGGCCAAGAAAACATGTGCATTTTATTATGGTATTTTGGCCTCAAACACCATGCTAGGCCATTGAGAAGCTGAGAGTAACCACTGAAGGATTCTTTTTGCCTAACCTAAAGGTGAAACTCTACATTAAAAGTTTACCAAATGACCTCCTCAGCATCTTTTCCCCTAAGTTTATACCTCTCCACATATTCCTTTCTTCAATTTCTATACTTTAACTTTCTGATGGCAAGAAAAGATGAATCCAAGGGAAAGCATGTCAAGGAAAAGAGAAAGAAATAAGTTTCTTCTAAAGATCTGGAATACAGATGGCATAAGTTACTGACTACAACCCTTCTTAGCACACCAGAGGTACGAATGAGACTTTCCCAAGACGTACATTCAAGAGAATGATGTGGCCAATAAAATACCTATGAACTTGACTCATCCTCATTACCCTTTTTATCACTCTCTGCCTTGGATGTGTGGGTGGGAATTAATGGAGGGGGAGTGAGGTAAGGAAAATGGAGTGGGAAACACAGAGGAAGCCATTTTCTTCTCCTCCTTTCTCCTCCCACTCACCTCCTCTTCTTCTTTCTACCTTATTCCCACTCACCAGAGTACCTAATTATATATTTTTTTAAGATTTTATTTATTTATTTGACACAGAGAGAGAGACAGTCAGCGAGAGAGGGAACACAAGCAGGGGGAGTGGGAGAAGAAGCAGCAGACTCCCAGTGGAGCAGGGAGCCCAATGCGGGGCTCGATCCTAGGACCCTGGGATCACGCCCTGAGCCAAAGGCAGACGCTTAACGACTAAGCCACCCAGGCACCCCAAGAGTCCCTAATTATAAACTTGAGGATCGTTGTGTTGAAATGTCAGCACCCATGCTGTGTTCTCTTGTCCTTTCTGCTTCTCATTTCTTGGTGGTTCTATCAGAATGAGAATTACTTGATGCTTGGTGTTACTTGATGATGTGACCTCTTTTCTCCCCGCAGCCTAGGGAACCCAGGAATACATGAGCCCTGCCCTTTCAGTGTCCCTTCATGCTATTAGTTTCACAAGGGACTTCCATGCAAGGTAAGGAACAGTAGCAGATACGAATAAATAGCTAGACCAGCACCTGATAATTGTCAGTGCAGGGTTTTCCGGTAAAAGATAAGCTTGAGTATATGGCTTCAGCTTTGATGTCTGTGTGGGATCTTTTACTGCTCTTCAGTTTGAAATCTTAGGCATGTTGGTAGATAGAGAAATCCAGGCCCTACAAGGAGAACTAAATTCACTTACCCTCCTAGCACTGTGTTGAGGAAGAGATAAAAGATCTTTTGTCTGCTTGTCCTAGGAAGATAGGAAGCAGAAAGTGTAAGAACAGAGCAAGGGGGCTGACATTTCAACATAATGGCCCTTGCTAATAATTGGGGGCCAGTCAAAACCTTGGACTGTGACCAGTCAGTGTACAGATACTCTTCCCTCAAGTTGGGGAGATCAGGGAGCCCTACAGGGGGTGTGAACAGAGGCAGAATCTTCATCATATATGGAAAGGAAATTTCCTATAGAGTTTTAATATCTGAAAAGAAGTCATTATAGATTTTTGAATCCTAAGAAGGGAATCAACATCTATTGAACAACTATTACGCTTTACATTGTGCAAGGAAGCTTCCTCAAAGTACCTGTCAGCTTTCTTTATTTGCAAGTAACAAAAAACAATGCTTACCTATTTAAGCAGAAGAATAAAGGAGAAATTTAAAGGATATTGGATAATTCTTAGAATTGCATCAGAATGGGCAAGCAGGCTCAGATACTCAGCAGTCAAAATCAATTCCAAAATTCAAATGATCTCATCTTTGGCTGAGGGAAGACTATTCAAGTTAGTGCCTGAGTCCTTTGAAATGATAACTTCAATAACTTCTTTGCTACCTGGGATGACAAGATATTTTATGTCCAACTTGTACATTTCCCTTGTCAGGCCTAGAATCGGACATTCTCTAAGGAGTTCTGGTTCTTTTTAATAGGAAATGGCATTTAGAGAATATAATCTGGACACTAATGGTCTTATTGTTGGTGGATTGGTCTTTGTTTCTAGCCTTTTCAGCAGATAGATATGGAATACATATTTGTGCAACACAAATATCATATCGTACATAATATATCATATATTATATTAAAATAATATTAATTATAAATTATGAATATAAAATGCAACATGAGCTCATACTGATGGTTTCATTTAAGTTCAGGACCACGGAGTTTTTATTTAGCTTCATTCAGCTTGCATCCACGTTTCCTTTCTCCCAAATCATAAATTTCAGTTCTCAGTGGTACTTGTTATGGACTGAATTGTGTCCCTCCCAAATTTATATGTTGAAGCTCTAACCTCAATGTGATGTATTTGGAGATGGGAACTTTAGGGATGTAACTAAGGTTAAATGAGGTCACAAGAGTGGCATCTTAATCTGATAGGACTGGTATCCTCATAAGAATAGGAGACAGAAGATTCTCTCTCTCTTTCTCTCCCCACCTCTCTCTTTCTCTCTCTCTTTGTGTGCACAGAGGAAAGGCCATGTGAAGACACAGAAAGATGGCAGCTCTTATCAAGTCAAGAAGAGACCTCACAGGAAACCAAACTAATGCCACCTTGATTTTGGACGTCTTAGGAAAATAAATTGCTATTGTTAAGCCACCCAACTATAGTATTTTGTTATGGCAGCCCTAGCAGACTAATACAGTATCATCGTTACTTATTTGCTTTATCTCACAATGTACACACAATAATACCATTGCTACCACTACTAATATGATTATTGTAAATAGTTTAAAAATTCTTTATGTAATTTTTTGTCCTTAGTGACTAGTCAAGTCACTTTGACTAGTTTCTTTCCATGTGGTTACACCACGATTTATTTATTTATTTATTTATTTATTTTGAAAGATTTTATTTATTTACTTGAGAGAGAGAACAGGAAGGAGGAGCAGAGGGAGAAGCAGGCTCCCGATTGAACAGGGAGCCCCACATGGAGCTCGATCCCAGAACCCTGAGATCATGACCTGAGCTAAAGGCAGATGCTTAACTGACTGAGCCACCCAGGCGCCCCAGTTATGCCACCATTTAAATACAAGTTAGAATTGTTTCCTTTTCCTTTTCACTTTCAGGGATTGCTTTTTAAATTTTTAAATTTGTTTCATAATTATGTAAAATATTACATGATTCTAAAGTCAAATCTGCAAAACATGTTTTATTTATAGAATTCTATCATTAACTTCCATATGCCCAATTACAACTCTGTTTTTTCAGAAGATTTAGAATATGTTTAGGTGGACATATAGCAAACTCTGTCACACCAATAATTCGTGTTTTCTTTCTACTTTTAATTTTTCCTCTCTTTTGTGTTTTATAATTTATAAAAATGTGTTTATAAGGATGTGTTCCTAAAGATGACCTTATCACATGGTAATTTTTTTTTTTTGGTCACACAGTAATTTTGTGTTGTAAATTGATCTTTAATAGGGATATTTTCCCCCTTTGAGCTTTCTTTGTGCTCTGGATCAGGGGTTGGTATTCTTTTTCTATAAAGAGACAGACAATATATACAGTAGCCCCATTTATCCACAGAGTATATGTTCCAAGACCCCCGTCGATGCCTGAAATCATGGATAGTACTGAACCCTGTTTTTTCCTATACATACCTGCATACCTATGATAACATTTAATTTTAAATTAGGCACAGTAAAGGATTAACAATGATGATAATAATAAAATAGAACAATTATAGCAAATACGGTAATAAAAGTTATGTGAATGTGGTCTCTCTTTCTCATTTTCAAATACCTTATTATACTGTACTCACCCTTCTTGTGAAGACGTAGGATGATAAAATGCCTACTGATGAGATGAAGTGAAGTGAATGGCATAGGCATTAGGCTGCTATTGACCTTCTGAATACCTCAGAAGGATCATTTGCTTCCAGACTGTGATTAACTGTGGGAAACTGAAGCCGTGGAAAACGAAACCGTGGGTAGGGGGAAGCTGTGTTTTAGTCTTTGCAGTTCACATACGGAAGTAAAGTCTCTATCTCTCCTTCTCCTCCTCCCCTACCTCCTCTTTTTCCTTCTTTTTTTTCTTCCCTTATATAATGCAAGTACCATTCTTTTTTTTTTTTTAAATACGTTTGCATTTTTTTTAAAGATTTTTTATTTATTTATTCGACAGAGATAGAGACAGCCAGCGAGAGAGGGAACATAAGCAGGGGGAGTGGGAGAGGAAGAAGCAGGCTCATAGCAGAGGAGCCCGATGTGGGGCTCGATCCCATAACACCAGGATCACGCCCTGAGCCGAAGGCAGAGGCTTAACCGCTGTGCCACCCAGGCGCCCCTGCAAGTACCATTCTTAATAAGCAAGTCATACAAAAACAGGATATGGGCAGTATTTCGTCCCTAAGCCTTAGTGTGCCAACTCCCACAATTGATGTTGGAAGAGTGCGTTTCCATCTGCTGAGGGTCCCAGGGATTGCTAGCCCCGACACAGTTTTACATTAATTTCTTGACTTGGAGATGCTTACACCTTCTGGGGAACATACATTTGAGCTCCACACTTATGCAAAGTACACTCATGCAAAGTATCCATATTTTGGGTTCTACAGGAAGAATTTTTCCTCTAATCAGAGTTCTAGGCAGGTTCCAATTTCGTCATCACTTTTCTGGTCCAGAGAATGAAGTGTTTTTGTTCCTAGTTCACTGGTGGGGGAGATGGGTGCGTACCCTTCAAGGTCCCAATTTTATGCAATGATCTTAGTTATATCCTCCCATCTTATGCAGGACCCAAACCATTATCTTATCCCTTAATGGACAAAGAAATGCTGATTTTTGACCATTAGAGCCAGTATTGGGATTTGATACCTCTCACCCCCCATCTCTTAATTAAGTCATCACTACATTAGCTTATAATTCTGGCTTTAAGTTCCTTCCTTGTTTATGTACCTAGTTTTTTCTTTCTTTGGAGACTTACTATTATTTTAATTATATGTATTATATATTTTTTATTATATTGTGTTAGTCACCATACAGTACATCCCTGGTTTTTTATGTAAAGTTCGATGATTCATTAGTTGCGTATAATAATATTATCCACCATTTCTCCATGTTAAGTGCAGCAAGAGGTCCAAGTTAGCTTATTCTCTCCAATTGCCAGCATAACTCTGAATCAGAAAGAGTGTTGAATTTTATCAAAAGCTTTCCTTCATCCACTGTGATTATAAAATAGGTCTTACCCACTGAAAAAGATACGTCATATTATATTAACTTTTTTCTAAGTTATTCTTTCATTTCTGCAATAAAGGTTTTTGGGCTCTGATCCATGAGGCATTTAACATACAGTGAATTCAACTTAGTAGGTTCATGAATCCAGATGCATAAATAAAATTGTTCTAAAGTTTGATAATGCTTTTCTCTTTTTTTCTTTTTCTTTCTTTCTTTCTTTCTTCTTTCTTTCTTTCTTTCTTTCTTTCTTTCTTTCTTTCTTTCTTTCTTTTTTAACGGGAGGGGTTCAGATTTTGTATTACAGCTGTCTTAATTTTGTTAAAAAATTGGGTAACTTTCATCTTTTTTTTTTTTTTTGAGGGAGAGAGAGTGCAGGCACATAGAGGGGTAAGGGCAGAGGGAGAGATGGCTAAGCAGGGAGCCTGTCACAGGGCTCAGTCTCACAACTCTGAGATCATGACCTGGGCTGAAATCAAGAGTCTGACGCTTAACCCACTGAGCCACCTGGGAACCCTAGGTGATTTTCTGTATTTATTTTTATATCTATGTTTTAAACCAATTTTTGATTAGATGCTTATCTTTTATACTTTTCCTCCAAAATAGTAAATCTCAGATTTTTAAAAATAAATCTTGCTATTTTTTGTTTTTGTTTTCATATTAGTTATTTTGGTTGTTATTTTTATTTTTCCTTTCTCTTTTTTAAAGAATTTTTTTACCCTTATTCTAACTTCCTGAATTGAATTAACAATTCAATTATTTCCATTCTTTCTTCAATTATTAGAATATTTAGTGTTATCAGTTTTTGCATTTGCTGCATCCAATTCTCTAACACATAATGAAGGTTGTTTCTCTGCTGGAATGGTCTTTCCCCACAAGTTCATGTGGTGGATTCTCCCTGATGTTCAGATCTCAACTTAAATGCCATCTCAAGGACGCTATGCCAACCAAAATTACTCGCACCCCCATGCCAGTCCCAGTATTCTATTTTACCTTTATTAAAGCAAGTGTCGCCCCCTGATATCTTCTTGCTTTACTCATGTACTCATTTCTTAGCTGTTTTCTGCTACTCTAGTGGTAGAATGTAAGACCATGAGAGCAGAGTTAGTCTTTTCAGTGCTATACATCCTGCTGTTAGAACAATGTCTAGCATCCAGTAAGTGGTCAATGTATTTATTGCATGAATGCATTAAAAGTGTTCTCATTTCATCATTTCAAAAATAGCCTCGTATAATGTTAATATCTCAATTATACCTCAATTAAAATTTTTTTTTTAATTTTTATAATTATTAAATTTTTAAGTAATGTTTATTTCATTTTGTCATAGTAACTGTTTGGAAGTTTGCCCTCTGCCTCAAGTAGATGGTTTATTTGCTTGTTTAATTTCTAGTTTTATTACATTCTTATATGATAAAATGGTTCAGATGACTTTTATGTTTTGAAACTTATTGAATTCATCTTTGTGTCTTATTTATTATCACTCTTTGTAAATGTTCCTCAGAAGCTTGAAAAGATGGCATATTTTCTCTTTGTAAAAGAAAAATTCTATCCACGATCCAGATTTCTTATGTTTTTGACAGTTTTTGTTTATTTCAGCTGTCAACCTTTGAGATACGTGTGTTTAAAAGTCTCCCACAAATATTGTATTTCAAGCATTTTTTTTTGGACTTTGCTAACATACCTTGTTAGTGTCACAGAAAGTTTCCAGCAGTTAGATCTTTACTGTAGATTGTACCTTTGTTTAAAATGTTTTCTTTGACCCATTTAATGCTTTTTGACATGAAGTCTATTAGTCTGAAATAAGCCACCTTCTGCTGTTTGTTTGTTTGTTTGTTTGTTTGTTTGTTTGTTTGAAGAGATAATCTGGGAAACTGGCCTAGAACTCTGATGGCCCCCAGAACTCCTTTCCTAATGTGCAACAAAAGGTTAAAATAATACCCCAAGGGCCAGCTGAATTTGAAGGGGAATTTAACACACTGTATGTTTGAAATGTTTCTCTTGAAGGAGAAAGAGAGCATATATTGGTGAATTCTCCAGAAGTGCTGAAATTACAACTTTACCAGAGCCAGAAATTGCATACCTGCCGACCAGTTTAGCAACGTCTCACCTTTGATGTCTTGAGGTCCCAAGACTACCTGGCCTTCCGGGACAAGATGGCACCCTCCATGCCTCTCCTGACACTCGGAGGATCAGAAGGTCAGTACAGGGTGAACAGACCACCACATTTTATGGAAAGCACATTGTTTCCAAGGAAATCTGGGAAAAATTGCAAAATCTATACCTTTAGTAAGGACGTACCTTGTGTGCCTGGGGCAATGGAGAAAAAAAAATCCCATTAACAAGGAACTACTACCCTCCTTCCACCTCCCAAAGGCAGTTTGCCTTGAGTTCTCACCAAAACATGCTGTCCTGGCAACATGGCAACCTCACACTACTAAAGATGGCACGGCTGGGATACGCAACCTACAACTTTATGATGTGAAAACTGGCACATGTTTGAAGTATTTTGTCCAGAAAATGCAAAATTGGTGTCCAATCTGGTCAGACGATGAAACTATTTGTGCCTAAAATGTTAACAGTGACATTCACTTCTTTGAAAACCACGATTTGGATATGGAAAGATTTACGAAATCAATTTATTATTTACTATTAAAAAGAAAAAAAAAAGACTGTCTCCAAAGTGATTGCACTTGGGATTCCCCCTCGACTACGTAGTTGGCTTTTTTGTGAAGATGTCCCTGGAGCTGACCGTGGTTGGGGATAGCCAGGAAGGTTCCTAAGTATAGCTCAGAGAGCAGGGTATGGAAAGGGTAAGCTGTGTGAAGGCCCCTGCTGTCCGTTTCCCAGAGACTCCCTTGCTTGGTGTGGTTGGCAGGGGTTGGGACACCCTCATCCACTCCCACCTAAACCCAGTTCTGGTACTGAGATGTGGGCGTGCGGGATTCTTGCAAAGGTTCATGATGCTCTGGCCGTGAGGCAGAGTCCTGCAGAGGCACCATTCTCCGTGAAACGAAACCAAAAATAATGTTCAGCTTTGGCTGCATGTCACCTGGATATGGTGGCCAAATAAGAAGTAAGCAGTGATGGGATAGCGGAGCCCAGGCTGAATGACAGAACTGTGTGTGAGTCCCTGTCACTGTCACTGACTTGCCATAGGCCACTTTTCATTACATGAAAAATGGGCCTGAGCAGAGCAGGGAAGCACCTCACTCCTTGAGAGCCTTCTGTAAGTAGATGAAAAAAATGTGCTAGTTTGTGACATGTTAGGAGCTGTCTGGAAGCAAAATACAGTAAAAAAAAAAAAAAAGACAAAGTAGTACAACTGAGCTATAGTGCACTGTGATCTTTCAATGAGGGCCTGGTTGTCCCCGCTGCTGGGGATGCTGTTGGCAGATGACCCTCGGCTGCCCCGCTGTAGAGAGCCTCCCCAGGCAGGAGAGCCCCATCTTGGGGTGGCCCACATCCCAAGACTGATCAGGAAGGGGTGTAAAGTTCATGCCGTTTTGCTCCAATCCAGGAAACCCTGAAGTTCAGTCCAGAGCTTCTGCAGGAATCTTTGGAGGCCTTCACTGAGACAGCACAGCCAGACCACTTTCAGGGTGAGCCCAACTCCAACATGAGCCACGCAGAGTAGGAGGGAGTGGTTTTTTTCATTGCTCTTTCTCCAGAAATTCAAACATATCCTGAGTATAGGTATGCCTGAGTTTAAGAAAAACCCGTTTTTGAAAGCGTGGATTTTTTTTTTTTTGAGTCAAATTGAAGGGCAATTCTAACAGTAGCTACCATTAATTTAGCATTTAATATGTGTCAGATCTTGCTAAGTGCTTTCTATCCATTAGCTCATTTGATTCTCAGAACAATCTTCTGAGGTAGATATTATATTAGTTTCATTTTAGAGTTGTGGGGAACTCAGCTTAGAAAGGTTAAGTAATTTGCCCAAGTTCACATCTAGGAAGTGGAGGATTTGAAACTCAATTCTGTCTGACTCCAAAACACTGGCTGATAAACAAGCTCGCAGTACCACCTCTTGAAACTATGCTACAGCATGTTTCCCTGTAATTCCTGTAAATAATAAATTCTTTTCTGGCACTGAGAAGAGAACTGGGTTTACAAAAAGAGCTGGGGTGGGGGAGGAGATATACTATGTTTTCTAGAAACAAGGGACACTAGGCACTGCATAAATATTAAACCTTTTCTCTTGGTCTATCTCTTCCTTGTCCATGAAAAGAACTGGAAATAGTGAGCATTTCTCACTGTTTAAATACATCGGGAATTTATAAACTATTCAGTACACTGGTGTCCACAGAACAATGCATCTTGAAAATAGACCTGACCTGCTGCCCAACAGGTAGGGGCTATCTGTAATTCACGCTCTTTCGTTTGTGCAGACAGCATTAAGCAAAAATAATTTTTAGTGCATTTTTTTTACACCTCTTCAGAAGAGAGGTCATTCTCTCAAGGCCATTTTCAATGTTTCAGTCCCTCCTGCCTGAGCCCTGCCCACATTCCTCTGCTGTGCGTGCTGTCCCTGGAAGCCCTGCTTGCTTCCACAGCTGTTGTGTCCACCAAAGAACCCATCTCCGACCCTTCAGGAAGCAGAAGGAAATTTCCACAAAAGCACCGAAAGCCCCTTAAATCAAGCGCCACAGTCAGGTTTGCATCTCTTGTTCTCAACTCCTTCCCAACCTTGCTGGGAATGTAACACCCAACGCACTCGTTGGCAACATTCCAAAGAGTTGTCAACCCCCTTTGAAGCCTCACGTTCCCCGTCAGGCACTGCAGGCCAGATCTCAATCTCAACCACATCATTCACGTAGGCCTGACTGGCTGAGAAAGAACAGAACAAACTTCTCCCAGGTCACAGGTCACATTCTTGTATCTGATAATCTGAGCTGTTCCTGGAAGGACATTCATCTCCCAGACCAAACACCGCTGGCCTCGTAGCTGAGGCCATGCTTTCCTCTGTGCACGCTCATAGCCCCCGGCCAGAACCTGGCACCTTCCAAGACTCTCCGGAGCTGTTCGAGCCACCTGCTGCCTCCATTCTTTCCGTCCGTCCAGAGCCCCGGGATAGGTCAGCGTGCTGTGGCACCCCGACACAGAGAGCTCAGCAGAGACGGCTCAGCCACAGAGGACGCTGTTCCAGAAACCGGCTGTGAGGGATGATGATGCGGGCTCTGCTTTAGAGCTCTCTGGGTGGAGCTCTGACTAAGGGCCTGCAGGTCTTCATGATTTAGTGTTACAACAGCAGCAGTGCTAACTTTTATTGAGTATTGATTATGTGCCCAGCAGCATTCTAAGGGCTTGGGCTACATTATGTCACTTAATCTCCCCAAGAATGCTGTGAGATAACACCAACCTTATCCTCGCTTTACGGATGAGGCGGCTGAAGGTGGGAGAGGTGCCTTGCCCAAGGGCACAGACGGGCTGAGCCGGGATCCCTGCTGGTCTGTCTGTCTGCCTTCCACCACCTGCTAGGCTGCAGGTGCTGTCCAGGGCCTGGACTGTGGTCAGTCTGCCAGTGTTTTAAAAGCCATTTAAAAATGTAACCCAGTATTTAACATGCAAGTGATTTCGCTTATAAACACTTACAAAATTCTAGCATCTCTTTAAAAATAGATGATGTCTCACGATATTGGGCCCTCGGTCCCAAAGGCTCCCACTGGAGGGGAGCACGAGGTGGCTTGTTAGGTGAGGCCAGTGTCCTCAGTTTTCAAAGAACCTTGCACAGGAGACTAATTCTATTGACAGGCCTGTATGCCTTCCCTGTGCCCCTGGCTGGGCCGGTCCCACTATCTAGTCCTCTAGCCCGTGATTTGGGTCTGGGAGGTGTATCTCTGACCCTAGAAACAGAATTTGGGTCTAACACGCATGTGTCTGGCTGGTTAGGGACACAGAGCCCAAGCGTAAGCTGGTGATGGTTTGGAGCAACAAGACAGGTAACTGGTTTAGGGTTCATTCCAAAGTCACCTCATCTCTGGGGACAGTGTGGGGGGGAAGCATGGCAGGATAAAGGGGCGGCTTGGAAAATGCTGGAGTTCACTCCACGTTCTGTGTTCCACCGCAAGCAACTTGTGAGAGGCAAGCTGAGTCACTTCTCTGCACCTCGGAGAGGGAGAGAGGGAAGTTGGTCAGTTGGAAGGCAGACGTCAGCTCTAAAACTCCTCTGAGCCCCTGCTTCTAAGTCAGATTTTCGCCGGAGAGGGACTGACTTTGGAGGCGGACGAGTGTTTGTCAGCTGCCCTCAGTGGCTACAAAGGAACAGGCATGGAGCAACCAGCTCTGGCTGGCCAAGCTTCGGAGCAGCCGCGGGGAGGGCCGTGGCCAGAGTCACTGTGTCCATTTCAGGGGGCAAATTCCTTTATGTTCATTCAGGGGTCACATCGAGGCTCAGTTCTTTATTTAGCAAACCATAGTCACAACCACTGAATCCAGTCCTTGCCAGGACAAACATCTCAACCCCAAACAACATCACTGGGAACTCTATTAGAGAGAATTTCACAATCTTGCAGCGCAATCAGAGGAACCCGTAGGAAGGGCATTGTTTTCTACTCTACCTCTCTTTAAGGCACAGACCTTACCACAACAAAGCGAGCCTGTTTCTCAAATTAGAGGAGCCATGAAAATAAATATCCAAAACACTGCCCTGGAGGATATCAAGGTAGAAGTCAAGAGATCAGGCACGGGTCCAAGAAAAACCCTCATAATACATTTTGCCTCTATGCTGTTTCATACCTCTGTGGGTTTCATCATTCGCTCTGGCCTGTCACCCTCTGTGAGTGTGAGATTCTCTGGGGTCTTAGAGTAAGCCTTGTTGTCTCTTTGGCTAAGGTGGGGTGTATAACCTGAAGTTTAGGTGCTTGTGTGAAAATCCGATCTCAGCTATGACTTCCTAGCATCCGTAAAACCTGGGCACGTTTGAGGGTGGGTGTGAGGACCTATAGGAGAGAGCCGGATACCAACAGAGGATCTTTGAGCCCCCTCTGAGGAAGCCAAGTTGACCTGGACTGAGCCTACGGGCTTGAGCTTCTAGAACCTGCCTCCGTATCTGGGGTTAGCTGTGTGTGCCACTTGTACGGCAGCAGTGGGTCTCCTAGAGCAGGCATCTGGACCTTGAAAATGCATACACATCAGGGTTAAATGCAGATTTGAGTCAGGAGATCTGGGGTGTAGGGGCAGCCATGAGCCCAGGGCAAACTGGCTAGGGTGCTCCTAGTAGCACAAGTTCTCTAGAGAGGGTGCTGGATGCTTTTCCAGTAGCGTTCAGGTGAGACCAGGCTCTACTGAGCACTGGGGCTGCACAGTGGGGATGGGGGCGAGGGTGAGCGTGGGGCATCAGGGAGGCCTGGCAGGCAGCCCACACTTGCAAAGCAAAGGAGCAGCTCACAGTCCCATTCCTTGCCTTGGGACTTGGGGGGTAAGCTAAGAGCTGGTTATTTATTTCTAAGCCTCAGAATCTTTTAGGACCAACTGATGAAATTTCTTCCCCAAATCAGAAAGACTAGGGATGGAAGAAACCTGAAGTCATCGTGTATCAGAAACCTTCCTTCCTGCCCTTAGTGTCCTCTAGAGCTTTCTTGCCCTGCAGCCCACCAACAGCTGGCACGTCAGGGGTGGTTTCTTCCTGCCTCCCGAGCAGGAACTGTCCCCTTGAATTGAATGAAGATTGACCTTTCTGTAGCTTTTTTCCATCTGTTGTTCCTTCCTTAGAGAATGCAGGCTTCCCCCAACCCCTTGCTCCACCCAACCTTGCTGAGTGCTCTTGGGCAACTCATCTTCTCTTTCTATACCTGTACCTTCTCTGCCTATCTAATAGAATTACTGGCAAGATCAAATGCAGTTATTATGTGAAAGCACTTTGAACAAGTAGATTGACCCTAGAACATAACAAATCACGGTGGTTATTGGTTTGTTTGGCTGGCTAGTTCTCCCCCTTGATGCCATGCCCCTTGTTTGCCATGCCAGCTCTAAATCCTACAACAACCCCCATGTCTATCCTTTCTTCCTTCTTTTTCTCCTTTTTCTCCTTCTCCTCCCACTCCTCCTTCTCT
>NW_024423564.1:7454579-7649487 GCF_017311325.1 Ursus maritimus
CCCAGATAACAACCACATCTCCCAGTGCCCCTTGCAGCTAGGAGTGACATATGATTCCATTCCTGCTACTGGACACTGAGTGGAAGTGATGTCATCAGTACATTCTGTGCCCCACTCTCTCTCCTCCTCTGTGGGAAATAGCAGCCACCACAGCAGCCATCTTAAACCAAAGGTGGGATGGATGGAAGAGCTGTCCCAGCGCTATACCTCTGATGACCTCAGAGAATGGTGCTGTATGTCTGTTCTGCATCACCAGTCTATCCGTGGACACTTCCAAAAGGAAAATTCAACTTCTGTCTTGTTTGAGCCACTGTATTTTTGGAACTCTTTGCAGGACAGTTAAGCCTATAACCTAACTCACGTATCCAGGGTTTGCCCCTTGGCATGTCTTTAGCTTAGCTTAGGACCCCAGAGGCATTTCCTGTTTGTCATAATCTATAGATAGTTCCAACATGAGGTTCTCTTGAGTGATTTTCCAGTTTAAGGATACCATGATCCCTCTCTGGCCGCCATTTCTCTTCACTCTTCCACCCCTCCTCCTCTGCTCACTTGCTTCTTCTTTCCTGGTTCAGGTGCTCCAAATATCTGGAGAAGAATGGAAGTCATGGAGTCATGGGTTTTCTTGCCAGGTCACAGTACCTCAGGGAGGGTGGGCTAGGAGAAAAAAAGGGATGTGAATGAGATTCTGAGATTAAAAGGAAGACCTTAATTACCTGCAGCTTGACTAATCACAGCTCTCTATTACTGAGAATTTTCTACCACATCTTTAGAAAGAGGAAAACTGCAACCAAATAAGGTGTCATGACGGATTCACTCAAAAAATCAATTTCCAAAGCCCACAACAGAGTATCAGCCCATTGGCTACTCTCTCGAGGGTATCCGCAGACAGGTGTAGTGGGATGGGTATTTCTCATAATGGGTCTGAGGCTGTCCTTTCAACCCTGCTCTACTTCTCCTTTATCAAAGTGGACATTTTCATAGTAAGGGCAAATGAACTAAAATGTCCATTTTAAGGAACTTATGCTAAAGCAATATTCTACAAATGTGCAAAGCTATGGGCATAAGGATGTTCTTTTTGGTGTTGTTTGCATCAGTAATAAAATTGGAAACAACCTAACACACAGCAACAGGAAGAGGATGAAATAAAAAATATATAGCTTATCATATTATAGAAGGCAAAGGCAGCCACTTTGAAGGAAATTGGTCTGTATGGATCAACCTATAAAAATGTACATGATGTATTTTTAGCAAGATGGTTGTTTTTCTTACAAAAATGAACAACTGGTGTTAATATGTATTTTTCATATGCCTAGAAAAATAGTCTGGAAGGATACATATGAAATTATTAACAATGGTTGCCTCTGAGAAGTAGAATTAGGGGAGATGGGGATACGTTTTCATATTTTATTCTATAGAATTCTATATTGTTTGAATTTTTTTATAATCATAGGAATCCACTGCAAGGCAGAGATCATCTTATCCTGCTGATTGCCCTTTGATGAATAAAATATAGGCACAATCAAAAATAATATTAACAGGTATGTGCTAGGTGCTGTCCTTTGGGCTTTACATATGTAAGTCTATCGAATTTTTGTAAATATGCTCTGAAATAAGTACCATTACCATTTCCATTTTATAGATGGGGAAACAGAAGCACAGAGAGGGTAAGCAAGCTGCCCAAGGTAACCAAGTGATGGAGCTGGGGTTGCATGTAAGCAGTGCGGCTCCAGAGACTGCTCTTACCCCTGCTGTGCATTGACTAATTGGTGGAACGAATGAATGAATGAATGCTAAAAGTAAAAAAAAAAAAAGTTTTCTGGCTAAGTCTTTGGTAAGCAGAAGAATCAATGAACCAGTAAAGCTCATTTCCAGAGCATTCTGCTTAATCAAGTTTCTATAATTTATCTTTCATTGCAAAGTAATGGGTGGTTTATACTCAGAGCCTTCCAATGCTGAGAAGACACTGATGTTAACAGTTGTTGATGAGTGGCTGGGAAAGGCTGAACATTTTAATTTAAAGTAAGTGAAAGAATTAATTGCCGGCAAATTAAAAGGCTTCATCTGCCATTTCTCTGCTCCTTGGTCTTCTGCCTTCCACCCGGAACAATAACAAAGCGTTGTTGAGTACGAGTGTGGCGGGCTGGTGTTTCTTTCCCAAGCCGCCTGGTTCTGCAGCTTGTGCTTACACCTGGGGACCTGGAAACGTGATAATGAATTCTGCATTCCAGAAGCACCTCGATTCCTTGAGGGGTGGTTGAGACTCCTCCCTCAGAGAAAAAGGCTAAAGTGTAGACAGTGAGTTCCTGGAACAGAGGAGGTTGATTTCATCCCGTTTGTATCCTCAGCAGCTGGAAGAGTGCCTGGCACATAGTAGGAACTTTGCATAGGACTGGTTATCAGCTCTGTCAGATCCATAGGAATTTAGATGGTATAGAGGAAATTCTAAGAAAAATAATAAACACTCCTGAATTGAAATAGTGTTTTCTAAATTTACAAATTACATTCATTCAGCAAATAGATACTAAGCATGCACTATGTGCAAAGCCCTGTGGGAGATACAGGTAAATACAAAATAGTCCCAGTCTTCAGGAAGCTTATAGTATCTGAGAGATACATATGCTATATCAGCACTGTGACTTTAGAAAAAGGAAAAGAATTTTGTAAATTTGAAGTCAAGGAAGAACAGCATTTCTCTCTCCCTCTTTTTCTCACACTCTCTCCCTCCCTCCCCCGGTCCGTCTGTCCCTAATCTTAGATATACAGGAGTAATTGTGTGGATTATGCAATTTGTATACATACCTAACCTGAAGTTTTGTGGCACAAGGAGAACAAATAGAACCATTACCCTAGGACAATTGAATGTGCTTTCCTGGCAGAGTGGAGGTTGATTGGTGCACAGCTGAGTTGAGGGTAGGTTTGCACATAAGCCAGGCACTCTCCCAGCTGCCGAGGATACAAACGGGAGGAAATCTACATTCTCTTTTCCGGGAACCCATAGTGTATGCTTTAGCCTTTTACCCCAGTGGGGGTGCCCCATCAGTCCCTTAAGAAATCGAGGTGCTTCTGGAGTGCAGAATTCATTATCACCTTTCCAGGTCCCCAGGTGTAAGCACAAGCTGCAGAACCAGGTGGCTTGGGAAAGAAACACCAGCCCGCCACACTCGTACTCAACAACGCTTTGTTATTGTTCTGGGTGGAAGGCAGAAGACCAAGGAGCAGGGAAATGGCAGATGAAGCCTTTTAATTTGCCGGCAAACAATTTTCACTTATTTAAATCTCTTCCATGGGAATTCAGAAGAAAATCCCACAGGAAAAAGACATGTCAACCTGTTTGATGGGACAGATGACCTATTCGGGGGAGAGGAAAGGAGAGGAGTGCTTCAATGAACAACCGTGCTGGCTCCTTGACCCTTAACAGTCTTATAGAAAGGGTATAGAGCACTGTGTAAGACTCAAAACTGTGGTGGAATTAGAAAGGTACTTGGCCAAGATTTGGACTACACACACCTCTGTCTTTCTCAAAGTGGATCCGCTCAAGAGCCAAAGTTCTGAACTACAACAAGCCAGGGATACTGCCATTCTCTGTTTCCAATCAGAAATAATAACACCTTGTTGAATATTTTTCATAAATCTTTGAGTTTAGGGGAAGACAGCACAGCTCAATGGTGAGAAGAGCAGGTGTCAGTGTCAGGCTACCGGTGTTCGAAGTGCATCGTCTGTGTTACCCTGAATAGGAAGACCCTATGTGGACAGTAAGGTATTCAAAAGGCTGTTGTTAAGATTAAATGAGATAATATATGTGAAATATGTGGCACATCGCAAGCACCCAGTGATTGCCAGCTATTATCATGTTCCATAGGAACAAGAAGAAGTAAAGTGTGCAGAACCCGAGTTTGCAGGGTGTTTTCACATGCGTGTTCTGGGGTGAAGCATGGTTCTTAAGAGTCAAACTTCTGGGATCATACAAATGTGAGTTCAAACACTGGTTTCCTTCTCACCCACTTTCCAGACACAGGCAACTCGGTTAACCTCTGAGCTTCCATTTCTTCATCCATAAAATGGGATAATAGCGGTATGTGGGGAGTGTAAGAGAGCAGTGAAGGTGAAATTAAATAATGTAGGGAAGTTGTTTAGCACATACGAAGTGCTTAGTAAGTGTCAGCAATTATTTATGATCCTATTTCTCCTCCTAACAGCTCTAGTATGAGGAACCTAAAACTCTGTATAGCAGAGTTTCTCACGTGTAGCTGGAAGCATTCCAGAACAGGACTGAGATCACACTCCAGTGCAAGCAGAGCACCTGGCTGAGAACATTTTCCAGTGGTGACGTAAGGGAGGTGTTTCAGAAAATGAGTTGGAGGCTTCAGAGAGACACACCCTGTACCTGAGCCGGGAATGAAGATTCGAGCCCCGGAGGCCTTAAAGCCAACAAAGGAAATCTGAAGGGAGGAGTCCATTTGAATCTGGCGCAGAGCCACAGTGATCCCTTCACCTCCCTAAATGGGGTCATCACAGTGGACATTCTCTTCCGGTCTTAGCTCTGGCTATCAGGGGTAAAGGGTGGAGAGGTCGTAATAGGTCTTGATGTGCCCAGAAGGTTTTTGGCTATCCTCGGAACTTTGCAATGTGCTTCAAATTAAAGAGCATGTAGAATAGAACGTGGACTCACCAGGGTGGGGCCAGCTGGGCACTCTTTGATGAGCCCCCACGATGCTGCCGAACCAGGTGACTCAGCTCTGAGATCTGCAGTCAGAGAAGATTGTCTCCTTGCAGGCACCTGTAGCAATCGTGGCAACAGACATGAAGGGACAGAATTCTATTTCTATTGAGCCCATCCGCCCTCAGCCTATTCACCTTCTCTTCCCCTCCAGTTACCTCCCAAATCACACTTCCTCGGACCCTGCATTCTTCCTCTATGGAGATGGCCACTCACTCAACTCTATTTTTGAGTTCTGTGTGTGTGACCTAGATGAGTGTCTACACGTGTTGATGTATAGTGTCTACCCCCATGTGCTTGTTAATACGTGTCTCTATGTGGTCTAGATGTGTGGCTCTCAGGGACTTAAACCAAAGGCATGAAGCCAGACCTAAAGGAAACATGCTGCTTTGCTGAACTAAGGCAAACCTAAAAGTTAAATTTTTCTTAGAAGAAAAGCTTAGAAGAAAATAGTTTGGTTCAGTTTAAGCCAAGCAATAGAATTTTTCAAAAATCACTTAATCTTTTAGGTAGATAATACATTTACAGGATTTATATATATAAATAAATATATATACATCAATGTCTCTTTTCTATCCCTGTCCTCAATGTATCCAGTTTCATCTCACCTCTGCAAACTGGTAACCATGTCGATATTTCCTATGCATTCTTCCAGAGATTTTAAATGCATGCACAAGCAAATACAAATATACAACACAATCTCTTCCTTTCTATACAAATGCGAGCATGCTCTGCATATTATTTTGCAGTTTAATTTTTTTTCACTTCAGAATCCATTTTGGAAATCTTTCAATTCAATTCATAAGAAGTACTCTCATTCTCTTTTTACAACTACATAGTATTCCACTGTACCGATGTACCATGGTGGATAGAACCAATCCCCTATTGGTGGACATTTAGGTTGTTGCCAATTTCTTGCCATAGCAAAGGGTACTGCAATGAATAAGCAGTTCTGATGGTTATTACTTAATTGCCCACCTATGGGTGGCCCCAGCTGACATTTGCAAGAGCAGTATAGGAGAATGCCCATTGCCCCTTTCCTTGCTAACACCATACATTAATACACTTACATTTTTACTAAGTTGATAGTGAAAATGGTATTTTGCTGTAGTTTGAACTTGTGCTTCTCTTAAAATATGAAAGACATTAAACTTTGTCTGTGAAATGAGTTACAAATAATTTGCTCCCAATTTGTTATCTGTATTTTTACTTTGTTCAAGGATTTTTTTGCTAAGCAAAGATTTTTATTTTTATGAAATTAAATTTTTAAGTATTTTACTTTATGCCTTCTAGATTTTGTATCATAGTTAGAAAGGTCTTCTCTACTCTAAATTTATACAGGAAATTTCCTTTAAGGATTTACTTTTTTACATTCAATATTTGATTCATTTGGAATGGATCCTAGTATAATGCATTTCACAAATTCAGTGCGAACCTGAAGGACAAGGAAGGAAGTCAGAAGGATATTCCCATGTGGGCTGAAGGCTGGAATCAAAAACATCCAGAAGATTCTCATAGCTTTGCCATGTTTTTCATGTGTCTCTGCCCTTCCAGCCACAGTTCTTTGGCCCAGAGGTGAGTATCTGACCCAATACAGGTCAATCCAAGCCCTCCTCAGGCATACCTGAACTTGGGACCAGAACAAGAATCAGGCAGTTCTTGGTGGAGATGCCATTAAAGGTAAACCCTGGAACTTCCATGGGCTAGGCTTCCTTCCACATGAGATAGCAAGGTAGTAGTGAATGAGCAAAATTAACACAGAGAAAAAGGCAGAGCTGATGGAATACTACTCAGCAATAAAAAGGAATGAACGATAGGTATACACAACAGCATGAAACAACCTGCGTGAAAGGAGCTAGACAAAAATAAGAACCTACTATAGCACTCCATTTATACAAAACTCATAAAAATGTAAACCAATCTAGAGTGACAGAACTTAGATCAGTCAATGCCAGAAGGAGGAGGGTGAGGAGAGGCAGAGTAGAGTGGGAGAGAGGAAATAGAGGCATACGGAAAACTGGAGAGTGATTGATATGTTACTATATTTAATTGTGGTGATGGTTCCAGGGGTGGGTACATATTTCAAAACTTATCAAATAGTACACTGTACATTTTTAGAGTTAATTCTGCAGTGATGCCTCAACAAAGGTGTTTTTTAAAAAGCAGAGATAAGAGGAAAAGTTAACACAGAAAGAAGCAAAGAGTACGTGTGGGAGGGAGGGAAAACAAGAGAAACAATGAATTTACAGAGTATCTAGTTCTCCTGTTCGAAATGCCCAGCTGCTTTCCAGTTTGTTATTTAACCCAAACTTGTATTCTTGGGGTAATATGTTTATCACTTTGCCCAAGCTGAGTTTCTGTGCTTTGCAGACAGAATAATAGAACCATACCCTCCTTCTTCCCAAGAAATAACTCAAAGATTCCACTTTGGCTCCTTTTCTTCCTTACCTTTCACACTCAGTTTAGCACCAAATACAACCAGTTCCACCTGCGAGCGTTTCTTGCCCTTGTTCTCTCCCATCCAGACCTGCTGGGAGTCCAGGCTCTCATTCTCCAGTTAGGCTTTTCAGGTCTCTCAACTAGGCTCTGCCCTCCATATTGTTTCCAAAGTTACATATTCAAAGCATAGATCTGATCCCTCCATCTCCTCTTCTTAAAACAATAGTATCAACAACCGGTGATGACTGAGCATGTCGCCCACTGCACCTCCCAGCCTGGCCCCAGTGTCCCCCTCCAGAGCACCTCTGGTGTCCCCCACTTCCTGGCAGGCAACTAACTCCAATGACACCAGGCATGTTTGCCCTTGAGAGCTCCTACCCTATTTGTCCACCTGACAAACTCCTAACAGAGTTAAAGTCTGACTCAAACGTTACCTTTTTACAGCTTTATGTGGCTCTCTTTGGCTGAATTAATTGCTCCTTCATCTGTGTTCCCATAGCTCTTTTCACTTCTGCTGTGGTGATTGATGAGTCTGTCTTTCCCAGAAGATGATAAACTTCTAAAGAGCAGGAAGTATTTCTTATCCATCTTTATAAACCCAGAAACTAGCACAATTCACAAAATTGTAGCAGGTGCTTAATTAATGTTTTTTAATTGATTTAAATTGAGGGAATCAAAATAGATCAACTGCTTTCAAGTCTTTCTGAACACTCCTCGATACAACTCTTATTAAAAACAAAACATTACAAGGAATCCCAGTTTATAATTTGGATAGAGGTGGAACTGATCTGGCTGAAGAGTAAATTAATGAGTTTGATTCTGAGGCTGTTTGCCATTCAAGTTTTCTTTCTATCTGCATCCACACGTAAGAGATTCGCTTTTCTGCCACCTTCCCCTATCTCCACATCTTTTCCACCACCTGGTGAAAACTCCACTGCCCTCTCTAGAAGTATCCCTGACCCTCCTATGTCACAAAAAGACCCCCCCAAAGACAACTCCCCTGTTTTACCAGGTGGCCTTGCTCACACTCTTCCTGTGCCATAATAAATTCCCAGTTATGGGGCTTTGGGGGAAGGAGATGTTTTTGGACAAAGAGACTCCTAACCACAAAGAAAATTCTTATAGAGAAGCCTCTAGCTATTCGCTCAAATTACTAAGCTGGTTTCCAAAAAGTTACATGAAAGAATAAGTGCATCTCCAAAGTGCCAAGGAGTCTGGGAATTAAGCCATTACTGTTGGGTCATCTCCATTTATTCTTCCGGCATGCAGAGTCTTAATTTAAAATTTTGAGTCTCTGGTCTTTTATTTTCAGAATTCCAATTTATAGAGTTGATTCTCATATCATTTTCTGTCTAGTGTTATCCAAAGAGTTGCCATGTTTTAATCCCCCCCCCCACAGTTTTATAAACAAAGCTGGTTCAATATAAAAACCTATAGTCTACATTTGGAACCCAGAGGAAGCATTCAGAACATTTGTGGCATATAGAATTTATGATAAAGATAAAACTGAAGCAATTCCATTGTTTGTAGGCAAAGTGAGGGCTTTGGACCAGATGATCTCTGAGGTTCCTCCAACCTGTGAGTTGATGACTTCTGGGCAGATGAGAACAACAGCATAGGTCTCAAGTGAGCTGTGTAAGAAATAAATTGTTCATTGCACAAATAGCACACAGTGGCAATAAATCTCAAAAAGAACATTTCAAAAATTATCTTCAGTGCCTCATTAATGTACAGTTTCATTTTTGTCTTACTTTTCTTACTTTCTAAGAAATGCCACTTGTATGAGGTTTCAACCGTGATTCCGCACATGCTGTGTGTATTTGTGATATCCTCCACACCCCCAGGATAGAGGCCACAGGATCTAGAGCCATTTTGCAAGGTCAATAGGACTAAATTAAGAGAGGAGATGACTTTTTTCAGCTGCTTAAAAACGTGAAGAAAGAGGGTATTTCAAAAGTGGATTTGTTGGTAGGAATTCAAAATTCATTTGCCCAAACCATTATACGGCTAGTTTACCAGGCTGGTTCCCAAAAGCTATTTAATCCAAAATATAATATAAAAGGACCATTAACAGCTTTATTTTGATATACTTAGCCTCATTTATAGAATCATTTTCTTAGGGGAAAAAACCCATCCTGTATTCCCTGCTGCGACACCATGGACATATCTCCCTCAGTCCAGCAGTAGAAACGGACCTGCTGCAATGGGGAAGATTGTGGACAGCTGGTGCCAGCCACCCGCATTTCATTCAAGCTTTGCATCTGCCAAAGAGAAGGCAAAGTCGTTCCAAACTAGGGAACAAGGAAAAGTTATCTAGAAGGGTGGAGTTGTGAATGCCAACTCTCCCCATTCTTATTTTTTAAATTATTCTATAAATCAAATATTCACAACAGACTGCTTGTCTTTGCTTTAATTCAAATCCTGTTTTGTGACCATGATTGAGAATTTAAAGGTTTTTTTGCTCTTTGTTATAATTAGTAAATGGTTTTATGTACCTTGATTACAATAAATTTGTTTCTGAATTTCATTTTAGTACCTAAATTGATCATTATCACAAATGGATGTCAGTATTTGGCTGTCAGCGTTTTTCTTCTAGCAGAAATGAATGATACACACTTTTTGAATTAGTATGTCGTGGGTTCTTTCTTAACTACTTGAAGAGAAAAAAAACACACAGTGATAAAGTGTATTTTGAACCAAACATGAGCTCAATCGTTCATTCAACAAACGTTTATTGAGTACCGACTATTGGGCTGAATCCTCTGGAGTACACTAAGATGAATAAATCACATTTCCTGCATTCATGGAACTTATGACTTATAGCAAATAAAACAGATAAATAAATAGCCCTACTAAAGGTAAAGTGAGTAAGTACTGTAAGAGATGACAGTTCTTCGGGCAACAAAGAAGGGGGAGAGCATATTCAGCTGAGACAAGAGAAGTTTCTTGAAGAAACTAGTGCATAAATTGATTGTTGTTGGAGAATCAAGACCCAAAAAGTGATGGGGGGGCCCCAAGGAGGAGGGAATGGAAAACCACAGATGGTTTTAGAAAGGGGAAGTAACATGGGTTAGGTGAGTGGTTTAAGAAGCAGACAGACACCAGCTCAACAACAATTGCAATGATTCAGATGAACCTTACATGCCTGAACCATATGAGACTGGTGTGAACAGAGCACACAGATTCAAGAGATGCTAAGTAAGCCAAGTCAACAAGCCTCGGGGATCCTTTAGAGACAAGAGTGAGAACTCAGATTTGGAAATCAGTACAGGTAATTACTGAAATTATAGAATAGTGGTTCTCAAGCTTATTAAGCAGAAGAATTACCCGGAAAGCTTATTTAATGCAGGCTTCTGGCTTTGCCCTGTGGATGTAGAAATTGAGTAAGATTTAAGTTTGGGCTTAGGAATCTGTGTTTTTAAGTAGCATCCCAAATGATTTGGATGCAGGTGGTGCACTGATCACACTTGAAGAAACAGTGCTGTGGACTTAGGGGCTTCCAAAAGAGGGTACAAAGAACAAAAGGTGGCTGAGGATGGCTATTTAAGGAAATGAGGAAGAGAATCTGCCCGCTGGAGCTCCTACCATGTGCCACATGTTTCTGCATGTCCTGGGATCAAAGATCTTGCCTTCTAAAGTAAAAGAACATACACACAGAAATTAAATTGTCTTAAATAGAGCCATGGAGAAAATAAAGCAGAATAAGGGCTGGAGAGTGATGAGGTTTTGGGGAGTGAAGGGAGGTGGGAAGGATAGTGTGGGAAGCACTTTTTGATTGAATAAGAAAAAGCTCTCAGAAAGTGACATTTGAGTAGAAAGCTGAGAAGAGGAGGTGGCTGTAAGATGCTCTGGGAGGAGATCATTGCAGGCACATGTGTAAAGCTTATGACGTGTCAAGATTAGGAGTTGGAAGCAGCTTGCTGTGTTCAGAGAATGGCTATAGGGCCAAAGTGCAGTGGGGCTGGCACAGAGAGAGTTAGTAGGGGAGTAGCACGAGAAGAGGACAGAGAAGCAAGCAGGAGCCAGGTCATGCCCTTGTAGACCAGGGCAAGGATTTTGGAGTTTAGGGTGTGTGGGAAATTCCCTGGAAGCTTTGAATAGGAGAATGATAGCATCTGACTTGCTTTTTGGAAGGATCACTTTGCCTGCTGTGAAGTGTAGAGAGCAGGTGTGGAAGCAAGAACCTAGCGAGGAGGCTACTGAAAGGGTCCAAGTGGCGGTTATGGTGGTTGGGAAATGGATAGTGGCAGTGGAGACAGGAAGAAGAGGGCAAACCTGACAAATGTTATAAAGGTAGAAGTGAGATAACTTGCTGTGAGATCTCAGGGAAATTTCCAGGTATGGGGGTTTTTGCTTGGTTTTTGGAAGAAGGAACAATTAAACATTTTAAAAGATGAAGATGACATAGTATGAAAAAACTAGAGAAAAGCGGAAGTGGTCTGCTGGGTCCCATTGCTTTTGGTATCCCTAATGCCTTGAACCATGATGACACACAGTAAGAGCTTAACGAATGTTTTTTGACTGAGGGGCACCTGGCAGCTCAGTCAGTTAAGTGTCTGACTCTTGGATTCGGCTCAGGTCATGATCTCAGGGTCGTGAGATAGAGCCCAGCATCAGGCTCCATCCTTAGTGCAGAGTCTGCTGGAGATTCTTTCTCCCTTTCTCTCTCCCCCTCTCCCCTCACTACATAAATTAATTGATTAATTAATTTAAAAATCTTTTAAAAATATTTCTTGAATTACTGAAAGACTCAACACTGCAGAATATTTAAGAAGGTGAGGACTAGAAAGAGCCGTTAGATGGTATAATTAAGAGGTTGCTGGGAGGAAGGGGGGACGATGAGGTTATTAACCAGGTGAGGGACATAGAGGAAGTTGCAGTTTGGGGGCCAGGAAATAATAGTGGATGGGGGCAATCGGGAAGGTCAATGGTGAAGAATGGACATTGGTTGGGCTGAGCCAATACAGATGACAGAAAGGAGTATCTTGTGCCTTCGGTGGTACCAAGACAATTGAATAATGACTGACATCTGAAAGAAGTGCCATAATTACACGCTAAATGATTCTTTTTCAATCTCTTATAGGGATGTGTGTGAGTATGTGTAGATGAGTGTTCGCGCTTACACAGTTGTGGGGGTTTGGATTCACAAGAGTAGCATCTGCTAGGAGGAAAGCATGTTCATATCTACAGGGATATATATTTGTGCCAGCAAATTGCAGTTGCTTAAACAACTTTCTCCCTTATTCCCTTCCTCCCCTCCTCCCCTCCCTCTCTTCTTCCTTCCCTCTTTCCTTCCTTTCTCCCATTCTTTGATGCAGATTTTTGAAGACCTTGAATTGATGAGCTGAGATACTCCTATGAAAAGAATTCTAATTTAAATATCCTGGTAATCAAGAACGGAATAAAGAAATTCTGACCAGTGTCATACCTTAATAAGTGAGAGTGGACATTATCTTTCCAAGCTGAATTTGTGATGTAAAGTGTGTTTCAAAAGAGCCTGAGGCTACTTTCTAACAGATATGTTGGTGGACTGCCCTTCTCACAAGTGTATTTCTAGGTGAGGGTGAGCCCTACGTTCTCTTCCATCTGTGCTCTCTTTGAAATATTTTGGTCAGAAAATGAGGTTGTGAAAGACTTGCCACATTCCAACCAACAGCATCCATTATCACTTGATGGATAGAATCCTAAAGAAGTAGTTCAATATATGTAATATTTAATCTTTTTCAGAGTGGCCCATGAAATTAGTTCTAAGCATCTCATAAAACAGGGACACATTCCAAGTTGGTGTTGTTATAAGATTATCTTTAAATAAAATATCATAAAGACGCTTTATCTTGACATAAGAAACTACCTTCCGCCCATATTTTAATACAATTTCCTGAATTTCAGTACATGTCATACCTAATAGAGTAATAATTTCTAAGCAGTCAATCTGCCTGTTCTTTGCAGACTTACGATAGCACAGCTAATACCACACTAGAGTAATGCCCTGCCTATTTTTAATGACCTTGAGCCAACTAGCTACGATCCTCCTTTGGAAGGCAGTTCTAATTTAAATACCTGTTAGGTGTGCCTGGGTGGCTCAGTCCTTAAGCATCTGCCTTTGGCTCAGGGCGTGGGCCCAGGGTCCTGGGATGGAGCCCCACATCAGGCTCCCTGCTCTGCTGGGGGCCTGCTTCTTCCTCTCCCACTCCCCCTACTTGTGTTCCCTCTCTCACTGGCTGTCTCTTTCTTTGTCAAATAAATAAATTAATTAAAATCATAAATAAATAAATAAATAAATAAATAAATAAATAAATAAATGTTCATCAAGAAGGGCGTATTTACATTTAATTTAGAAAGTTCTTACCAACCTTAAATCTGCAGTTCTTCACTATAGACCTATAGACATAGCCTCTTGGGGAGTAGGGGGTTGGAAATGCATAGAGGCACTTTTGGTTGTCATGATGACTGGGAGATGCTATTGGCACTAGTCACCTCAAATCTCCTACCAGGCAGTTTCAGGCCCGCATGTATTTGTGTGTTATTCCCTCTTCCTGCAATGTTCTGCCCCATCCCTGTGTCAGCTGTGTATGTGTGTTTATTATTGACTAATTGAGGAACCATTATCACTATCTAGTTCCAGAACATTTTCATCACCCCAAGAGGAAATCCTGTGCCCATTAAGCAGTTACTCCCCATTTCCATCACCAGCTCCATCTCCTGGAAACCACTAAGCTTTCTGTCTTTACAGATTTGTCTGTTATATATATTTCATATAGATGAAATCACGCAATCTGTTACGTTTGTGTCTGGCTTCATTCACTTGGCATAATGTTTTCAAGGTTCATCCACGTTGTAGAATGTATCAGCACATCATTTCATTTATGGGTAAATAATATTCCACGTAAGGATATATGATATTTTGTTTATCCATTCATCTGTTGATGGACGTTTGTGTTGTTTCTACCTTTTGGCCCGTGTGAATAGTGCCAGTATGAATATTTGTGTGCAGGTTTTTGTTTGTACCTGTTATCAGTTTGCGGGGTTATATATCCAGGAGCGGAACTGCTGAACCATATGGTAATTTTATGTTTAACAACGGATTGAGCATCTTTTAAGAAATCTCCTCTGAAGTCTTTCTGGACTTGTCTTTCCCCTTCCACCCACGTTATCCTTCCTTCTGTGTATTACCACTGTTTCCAACATATACATCTCTCCTGGCACCTGAACTTGAGTTTAACGATCTTATATTTCCTGCCTCCTGTTAGTAGATTATAAACTCCTGAGGGCAGAACCCAGGTCTTATTTTTCTCTTTATTGCTTACCACAAGTCCATTTACCTCTGGTGAATTATAAGCTCTTGATCTTTGCTGGGAAAATGACTGTTTTCTGGGTAGAGAAAAAACTTAGCTTCCAACAGGGTGACTTTTCATTTGGAAAACCAAGAACTTTAGATGCTATAAAGTGGTAATTGCTGTTTTTAACTATAATTGCTTGGGCTGTGCTGGCACACCCAGGTTGCTATTATATTTATTTAGGCAAAGAAAGAGAGGGCGTATGTGTGTATATGTGTAAGGAAGAAGAGGCTGTATTTTTGATGTTGCAGCTTTTTGACAGTAAGCTATATTTGCAAAATCTGTCTACCAGCCAATGACCTCAACCAATGTAGGAAGAACTTCTCAGAACTTCATCTTTGAACAAGTCTGAGTTCCTGGGCTCCTCCACTGCTATGCTGATATCTGAAAATGCTGCATTTTATAAGTCATAGGTCTGCCTAGAGCTACTAGCATTTTTGGCAATCTTGCAAAATCACAAGGATTTTAATTAAATTGCTTTCAAAGTAGCTTTACTTAATGGGTCATAGGACAAAATGTTGAATTAACACAAAGAATTTCCTAATGGAGTGAAAACAAATGGGGGGTGGCTTCTCATGTGAGCTTCCTGTAATTGGAACCACCAATCAGAGGTGTCGCATGAGGGCTCCCTAATGGAATGTTTTTTGCCTCTGAATCAGCATTCAACATTAAATGCTGAAAAAGAGTTGACTTTCCAAGTGCAAAAGCACTGAGGGTCAGACAGAGAAGTATAAAGCACGGCTTCTTCTTATTAAGAACTTATAATCTAGCTGAAGAGGTGAGTAATAGACACATAAGAGATAATTAGCAAGTTAGATAACATGTAGGAGCTACAAGAGTAATATAAACACTTGGCAATACGAGGTGAGGCAGGAGGGTAAGGAGAGATGCTACTTGAGCAGTCCATGAAGTGTAGAGAAGTGCTTAAGATAGTCAGCAAGGTTGTGTGTTCCAACTGGAGAACACGACGCATGTCCAGAGCATGCAATAGTTAAGGACCACTGAGCAAATTAGTCTAAATGGAGCAGGATACGCAGGTAAGGGAATAAGGGGACACAGGAGTGGCATAGGTAAATCGGGAATCAGAGTGAAAAGAGCCTTGAAAATAAAAATACATTTAGACTTTATCCTCGAGGGATTGAGAAGCCGTTTGGGCTTCTGAGCAGGAGAGCGACATATTGACAGTTATATTTACAGAAAAGTAATCTAACAAGGTTTTATAGACTGGCTTAAAGGGAGAAAATAATGGAAAACAGAAGTAAGTCAAGAGACTCTTGAAATAGTCCAGCCAAGAACTGAGAATTTGAACTAGAGCAGTGGCAATGGGGATATAAAGAAGGGTGGGAGTAGGAGGTATATTCATAAATAAAATTGGGGTTTCTTTTGTTGAGACAGACATTAAAAAGTGTTCATTTTATGTAATTTATCTATTCCACTTTATAGTTTCCACACACCACTCTGTTGGAAATCAGAACCTCCTTAGCCGATGGAGGAGATCAGAATATGACACCCCAAAATATGCCACTTTGGCTTAAGGATTATTTTGAGCTAAAGGCAATTAAAAAATTGCAGACACAGGAGGAACTCTCTGCCCTCCCCTTACTGCCTAAAAGGAGGGGATAAATTTCCCTTTGTAAAAGAAGCACAAATTTCTATTTGTAAAAATGTCTCCCTTTCTAGCACCAGGAAGAGGAGGATACTTTTAATCACTGGAGATGACTCTTATCACTGGAGACAGCACTAACTTCAGTCTTCATAGCAAACCTTATTGAGTAAACAGCCTTTATCTACCATGCATTTCCTAGTTAACTTCCCACCATTTATTGCTCCTAGAAGCCCAAACTGCCCCTGTCTTTCCTTTGTCTAGTCACTTCTCCACCATTTATCACCTTTTGTTAAAGTGGTATATAAAACCCCTGGGTCTAACCCCTTCTTTGGGTTTTCACTTCTTTTCTGGAAAACCTCATGTGCAGACTAAATAAACCTTTCTCCTGTGAATCTGTCTTTTGTCAATTTAATTTGCAGGCTCTGGGAATAGAACCTAAGAGGGTAGAGGAAGTTTTTTTGTCTCCTACACTGACCATTCAACAACGCACTTGAACAACTGACCAATCATCAATCATGTGACCTCTTTTATTTATAGTCTGATGCCAAATCTCAGGTGGATTCTAAGTGCTGTCTGACAATCTGAATACATTTCTCTAGTAAATTTACTGGAGTGTGAGCTCTAAGTAGGCAAGAATTTCTGTTCTCTTCACTGGTCTATCACAAAAGCCTGGTACAATAACATGTACAGTGAATGCTATGGACAAGTATTTCATACTTTCTCCTCTTTCCAAAGACCTCAGACCCTTTCACTGCAATTCACAGTCAGCTTTTTAGTTCACTGAGAAAAGAGAATTGGGGTGCCTTGGTGGCTCAGTCGATTAAGCATCTGCCTTCAGCTCAGGTCATGATCTCAGGGTCCTGAGATTGAACCCCACGTCAGGCTCCCTGCTCAGCAGGGGTGTCTGCTTCTCCCTCTCCCTCTGCCCCTGCTCGTGCTCTCTCTCTCATTCACTGTCTCTCTCTCTCTCTCAAATAAATAAATAAAATCTAAAAAGAAAGAAAGAAAGAAAGAAAGAAAGAAAGAAAGAAAGAAAGAAAATAGAATTAATCTGAGGAGAATATCCACATACTCCCACAGCAAAGGCAGCAACCCCCTTGTAAACTTTCCCATATTTGCTCCTTTCCACTTATCACAAAGGGCAATTTCTCCCAGCTTCTATCCAAGGCTAGCTCTTCTGACTGGACATGGTATACCAGCCCCTGGGATAGACTTTGCTCCTGAAGTTGGCTCTTCTCCCTCCTGCATCACCAGTTTTTCCTCTCAACTGGATAATTCCTAGCAGCATTCAGATTGGGTTAGAATAAAGCTCTGAGGCAGATAACGAAAGAGATGTTTTGGCGTGTGCTTGGGTGCTGGCAACCTGCACAGCACGGTCCAACAAAACTGCCTTTAGGTGGCCTGCAGGCACCTAAAGCATCTGCAGAAGCAGCTGAGTACAGTTTTTCTAATGCATAATTTTGTACCTGACAATTAGCAGGGGTTAAATAAATATTCACTGAGGAATGGATAATATCTCCCATCTTAGCTTGTCCCTCTTTGGGCTATAATCCCTCCAACTACCACCCCATTCCTTTTCACCCTTTTATATCCAAATCCACAAGAGCATTGTTTATATACTTGCTGTCTCCACTGCCCATCCTCTTTGTCTCTCTTGATCTCACCCCAAGCACACTTTCATCTCTACCACTCTACTGCAATTTTGAGATCACTAATGACCTCCATTTGGCCAAATTCAATTCTTAGACCTCATCTTACTTGACCTGTCAAGCAATCATTTGACCCAGGGAATCATGCCTCCTTCTATTTTCCTCATTGTCCCCTCTTTCTCAATCACAGTTGCTGGTTCCTACTCAGTAATTAATTTTGGAATATTCCCTCTTCTGCCTTCAGACATCTCTTTTCTATCAGACCGACTACCACACTTTACATCCTATATATATGCTGATGACTAAAATTTATATCCAGGCCCTAAATTTGAGACCCATGTATTCAACATCTCTTGGATTTCAAATAGACATTTCTCTTTCTCTCTCTCTTTTCTTTGAAATTTCAAGTGCATAGAAATGAATTAATAATAACCTTTTGTTGATGACACATTTATTTTCTGTCAATGCTTGGCCTTCTTCAAAAAATTTTTATTAATTGTTTTAAATAATAAAATAAATACCTATGGACACACAGCCCAATACAGAAAATAGAATGTTGACAATAATGTAAATCATACTCTGTGGTCTTCCTCCATCCCATCCCTGTACCATCCCACACCTTGAGCCCGCTCTCACCATCTCCATCACTATAATTGTCCCATACACCAACAGTTGTCTCCTGGACTTACATAGTAGTAGTCTTCTAACCGATCTCCCACCTCCAGCCCCAGCCAATCAATCTTTTCATTGCATCTGGGGTAATTCTTCATGGTCAGCTCACACAAATTCTCTCTTCATAATTTCCAACAGATTCCCATCTCAGCAGGATAAAATCCAAAATCCTTACAATGAATTACCAGGACCTATTTGACCTGACTCTCAGTTCTCATCTGCTATCAAACTCCTCACTGTTCCTTTGGCCTAAAGTCTTGGAAGTTGTTGTTCCAACTGTCTAGAGTACTCTTTTCCAAAATATCTTGTCCCTCTCTCTTATTTTTTTCAGGTTGTTGCTCACCAGTGACTCCTCAGTTTTCATTGAGAGTGGTATTCCTCATCCACTTCCCAAGTAATTTTCCAATTCCCTTATTCTATTCATGACATCCTTTGAATTCTTATATGCATATTTGATTATTGTCTGTCTTGTCCCTGTAGAGTGGATGCTCCATGGGGGCAGGGGCCTGGTCTTGTTCACCACTCTAACACCACTACCTAGAACAATATCTGGCACTTGTTATAGGCTGGGGTCCCTGGGAAGAAGACTCTGAGATAGGGTTTGGTGTGCATGACTTCTATTAGGGAGTATTCTTGGGATGAACAGCTATAAAAGGGAAGAGAAAGAAATAAGGTAGGTCAGAGGGAGAAGTTGGGTGATGATATAGTCTTAATTGAAGGCCTTAGCCAACCCTACAGGAAACTCTCAAGCTGGGATAGCCTGTCAGAGTTGTACCAAATTGGGGTGACAAGCCTGGGCCTTTGTAAGCCCATGTAGATCAGTCATTGAGGGGGTTGCCCTAGGAAGGGGGGCATGACCTTGGAGGTAGGGCTCTCTTTAGTTAAGCAATTGACTCATTGGCTGATAGCTTAGTGTTTACTGCCAGCAACACTCCCAGGAACTGGGAAAATAATTCCTTAATTTCTGAAGGAAGATCTGGGTGGGATATCACAATACCCACTATAGCACTCAGAAGTTGAACAAATAAACTTACTGAGATCCAAGAAGAGAACAGATGGGGCAAAGGTTCATGACATGCAAAAAAGGAAAGAAAGGAAAACCAGGTTAGTGAATCTTCATGCCTAAAGTCCTCCATTTGACAACAATGGGGAAGGCCCTGTGCTGCCACTCTATGGGATATAATGTCAAAAACAACGAGACCCCTGCCCTTGAGAAAGAGAATGAAACAAAAGCACAAACATCCATAGCACTGAGCAGTGTGTTTTAACTTCCATGTTTGGCACAAACTAGTGCTCACAGTGGGAAAAGAGGAGGAGGGTAATAGATACAATGATCATCACTAGTGTAACCTTACAGATGAAGAAACTGAGCACAGAAGGATGAACGGACTTCCTCGAGGTCACACAACAGATCAGTCAAAGGTAAAACCTAATGATAAACACACAGCCTCATGTCCCTTAAATGACTGCCTTAATATTTGGCCAGAGCTCCTTATGTGATGCCTGCTTTCCCCCTTTTTTAATTTGTAGGAATGGGAGTCACTGGCCAACCCAGTTTCTGGGTCAAGTGGAAGCTCTCACCTAACTGTTACCACTGCAAAGAGGAATGACATCACTTGAGTCAGCTTGGGGTCTGTTTTCCTGTAGCTCATGAATGGCAAGCTGAGAAATAAACTACGGGCATTATTGTTGGGGTAAGAGAACAATTTACAAGGCTCCAGCAGAGGTCATTAGCTTTGGCTGTGATGGAAAAAAGAAAATAATCTAAGGCTGTGATTCCAGAGAGTGACAAATTGTCACTTGAAACCATGGTTTCAGCTTAACACAATAGGCATTTATTTACTCCTAATGCTATGGTCTGGCATCAGTGGAGACCACTGATGTCTGTTCCATGAGGTGTCAGCTGGGCTCACCTATGCTTTAAAGTGACCCAGTAGCTGATGGCCTCGATCACAGGTTTGGTGGTTGACTGACCGTCAGTAGAGATAATGGAGATCGCTAGCCATTCAGCAGGCTAACCTAGTATTCATGGTGGTCACGGGTTCCAAAACATAGCAAGAGAGCAAACACCAATGCCCAGGTATTTTTAAGCTTCTGCTTGTGTCACATTTGTTATTGTCCCAGTGGCCAAAGCAAGTAACATGGCTAAGGCTAAAGTCAGGGTAGGAAAGGAATACCCAGGGGTGTGAATAAAGGGAAGAAATTTGGGGCACCTGGGTGGCACAGTCAGTCAAGCATCCGACTCTTGGTTTTGGCTCAGGTCCTGATCTCAGGGTTGTGGGATCAAGCCCCATGTCAGGGTCCATGCTCAGCGTGGAGTCTGCTTGAGATTCTCTCTCCCTCTCCTTCTTTCCCTCCCACTTGTGCTCTTTCTCTCTCTCTTCTAAAATAAATAAAATAAATCTCTAAATATAGGGGCGCCTGGGTGGCTCAGTCAGTTAAGCGTCTGCCTTCGGCTCGGGTCATGATCTCAGGGTCCTGGCATCCAGCCCTTCGACGGGCTTCCTGCTCAGTGGGGAGCCTGTTTCTCCCTCTCCCTTTGCCCCTCTCCCCACTCATGCTCTCTCTCTCTCTCAAATAAATAAATAAAATCTTTAAAAATACTTATATATCTTTAAAAATAAATAAAAGGAAGAAATTTGTGGCCATTTTTCAAATAATCTACCACACTTATGGGATTTGTTTGTTTTGGATTTTGGTTCTTTATCTTGTTATTACCATTTGTCAGTTTGTTTTTCTTATTTTTTTTCTTTTTTTTTAGGATTTTATTTATTTATTTGACAGAGAGAGAGAGACAGCCAGCGAGAGAGGGAACACAAGCAGGGGGAGTGGAAGGGGAAGAAGCAGGCTCCCAGTGGAGGAGCCTGATGTGGGGCTCGATCCCAGGACCCTAGGATCAGGCCCTGAGCCAAGGCAGACGCTTAACGACTGAGCCACCCAGGCACCCCATGTCAGTTTGTTTTTCTATACAGTTTTAATTTTTATATAATACAATTTCACGGATTCTGAATTTTGAGTCATAGGTAGAAACCCCTTCCCCACTCTAAGGTTATAAAGGTAATTCCTATTTTCTTCTTTTATGACTTCATAGCTTACATTTAAACTTTGATTCATTTGAAATTTATCCTTGTGTTCACATTTTTACATAAATATATGTGTATATATGTACGTATATATATGTATGTATATGTATATATATATATTTTTTTTTCCAGTGAGAATGTGTGAGAATGGGGCTTCAGAGAGCGTGCCCAGTGGGGCTCGATCTCACAACCCTGAGATGGTGACCTTAGCTGAAATCAAGAGTTGGACGCTTAACTAACTGAGCCATCCAGTGCCCCCACATTTATATTCTTAACTAACAAATAGTCCTCCTCTATATGGGAAGGTTGTTGTATCAGTCAGGACAGACAAAGTTATACCCAATCACAAACAAATCCTAATCTTAGTGGCTTGTAACAAGAAAAACTTATTTCATGCTACATGTCCATCTGGGTTTGGCATAAGCTCTGCTCCACGTCAGCTTTACTCTGGGGCCCAGTCTGGTGAACCATCCTCCATCTAGAACATTCCCAGTCTTGCATGGGAGAGAGACGGTGAGCAAACACAGACTGCCTCTTCCAGCTTCCTCTTGGAAGTAACACATGTCCCTTCCACTCTCATTTCATTGCCTAAAACAAGCTGTCCAAGCAATCTTGATGCAAATGGGACCCTCCCCTGAGGAGGGACAGCAAATATTTGGGAACAACATTTCAGTCTTTCCTGATTGTCCTTTCTGCTAATGGGCAGCTTTCAAGAAACACACACGGAGCCCGAAGCAGGCTGGGGACCCCATCTCTCCAGCCAGTGTAGGAACATCACTGCTAGCCTGGGGTCATAACTATCAGAGGCAAATGAGCCCCACCCCAACATTTGGTACCGGATCTTGTATCCTGCTCAGATCAGAGGGCGCGAGTGTAGTCTAGAGCTGCAAAGGACAGAAAGGGAGGACCTGTGGGCCTCACCTAGGGGGCTGTTGTGAGTTCAGTTATGCTTCCCTAAAAACCTATATTGGAGTACTAAACCCCACCCCCAGTACCTCAGAATGTTACCTTATTCAGAGATGGGGTCTTTAAAGAGATACTCAAGTTAAAATGAGCTCATTAGGATGAGTCCTGATCCAATATAACTGGTGTCCTTACAAAAAGGGAAAGCTGGACGCACACATGTACAGAGGGAAGATGATGTGAATACACAGGGAAAAGACAGCCATCCACAAGCCAAGGAGGGAGGCCTGGAACAGACCCCTCCTTCAGAGCCCACAAAACGAACCGACCCTGCCAACACCTCAGTGTCAGACTTCCAGCCTCCAGGACCCTGGGATGGTAAGTGTCTGCTGCGCAAGCCGCCCAGGTCTCGGTGACAGCAGCCCGAGCAAACAAACACAGGGGACGTCTCCAGTTGCTTGGGAGGGGCCTCCTGGACACTCTTTTGAAAGGGTTTCTGGTGCCACACCAGACTAGCAGGAAAGAAATCCGTGAGCAGCTAGCAATGTCGTCCGTGAACGTGGGGAGGGGAGCAGTACTGAATTTGGAGTCAGCCGGCCAGGAAATGTACCCAGGCTCGGACACATTGCGCCTTCGCCATGAAAACAGGGGCTTTGCTGAAAGATGAGGGAGGCAGCATGGGGAGCTAGCATGGCATCGCGGGGATACTGGTCTCTAGCCTGCCCAGCGAGAAAGAAATCAGTCCTTTCCTAATAAGACAGCACTAGCAACTAACAAAACAAAGTCCAAGTCTCAAACAAAATGATAGCTCCTTAATATTTTACCAGATGTCAGCATCCCCTTCAATTATCCTTTTTGAAGTTTGTTGTGTTAACACTACAATGTCTGCTCTCCCCAGCTCTGCGGAGCTTTACGAGATCTCTTCAACTCCAGCAGAGTACTGTAAGATTCCAAAGCCCTGCTAACCGCAAGGAATCTCTCAGAGCAGGTGTTCGCGTGTACTAGTGTCTTAGAGAAGGACTGAAATTGGCATGACTAGGCCCAGAGGTGTGGGCGTAGTAGTTCCTTTGGGCAGCTGAGGGCTCCTCTTTATTCCCTTCCTGATGGCACATTCAACAACAAACTCCTGTATGTTAAACCTGAGGTCTTAGTGTGTGTGTGTGTGTGTGTGTGTGTGTGTGTGTGTGTGTGTGTGTGACGTGGCTCAGCATACCGGGTACTCCATGGAACACCATTCCAATTTGGAAGCAAGATGCCACTTTTGCTGTTGACATCAGGGTTGACTACACAGGCCCCGACAGTAGTAACAACACTGAGATGACATTGGAAGGGACTCCAGAGGCAGTGATCGCAAGAAAGAAACACGGAGCAGAATAAGACGAAAGAAGAGCCTGTCTGTTGCTGTTGTAACGAACCACCCCCAACACGGTGGCTTGAAACAATAACCATTGTATTTGTTCTTGATTAGGGGGTCAGTAATTTGGGCTGGGCCCAGCTGGGTGATTCCTCTAGTCCCCCAAGGTCATTCACTTAGCCAGCTGGCTGGTCAGCAGGAGCTGGTCAATGTAGGGGTGTCAGCTGGTTTGGCTCTGCTCTGTTCCGCAGGCTTTATCACAAGGTGGCAGAAGAGTCCTCAGCGGCCAGAGAGGGCAAGCCCAGAGCGTTGGCACTGCTCAGGCCGCTGCTTCCATCACACCTGCTTGGTCCCAGCGGCCAAGCCCAGGGCCAGTGTGGGAGTGGATGGCACAAGGCCTGACATCCACGAAGCCATGATTTCCTGAAGGGCCTTTCAGTGTAAGAATCTTCCACAGTTTGCTTTCCTGAGAACCTTTGTAAAAGGTGCAGAGATTCTCCAGGGTAAAACTTGCGGACAGCCAGAGCTTCCGCCTTCAAAGGCAGTGATATCTTTATTACTTTCATTACTATGATCCCATCTATACACACAGGCAAGTAGGCCTAGGGAAACTCAAATCTCTTAATCTCTGAGACTCAGTTTCTCATTCGTAAAACTCACCCTATAGGGTTATGGTAAGGATCACATGAGCTCATGGCCTTTGTGGAAAGTACAAAGCAGTCAGTGGGTGTTCTTCTATCAGCCAGGAGAAACTTTAAGCTGGTGCCCAGGGAAATGTGCAGATACTCAATGAGAAAAGAGAGTTCCGGGAGACTGGGTTGTTTAACGAATTTTTTTTTTTTTAATTCATGAAAAAGACCTTTTGGTTCGAGAGACATTAAGTTAATCTTGGTCTCTATGTCCCCCTCGCCAAGACCGACAAGGAGAAAACAGATTTTGTCTTCATTTCACATATCTGCTTTCCTTTTGTGCTCATTCTAAATTGTTCCTCTGTCTCAAATGCAACGTGTTCTCTCCTGCTCCGAATAGTGTAGGTCCAGCTCACAAGACATCTCCTCCAGAAAGTGTTTGATGTATCGCACCCCAGGTTGATCCCTGCTCACCCATCCATCAAACATGACCATGTCCTTTTTATGTATCCAGCACGGTGCCAGGACCCAGTGGCACAAAGACGAATGAGGCATAGTTTTTATCCCCTAGCTGCTCACAGACCAGTGATGAGACAGATGCAGAAACAGGAAATAGCACTATCATGGCGTGCTGCGAAAGAAAAATGTGTATTTTTTTTTCAAGAAACATGTAATGATCCCTTACGCGGTGCCTGCCTAATACCGGGGTGAAATACAAAAAATGAATAAGATGCCTTTTCTATTTTTAAGAGGTGTCTAGCGCAGGAGGCAGACGAGTCAACAGTCACATTTCAGGAACACAGAAGCAAGCATGAGGTTCACATGGGAGCCCAGAGCCTGGCACCTGCCAGATTGAAGCAGTTGGGGAAAGTTTCCCGTAGAATTTATATCAAATAAGAAAAAACAGGGGGCGGATTCCAGGCAGACAGAGCAGCACACACAAAGGCAGAGTGGCTTGGGGGATGTGGCATTTTGGAGAAACCCAAAGCAACTCAGCATGCCTGGTACACAGAGTGAGTAAGGGGATGGGGAGAGCAAAGTCTGGAGAGGTAGGCAGAGGCAGACCCCAGGTACCGGGGAACCATTGATCATTTTAACCTGGCAAGTGCTCTGGTTGGATTTGCATTTTAGAAAGACCATTCCAGGGGCACCTGGGTGGCTCAGTCAGTTAAGCATCTGCCTTCAGTTCAGGTCATGATCTCAGGGTCCTGGGATCAAGTCCTACATTGGGCTCCCTGTTCAGAGGGGAGCCTTCTTCTCCCTCTCCCTCTGCTGGCTCATGTCTTTCTCGCTCACTCTCTCTCAAATAAATAAAAAAAAAATCTTAAAAAAAAGAAAGAAAAAAGAAAGAATGAAAGATCATTCCAGCAGAGGTGGGTAGGTAGGCACTTACAGGGGCAGTCTGGGGGCAAGACAGTAACATAAGAGACTACTTAAAATTCACTTCAAAAGGGAAATCATGAGGGATTGAATTTAGGTAATACTACTGAGGACAGAGAGAAGGAGATGGATTGGAAGCCATAAACAGTGTTATGGGCTGAATTCTGTTCTTCCCTGAAAAAATTCATGTGTTGATGTCCTAACCTCTGGTACCTCAGAATGTGACCATGTTTGAGGAAAAGTTCTTTATTTTTCTATTATTTTTTTAATAATTTATTTTGTTTTAAAATATTTTATTTATTTATTTGTCAGAGAGAGAGAGAGCTTGCACAAGCAGGGGGGCAGCAGGCAGAGGGAGAAGCAGGCTCCTGGTTGAGCAGGGAGCCCTGGGATCATGACCTGAGCCGAAGGCAGATGCTTAGCCTACTGAGCCACCCACGCATCCCCAGAGAAGGTCTTGAAAGACATGATAAAGTTAAAGGTCATTAGGGTGAGCGTGAATCCTATGTCATTGTTGTGCTTATAAGATTAGGGCACAGAGACATACGAAAGGAAGACCATGTGAAGACACAAGAAGACAGTTCTCTACAAACCAAGGAGAGAGGCCTCAGAAGAAACCAATCCTGCTGATACAGTGTCTCGAACTTCCATCCTCCAGAGCTGTGAGAAAATAAATTTGTACTGTTTGAGCCACCCCATCTGTCGTACTTCACTCTGACAACCCGAGCCAACAAATACAGAGAGGAAGACTCGGGAGACCTGGGCGGACATGGATGTAGGGTGGCTTTCAGGTTTCTGACTTGGCCACCTGGCAGGTGACGTGCCTCTTTCCAAGAGTATAACTCAGGAGGAGCAGTGGGGGAGGCGATGGAAGATGCTATTCCAGCTGCGACACATTCGGCGCCCCCGGGGATGTGTTCGTGGTCCCTGTAGAGCAATGAGAGGAGATGCCCACTAAGCCCCTGGACGGGACATGTGGGGCTGGAGCTCACGCAGGAGTGGGGGGTACAGAGGATGGGGTCTTCAGACACAGGGGCAGTTGAAGCAGAGGACAGCCGAGGTCCCCAGGGAACATGTGTGCTCTGAGAAGAGAGGGCAGAATCACAGAGAATCCCACCACTTACAGGAGAAGTGAAGAAAGATGGCCTGGGCCCAGGACAGAGCGAGAGGCTTAGGTGTTTCTCAGAGAAGAAAATGTCAACAGAGGCTCTTGAATCCTGGAGACATCAACGTCTCAAAGTCTCTGTCTCTGTCTCACACACACACACACACACACACACACACACACACACAAGTCTATGTTGTTCTACTGTCTTGGATATTGCTGTTGCTTTGCCATGGTGTTTCCGTTATTTCACATGCTTCGCTCCTCAGGTTTTACAGTCAGAAGCGGAACGATGTCTGTCTGCTTCTCCAGAGGCAGCAGAACGCCTTTAGCTCTAGCTCCCTGCCTGCTAGTGCTTGCCCTCGTGGCTGGGGGTTCTGCCAGCCAGCCCCCAAACAGAAGCTGCCCCTTGGTGGCTTTCTCTCTCCCGCAGGGGCATCTCAGTGGGCCCTCTTCGTTTTTCGAGCAGGGCCTTCCCAGCCCATCCTGTAGTGATGATGGACGGCTGGAGGGCACCAAGGTGGGGTCAGATGTCTAGGAATTGTGGAAATCACCGCTCCTACTTACCCCAGCCTCCCAGACCCGGGAAAATCCAGTTAGCACAGGCTCGTCCTAGCTTCCAGGTATTCCCTTTATTTACTCTGGGAAAGGGGGAGGCACATGGACCCCCTCTCATGGACGCCTCACTCCAATCAAGATGCCTTGGAGAAAGGTAATTTGCCCAGAGTTGCATGATTAATGAAGAACTCAGGAGGCGGGGCGCCTGGCTGGTTTAGTCGGAAGAACGCACAACGCTTGATCTCGGGGTCAGGAGTTCAAGCCCCACATTGGGTGCAGAGATTACTAAAACTAAATAAGAATCCAGGATGTGGACCTGGCTCTGGGTGACTCTAAAGACCCTGGGTGACTCTAAAGACCTCTCCACTGTTACATGACCCTCTCCCCTGGTGTCTTGCCCCCACCCCCACCTGGTTCTGCCTTCCTTTCCCGGCATCCGGCTGCTTGTTCCAGCAGCCCACGCACCAACGTTGGAATCATGCTGCTGAAATCCTGGGGCGCTTTACCCCAAAGTCAGCAGTCAGGTGGGCAGTCAGATGCTTACTCACCAGGACCTTCTCCAGGTTCATTCTCCAGAGCAAGAGAAAGAGCTTTATGTCTTAAGAACTTCCTGCCTCCTTGGAAATCTGAGTGCTGGATAAAATGTCAGAGATCAGTTTTTCTCACCCACTCACCCCCCACCCCCAGCACTAGCTTCTGGGAAGAGCCAGTCAGTGTCTCTCCGGAGCGTGAGAGTAATGGCTAGGGCGGCAGGGCCGGCCCTCTCCCCCTTTCGCTAAGAAGCCTGAAGAGGTCTGCCCACCCGGCTGGACTGCCTCGGGGGCCCAGGGCCAGCTCGGTCCTCGGTGACAAACTCAGCACCCTGGTCATCCCCGCTCACCCCCTCCTAAGGTTCCCCACCATGAATCCCCTCCTTGAGATACCACGCCGGGGGTGACCAGCCTCTGTCTGAGCCTCAACTGCCCCCAGGGAGAGGGGCTCCGGCCTCCCCGCTTCCCGGCACAGCCCTGACACTCTGAGCTGTTCCAGGCCCTTCTTATTTGGAGATTACATCGCCATCCCCGGTGCTCCCTTCCAGAGTCGGGAGGAGGAGACGTGCGCTGCACACAAACCCCGAAGCGGGGGGGGGGGGGCCGGGCAGCTGTCGCCTCTGCCCCCCTGGCCAGGTGGAGGCCTGGAAAGGCAGCTCTGCGTGCCTGGCTCCCCAGCGGGCTGGGAGCGGGTGCCTCTGTGCCTGCAGGGCCTTCTGCCTGGCAGCCCCGTTTCCTCATACCTGAGCCGGCCGCGGCCGCACGCACCACTACCGGCCTGAGCGCGCTATTTAAGGCCAGCGCCCAAGAGCTGGCTGTGAGTCACAGCCCGCGCGGGCAGCGGCAGCTCCAGGTCCCCCAGCACCCAGCGCGCCGTGGGAAGGGACCCTGCCCTCGCCATGGCTTCCCCAGGGCAGATCATCTTCTGGAGGTAGTGTACTCCTCTCTCTCCTGGCCGGCCAAGGGGACAGGGCTGAGGGCTTTGGGGGGTGCGGGGGACTCCGGGGCTACCTGTACCCTTATCTGATCCAGCATGGGGCTGGCCGGAAGCCTGGCCAGACCAGGGCCGAACCGGACCTGACCGAGCGCCACACCCCAGCTGCTCAGGGCCACCTCTTCAGCGTCAGACTGGTTTTCTGCCACGGAGGCCTGGCACCTGCCCGGGCAGATCTGGAGCAGGGCATGTGGGTGCCAGGCTGAGAGCTCCCCGAGACATCGAGGCTCTTGTGGGGCCCCGAGCAGGGTGGCATGGAGCTGCCTGCTGGGATGGAAGGGCGCCAGTGACTGGTGATGGGTGGGATGCCGGGGAGCCCACTCTACGGTCCCGCGATGAAGCAGGGGACTGGGGTGTGACTTCCCAGGATGGCTGCATAGCCCACACCAACGTCCTCCCTCCACCCCCAGCTCCAGGATGGGGCCCTAGTTCTCCTGGGGGCTCCCTGGAGAGGAGACCCCTGGGGCTGCTGCTGAGAAAGCAGGCCTTTCCGAAGGCCCCCTGGGGGCCGGGGCAGAGCAGGGAAGGACACAAACACAGGAGCTTTGGAGCTTCGGAGCTTCGGAGGCACAAATGCAGAAGGCAAGGAGAGCTGACAGGATGGAGAGCTGAGAAGAGGGCGAGCCTAACCCCCCATCCGTGAGGGAAGAAGCCAGCCTACCCCTTACATTTTGCTCCGCTCACATAGCTACCTCTAGTTGCCCCTTTTTCCCCGCAGGACATCACTTCCCTTTCTGCAAAGAATGAGATGGAAAGTGAAGGAAGGGTTTTCCCGAGAGGGTTGGTGATTCAACGTCCGTCACAACTCATGATGGTGTTTAGGAAGACAGGAAGGCTGGTACCTGTCGGTTCTAGGGGTTGTTTGAGAGACCGACCCTCTCATTTCTGGGTGTCTTTTCCAGGGAGAGGAAAAGAAGGGTGGGAAGGAGGAAAGGAAAGCTCAGATTAGCAGTGAAGTTTGTCAGGAGGCTGAGGGAATATTACTTCCCAGCAGCAGCCTGGAAAATTCTCTCCCTTCAAACAAAATGACAGCTCCCTCCCTTGTGTCCGTCTAGAATAACTAGCCCTGCAGCCGGGGTGGGGGTGGGGGGCTCTGTGTGGCCAGCAGGGTGTTGGGCAGCACTCCCCTTCAAGTGGCCCACAAAGACGCTCTGCTCCAGGGAGGAGCAGCAAGTAGGAGGGCATCCGTTGGGGCTTTTCTGTCCTGCAAGAACACCCCAGGAAGCACCGACGTCGGAGGAACTGATGTTTTGCCGGCACCTTCCATGTCCATGCCCTGGGCTAAATGCCTTACAGAAGTCTCCTTTGACCCTCACCAGAGCCCGTGAGAGTTCATTATCGCCTCAGAGAAGTTAAGTCATGTGCTCAAGGTCACACAGCGTGCAGGGGACAGGGCAGCATTTAAATCCACTCTACCTAACTCTGAAACCCAAGCTCTCTCCTCTGAGCCAGGCTTGCCCCCACCCCCCTCCCTGACCTGCCTGTCCCAGCTCCCCCCGCCCCCCTCCATTCCTGCATTCTGGCTCCATAGATGTGAAACACTCCTCATGCAACAAGTGACTCTGTTGTTCCAAAGATGGATGTGTGGGCTTTCTAATAATACGTTAAGACCAGCCTGACTGGTTTGGTGGGAGGATTAGCAGGAAGTGGGTGTTCAAAATGCATATTCCCCCACCCTTAAGAGACCAAATGGAATCAACAGAGACTCCTCTTGTCGGCCCCAGCATGCCTCATTAGCTATTCATGCTCTGCAATTGCAAAAGCGATGACAAGCCACAGAGCTGCAGAGCTTTTGTGCAAAGAGGCCACCCGGAAGAGGGTCAGTGGGCGGGCTCGGTGGGAACCAGGGTCTGGAGAATTAGGGAACCATGCGAGCCCACCTGGGAGAACCCCGTGTCCACTCTTGGCCCTAACAAACCCTCTTTCTTTGCCATAATTTTCTTAATGCATAGTGATTGCTTTTATTGAGGTGATCATGACCGTTGGTGGTGTGGGAGAGCTTATGAGAGCGCCTGGTGGTGGATTGCTCTCTTAAATAATTATCAGAGAGCTTAATACCTTCAAATCTCATGCTCAAAGATGCATGCCACTCAGGGATGGAATACCGATGTGCAGTGTCTACTGTGCCTGACCTCCTTGGTATATTTAAATACTGTGTGATCAGAATTTTCCTCCCCTCTTCCCATTATAGCTGTCAATAGGAACAGCATTTGCCCATGGAACGTTTGTTGAGTACCTGCTAGGGGTCCAAGGGTGGAAAAGTCATGACTGATGAGGTTGTGGGATATCAGTGAGGCTCGATGGGGTAGAGTCCGGCGCCGACAACCAAGAAAGAATTCTTGAGACATCTTTGGTGCAAAACTGGTGGTTTATTAAAGCACAGGGACAGGACCCATGGGCAGAAAGAGCTGCTGCCCCGGGTTGTGAGGGGTGGCCGATTTTATATTTGGGATTTGGGGGAGGTAAGAAACAGGGAAGTTTCAAAAGGATTTTCATATGTCAAAGAAGACTCACAGGATCCCAGAGGCCTTGCCATTGTCAAGTTAAGGTTATTTTTCCCTCTAGCAAGGCATTACCGTGAAGATATTTGGGAGCTTCCTGGAGAAATTACACTCTGCACGCTTCAAGTATCTGTCTATGGGCTGCAGGTTACAGAGACATTCAATTGTATACATTTCCTTCCAGAAGCTAGGTTATTGATAGAAATGCTTTGTTCTTGTAAACTGCTAAGACATTTTAAACTGAGGGAGATGCAAGTCTTGCAGGATTGTGGTCTCTATAGGTTAACTATTTCTTTTTCCTTTAGGGCAGCCAGGAGTGCCTGAGGAATGTCACCTACATCCCATGGGGCGGGGGTTGCGGGGCGTCAGTTTCTGCTTTGTCCTCAGCTTGCCTTCTGTTCCCTCTTCAATGACCCCTACTCAACATTATGTTCTGGTCAACAGCATTAACTGAGTACCTGCTCTGTGCTGGGTATTAGACTAAGCAGTGGGGTAAAAGCAGCTAAGACATTGGGCGATTATAGCCTAATGAAGGAGAAGGATTCCCAAACAGATCATTCGGACCTGCTCTTCATAGGTCAAGAGATAATAAGAGCAGGATGCAACAGCAGCACTTCCCTAACCTGGGGCTTTAGGGAAGGTTTCCTGAGCCAGGTGATGGCTGGGTTAAGTCTTGAAGGATGAGTTAGTGTGATCCAGGTGAAGAAGGGTGGGAAGGACACTCTGTGCAGAGGAAAGAATAGAATAGAATAGAACTCATGGACCAATATGGGGTTTTGGAAAACTACAAGCTACTCTCCTATCATCATCAGAGTATGAAGCATGAGGCAGGGAGTGCCGGGATGAAACAGGAGAGGAAGACCCAGGTCATGCTAGGCCCTGTCTGCCAGGCTCAAAGTTAGGAGTTTGTTGCTGTGATGAGGAGCCAATGAAGGCTCTCAAGCAGGGGAATCTTGGAGGTTTTCATCTTAGGTGTGTTACTCCAGAGGTAGCATGGAGGATGGATATGAGGGCATTGAGCCTGGGGGACAGGAGAAACAGTAGGAAAACAGTTGCAGTCAGAAGTATAAGGAATAATGAGGACCTAAAGTAGGGAATGATAGCAGGGATCTAGAGGGGAAAATCAATTCCAGAAACGTTTAGAACTTAAAATCAGTAATATATGGTAAATGAATGGAGGGGCATGTAGGGTGGTGCAGAGTAGGAGTAGATGAGGCAAAGGAAGGAGGCTGGAAAGCCCCCATGTTTCTGGACTGGACAGAGTGAATAGGGAAGAGTGAGGAGAGATGAGAGTTAGTTAACTCTGGTACATGATGAATTTGAGGTTCCCCTGGGACCTCCAGTTGGAGATGCTCAATAGGCAGTGGAAGGCATGAGGCTGAAACCGGGAAAAGTCAGGCCTGGAGATAGCAATTGAGAGTCAATGACTCACAGGCAGGGAATGATCACCTGGGATGTCTTCTAAGGAAAGCACATAGAGAGGGGCAAGGAGGCAGGGATGGAAAACCAACTTTTAAGGGTGGACAGAGGACGATGAATCAAAGAAAGAGCTGAGAGTACATGGTGGGAGAGGTAGGAAGAGACCAGGATAGACAAGTCTCAGGAATGTCAACAGAGCAAAGTTTCATAGAGGTGCCAGGGCTGGAAGGGTGTCATTCCGGCTCAGTAAGGTCTGGTGCTGATAGAGAGATCCAATCCACACAAAAATATGGCCTATGCAGCATTTCACCAAAACACACATGGCTTTGCCCAGAAAATGAAGAGAACATCCTGCCAAGTAGACTCTGCACCCAAATGAGGCCAAGAAGGGGCAGGGATGGCTCTGAGGCTAGCCTGAAGACAGGCTCAAGGGTGCATTGAGTGCACACAGTCAGCAGAGAACACCAGATAGCTGTAACATCTGCTAGTTCTCCTTCCTGAAAGCAGAGACACAACTGTAGCAGAAATGAGGCCCAGCTGGCACAGATTTCAAATCTTTATTCTGCTTTCCCTTACTCCATCCTCCTCTCCCTCCCTCCCTCCCTTCTTTCCTTTCTTCCTTTTCCCTGGATTCTTCATCTATTCTTATTCTGACTCTTCTATCTGAAGTGAGTTCTTTGGAGCATTTAAGACTGGGGGAAATCACTAGCAACAATGGGATTAATGAAGACATGTCAAAGGAAGGAAGTTACTAATGGAGAAGCAGGAATCTTTTTGCCAGAAGAAGGTGCATGAAACATAAAATGAGGGAGGCTAGAACAAGAGCAGCTCAAGGAGCTTTGCTCTGAATTCTTGGCTTCCCATTGTCCCTGAGTTTTCAAGCTGGTAACTGGCTCAAACGTACCAGACATTAATGGCTAGAGAAAACAGTGCTTGGCAACACAAAGTTTGCCTCACGGGAAAATCATGAAAGGCCTGGCTTGGGGAGGATCTCAGCACAGGCCATGATGATACTTGAAACCCCCTGAGATATGAGATGGGCCCAACTTTCAGACTCTCTGAGCTTACAAAATCTAAGCCTTCAGGGCCCATCGCCCATGAACAGGACAGAAAGTTAGAAAATGAGACAAAACTGTGCATTGGAAGAAAGACTTAAACAGGTGGCACCTGTGTTCCTGCCCCCATCAGAAGTCCAGCATCTTCTGAGCCTGGCACTCTTTCCCCATTTCCAACTCTTACAATGCTACTCTCTTTCAACATTCAGCTCAAATGGTGTCTTCACTTTGAAGTCTTCCTGAATCTTTCTGGTTGCAATCAATTGCTCCTTTTATGTTTGTCGTTGGCCATGTTGATGGATTTCCGTTCCTGGTGCCCATCTGTTTCCCTCCATAGGATTAGCCCCTTGAGGGTCTGCCCTTTGTCCTGTTCACTGTTGTATGAAGGCAGTGTAGCACCATGGCTACCTATCTGGGCTCTGGAATCAGACTGTCTGGATTCAAATCCTCCTGTCACCTTGAACACTTACCCCACTGGAATTAGTCTGACTAATTAGCCTCTGTGAGCCTCAATTTCCCTATCTGTAAGATGGGGGTGACAATATACCTAACTCCCAGGGTTATGTGAATGACATGCAATGATTATATGTCTGGCACATCCTAAGAACTCCATAAAGGTTAGCTATTGGTAGAGTCATTATTTGCAATTCTACTATGCCCAATACATGACTAGCTCTCTGTGAAAACATATTAACCTCAACTCCATGACCCCACTGGCCCTCTTGTCCCTTGAACAGGTGTTCTCATGAGACTATACTTTGGATAAATTGCCAGCGGGGTCTCCTAAAGACAGTTGACTCTAACAACACTCTGGAGAACAGAGTTTTCTAGATTCTTGTTTTGAAAAAAAAAAATCAAGTCCACCTCACCTTCTATTGTTTATGAGCTTGACACATAATCTGTCTCTCAACCTGAGAATGACCATGGTTTAGAATAAATGTCTGGCTCTACCAGTATTGAGGATGAAAGCAAATGAGGTGAGTAGGGGAGATCCTTGTGTATACAAACTCAGCATCTAGATCTTCCTCATGAGGCACTGTTGACATCAAGAGCCACAACATCCAGGGGGAAGTTGGAGCTATGGAGAGCTGACCAAGCACTAGGTAATGGTTAACTAGCTAAACCACCCCACGCTCCTAATTATCTCCATTTCATAGATGCAATTGTTGAGGCAAGACGACTTGCTCGATGTCTCCCAGCCAGCCAGTGGCAGGAACCAACTAGGTCCCACCTAGATCTCCATACTAACTGTTATTAGAAAAGTATCTTTCTAATTAGCTCTGCCTCATCTCCTGCCACTTGAAGCAAAACCCATCTCATCACTGGCAAAACTCACTTCCTCTGGGACAAGTGACTGCCAGTGTTCTTAACCATGGAGGAGGGAGCTGTCCCCAGAACAGGCTAGAGTCTGTGGATTATCAGCCCCCAATTTGTGTTGTTTCAAGTAGCACACAGCTACTTGAGCTCTAGATGAGTGAGTTCAGGAGAAAAAAGTGACTGAAACTCAGTGAGAATTGCATACTTTCAGAACTTGAAAATTCAGACAGTATACCCCCTCATTTTATTGCTGAGACAATGAAAATAAATTGTGTGACTTGCCCAAGGGTCATGCAGTTTTAAAAAGTGTGTACAAGAGAGTTCTTTCAATAATCCTATATTGCTCAGTGTGCCTAGCTAAAAACTGTGTTGGACCACAGCCAACCACAATTTACCCAAACAGCAAGGCTCCCTAAATCGGAGAGACCAAAGCTTCCTACACATTAACCTTTGACATATGAAGAAGTAGAAATAATGTTTGTACTAGAATTAAGCTGACCTGTGTTCATATTCTAGCTGTCCACTCCTAGCTGGGTGACCTCAAGTATGTTACTTAACCCCTCTGTGTCTTCATTTCCTTCCCAGACAATTGGGGTTAATAACAGTACCTACCTCATAGAGTTGTTGTCAAGACTAAATGAGTTAACATACATGAGAGGTTGAGAGCTGCACCCAGCTCAGTTAGCACTTTATGTAGGAGTTACTCTTATTCAATTATTCTCTCCCACTGTTTTTACAGAATAACAAAGTGATTCGGAGGGAGGGAAAGGAAGGACAAGTCCAACAGTGGCAGCTGGGTTTAAGGGACCTCAGCGTCTGAATTGTCCTGGGGTTTCAGTCAACTGGAGAGATCTTCTTTTCTAGTCCCTGTTTGGTGAGATATGGGAGCATTCCAGGCCACCTGAGTGGCAACACACTGTACAACACTCCGAGTTCAGTCTCTGGACAGCAGCAGCAGCACCACCTGCGCCTGTTAGAAATGCAAATTATTTCTGGTACCGCCCCCCCAAGACCCACTGAACCACAACCTGGGGGTGGGGCCCCATAATGTGTTATTAACAAGCCATCCAGGTGATGCTGACGTGCTCTCAAGTTCCAGAAGCCCTGTAATAGAGTTCTCTCTGTGCTCCTTGATTCCTCAGGGAAAGCACAAGGATTTAATCCAGACAGAGATAAATTTCACTGGGATCATTTATCACCTCACATTCCTCCTTAAGAAATGTTCTAAAGAGGGACAGATGGGTCTTGACGAAAGCAAAGGGAAAAACATGAAGTTTCTGCAGGTAAAAAACCCAGGTCATATTTCTCTTTATATTAGCTTTCCGCAATCCCAAGCCATCTGCCTGGAACATTTCAGATTTACTAGCTCATCACTTCCAAATGTATTCCTACTACTCCCAGCATAGCAGTAATGGGAGAAAGGGCAGACGGTTTCCCCACTTTCTTTTTCCGCAGATTTAGAATGAAAAATTTCATAGAATAAAAACCATGAAAGATTTGAGAAAGGGAGAGAGCATCCATAAAATTTAGGGGTATTGAATTGTCTCTTTTAGCTTCCTAAGGGCTCCTCATTGTGCTCTCTCCTACCCCCCACCCAAAATGGCCATTTCATACCTTTCTTCTCTTCAGTCCTCTCGCAAGATCCCCCCCCCGCCACCCCGCAACCTCCCGCCCCAGTCTAAGATGATTATCTTGCTGTGTCCTTCACTGAGAAAATAGGAGTCAGCCAACAGATACTCCTTCATCTTTCCACTTCCAAAACCACCTGCTATACCCACCTGTGCCCTTTTTTTCTGGCTCCCTTCCTGGTAGGATGAGTCCAGCTCCTACCAGAGGGCAACCCCTCTGTGCCCTGGATCCATGGGATCCATGTGATCTTGCCAGCTGCTTGAGAACACCTCCACCAGCCAGCATCTGCCGTCCTCCCTCTGCTCCTCTTGTATACCTGTCAGCATGCAGCCCACAGTCAGTGTTTGCTATCTTCAAGGGGAAACCCTCTCTCAGCTTTACAGCCTCTCCAGCTCCCACCCCATGTCTCTTTTCCCTTCTCAGCAAACTTGCTGAAAGAGCTATCTGGAGTTACTGATCTGAGATTCGTGGCATCATGGAGGGAGTACGATGTGGTTCTTAGCACAGACTGGAGCCAGGCTGCCACTTTTTAGCCATGTGGCCTTGGGCAGGTTATTTATTCTCTCTGTGCTTGGATTCCTCATCTGTAAAATGAAGATGATATTAGAATCTGCATAATAATATTGACTGTGAGAATTATGTGAATACATATAAAGCATTTAGCAGTACCTTATTGTAAACCGTGATTTTGTTCCCACTATACCAAGGTATTGCTCCTGTCAATGCCAAACCTAATGTTGATTTCTCTGTTCCTATTTTCACAACAGCATTCAATGCAGGTGTCCCACTACCTACTTCTTGATTTCTTTTCTTGGTTTCCATGATACTACACTCCCCTGATTCCAACCCCCCTTCCCCTGTGATACTGGTATGGTTCACCTCTGCTTGAGGTTCAACTCTTGGGGTTCACCTCTGCTTCTCTATGCCTGGTCTTCATCTGGGGATCCTCTGCTGCCCCATACAACTGGAAACCAATCCAGATCTTCCTCCGGGGAACCTGCTCGGGTATGAGGTCTTTCATTCATTTCTTATATTTGATGATTGGTTCTACTCTGCTAAAAAGCCTCAGGGTCCAGAAACAAATTATAATGGTATAGGGACAATTATCCTTTAAAGGAGCTGGCATGAGCTTCAGGGTTGGGATAAAGTCCCATAAGCATGCTAGGGTAAGTCATATACTAGCAAGTGCTATGTAGGAGGATGACCATATTGGGCCACCCTTCCTGGAAACAGCCTCAATGCCTAGCAGGATTCCCCCATCTGCCTGTTTCTCATTCTGCTCAACCCATTATCCTGTCGCATCAGAGCATCATGGAGTCCAAGCAACATGTACGATTCAAACACCTAATAATCTCTGTGTTTAAGTACCTAAGACAGTCACTCCGAAAGTGAGGCTCAAGGACACCGATACTGCAACAGAATATTCCCCAGAAGAGCTCTGTAGTCAAGCAAGTTTGGAAGCGTTGAATATGACTAGGTTGGACCATACGAAATTGGCAATGTTCAATTGCTTCCAGCCTACAGAAATGGTAATTTCAAAAGGTTCAACCTAAAATGTGCTCTTCTGGGACATTCACTTAGGTGTATTAGCATATTAAAGTCCTAAAGGTAAAGAAATCTGTTTGATTGTGATTGATGCAATGTTATGAAAATGTAATCCTTTTAAAAATAATACTTATTAATAAACATCAGGACACACTTTGGGAATCTAGGGGCCAGAGTAATTAGGAAAGAACAGAAGTCATGAATAGAAAAAAGCACATTAATGTGAGCCTGGGAGCAGCATCAAGGGCTACACAGGTGCACGGAGGAAAAGAGCAGGCTGGTATTTTCCATTCTGGGAATGCCCGCCCATCTTTGATATCCAAAGTCATATTTTTCAGACCTTCCCCTTATACAGTAATTCTTCCCTGATTAACCTTCTTCTAAATAGACTATTTTGTAACTGACCTCTGCCCTTTTCTCCCTCCTAAAGTATAGGGAGGATTCATGAGGTGACATCAGTGTCTCATCTCATATTCCTCAAATGACAGATACTAAATAAACATGGGTATTATTTTGACTACCCTCTCATTATTATAATTATTAATTAGTTCATCTTTTCCGGGTATTATCATCGTCCCAGTTCATAGGTGTTCACGTAATTTGCTTACAACTGCGAGGTGAGTTCGGCCAATCTGGATGTGGGGAGGAGTCTCAGTCCCGGCTGCTGGTGCCTCAAGGAACATCTCACATATGCTCTGTAAAGAACGTGGGCACGTAGCCAGATTTGAATTTGTTTCTCTCCAGGCACCAGAACCAAATGTCCATGACAGAGAATGAAATTGTTGGACAGCGTAGATTCAGAGAGAGGAGAGTGAGACACAGGCTTGGCCATGACTAAATTCTCAGTGTTTCCACCCTCCCCACCCCCCATCCCACTGTCTGGAGTTCTTCCCCTGAGAGAGCCTTTAACAGGCTTCTCTATCATTCATATGCTACCTAATGGCCATCACTGTGGCAGACCCTCTGTGGAGTGACTAGGCATTTCGACTTCAGTCAGCCCCTGTGGTCATCTAGCAGGTGTTAGGTGCAGGTAGTTATTATCCAAAACTTCTGGGGAAGTGGAAGATGAGAGTTGATAGGGTGTTGTTTCTCTATGAGAGCAGAGAGTTCATTAAAGTTGTTAATTGTAGCCTGGCAGGACTTAAGTGACATTAAACGGGGCCCTGACAGTTTTGGGTCCTGCAATGGAAGACAGTGTCCAGAGTGAGCATGCTTACAAAAGAAATGCTTAGCCTGTTAGGGGCATGGCTACAAACATTCAATTGCCAGGAAGGGTAAAAACAAGCCTTTTTGATTTCTCATGATATAAGTGAAATCAAAGCCTTTGACTTAGGGATGCTGAAAGAGCAAACCCCGATAAGCCTTGAGCAGGCCGCGTCATCTTTCAGAACCTCACATCTCATTTGTCTTCTACCCATAAAAGTCAAATGATCTTCATAATACTGGAGATCTCTGAGAGCCGCCAGAAGGGAAGGGGCATGGACATTGCTACTTCTCTTCAGCTGCATGATAGATGGGAAGAGGGTGGGATTTACAACCAGAGGGGCCTGACTCGACTTCCCTTTCCAGATCTATATTGTGTAATATGCCAGTCACTTAACTTCCCCTGTTAAGCAAGGATGATAAATGGACCTCCCCAAACCACCCTGAGGATCAAAGGTGATAAGGCACAATAGCTGATCATGACAGTGACATTGACGGCAACACATAGCTCTCTTGCGTTACTTGACATGTCTACATCTTTAATTAGAAGCTGTATCACCCTTTTGAAGAAGATAACTTTTAAAAAACACGAAGACCCATACACTGTGGACTTTAAAAAATAGGCAGAAGTATTAAAAGCAATGGTTATATACGTTCTATCTTCCATTTCCTTTTGGGTCCAGCTTTCAAAGAGTCTGTCCTTGTTAGGGATGTAGCCCCACATTTTGGATCTCTCGGAGACAACTTACGTCAATTCTGGCATTGGCCTTCTTGTGAGATCACCTTACAGTCCCACAACCTTACAATCATGGCCTCCAGTATTGTCAATACGTTGCTACAAGTTCTGCATACATTACTGATTAATTTAACAAGTATTTATTGATCATCTATTTTGTACCTGGCACCAGAGATCCTAGGGTTACAGTCATGTACCAGGTGTAGGGCCTAACATCATTCAGAGCACAGATGAGAAGAAGAGACAGAGAAATAAGCACACAATTATAATACAGTACTCTATATGCCACTGCAGGCCAGTTTCAGAATACTTTGAAATCAACTTCTAATCCAGTGTTGGTGGTAGTGATTGTGGCAGATGGTTAGAGAGACTTTTTGAGGGAAGTGGCTTCTGAATGGGAATTAGTGAAGCAGGGAAAAGTGGGAAGAACATCCAGGCAAAATACAAGGCCTATGACGTGGGGCAGGATGGGAAGACATGTAGGAAGGCACAGCAGGGACCAGAGTGGCATCTGGAGAGACCAGCATGGGCTAGGTTTAACCCTCTCAACAGTTGAAGAAGTTGGCTTTTATCCTCCCGTTTTGCAGCTGAGTATATTAAGGCTTAGGGTGCTGTGAGAAAGCGAAGGGAGATGTCTGGGGAAAAGACTAGAAGATGTGCAAAACCAGCAGAGGAGATCAAATCGCTTCTGAGAACAATTTTCAGATGAGAGGAGAGATGATGAGGTCAGGAAGCCTTTGGTCAATGGTAGACTCTGTGAGGCCCGTTACTTATATTTTCTGCAAGGGATCATAAATTTCATACTTAACCATTATCACAACTGTTGAATATAATATATGCAAAGGGAATCGAAAATAGAGTCTAGATCTATCTGCCTCCAAAGTCTATACCCTTTCCTAGTTTAGAAAGAAATCTAGCTTATTTTTAATGCTAAGAATAAGTGGTTGGAGCAGCTGGGGAGGTCAGGGTGTTGGCAAGGTGACTTTTACAAGGCCAATCCCTTTAGGTCCAAGGGCTTGATGGCTGAATAACTATGTCAAGAGCCCAGCTCCCCAGGAGCCTCAGGGCCAAAATCCCAAATGCCATGTTCCAGGGCCTTTCTTTAAAAGCCCTTTGAAGTAAAACTGTGTCAGTAAAGAGGGATATTGATATGAGAAGGAGGTGTTTTGATACTGCAAAGCTATCAGGTTCTTGGCCCTTTTTAGGCACTAGAAGAACATTTTTCCTCACAGACCCCCCCCAACTTCTGTGCTTAAACTATAGGAGAAGACTAAAATTTTGAAAGTTTTGGGGAGCCTGGCTGGCTCCGTTGGTGGAGCATGCGACTCTTGATCTTGGGGTTGTGGGTTCAAGTCCCACACTGGGTGTAGAGCTACTTAAAAATAAAATCTTGAAAACAAACAAACTTTGAAAGCTTTTGACCATGACCAAAACCGGGGTGGCGGGGGGAGATAAATCTGGCTGTTTTCTCATATTTCCAGGTTAACGTTTTCTCATAGACAAATTCCTAGATCAACAAAATCCTCAACTTTCATAGAATTAGCAAATAGGTAATTAGTTGCCCTAACACTGACCTCAACCATATTCCATTTATTCTAATAAAGGTGTTATATGAATGTAAGTGCTAATTTTCCAAGGCAGAAAATATGGGGCCTAGAGGAGAATCTGTTTAATATGTGTGTCGAGGATCCTGCTAGCTTCCCCGTTTCCTACCCTTAAGGCAAGTGCAATCGTAAAGAAGTGAGTTGCAAGATGGTGGGCTTTCACTGGCATTCCCCAAAGGTGCCAAACTGCCGAGGAAGTGTTTTTTTGTTTATCTGAATATTCTCGGGGACTCCTGGTGCTGCTGCCCACATGGGCTTCCTGGAACTGAGGCTGTTCTCGAACCATCTCGAACCACATTATGAACACAACTCCTCCCTTAAAATGAAGGCAAACCAGTTCTGTGTAACTTCGAGCCCGTATGCACTGGGTTCTGGCTCTGACTCTAAAAGTGCAAACCACTGACCCACGAAACTGTTTCCACTGTTTCTGTTTCAAAGGCATCATGTTGAAAGAAAGCCTGTTTGCCCACCGTCTAAAAAACAGATCAAACCTAAGGAAAATAGTGTTTTCTTTGCTAAATGTGTTTTCCTTATTTGTTTTACAAATGCAATGTGGGATTAGTGTGGAATAACCACCGCTATTATGTCCTTTCAGTCTTTTCCCTCAGTATTTGTATTTAATAAATGATATCATACAGTGCATATTATTTTAGATACTTCCAGGACGCCCAGCTGGCCCAGTGGGTGGAGCGTCCAACTCTTGATCTCGGGGTCGTGAGTTTGAGCCCCAGGTTGGATGTGGAGATTACATTAAAAAATAAAATCTTAAAAAAGAAACTACCTTCTATTTACTGGTTTTGGGAACATGTCTCATACAAATAAATATTCTTGGGTGATATGATTCTTTACAGCTACATAGTACTGCCTGTAATAATGAACCTTAATCACTCACCCAGCTCTCTGTTCTTGGACATGTAGGTGCTTTCAATGATTTGCCCACAATTACTATGTTAATTTTAACTAACCCTTTAGTTGCCATCCTTGGGAGTGCATCCCTTTGGTTCTTTAGAATGAGTTCTTAGAAGTAGAATTACTGAATGGAAACTCACTAGGTACATTGTAAGCCTTCTGATGCACGTGGACAAATTGTCCCCCTCTCCTTACCCTAAAGTTTGCACCAACTCACACCCCTACCAGCCATCTAGACTCCCCAAAATAATAGTGTCTATATAGGCCTTTCCCAGGACCAGCACTAAACCCTTGCCAGTGTTTTGAAAAAGAAAATGGCAAATTTTGTATCTAATGTTCCCACTTTCTCCATTTCAGAGGATTTCTTTTTCATGCCTTAGCCTCCTTCTTAATTTACCAGCCAACCCTACTCTCAGTAAAGTAACTAATACACTCATTTACACCCAAGTCTCAGTGATTAATGAGATTAAATATTACAGTATACATTTTAATCAGTAACAAAACTGAAGGGCTAAATTTCTAATAGCGTTTCACTTTATTATCAAGCTAAACTTCAGAGAGATTGTGGAGTAGAGGAAGCCCCAGAGGTAGTAAAACAGAGGGTCAGCTGTTCCCCTTAACTCCCAGGGCTGCCCTTTGCAGAGCCTCTGTTATGGAGTGACAGAGGAAACAATGAAATATTCACAGTCTCTTCCTTCTCTACCCAAACCCTCAGGAAAATCTTGGGTGTTTTCTGCTAAATCTCCCCAACTCCAGCTCATAATGATGAATTCAGTGGAGTAAACCCTGCACAGAACACTGAGCAAGGTCTAAGACAGAGGACAGAGGATTTGCTGGTGAGAATGGACTTAAAACTATGAGGGAGAAGAGACCAGGGAGCGGACTTCAGAGAGAGTTTTGGGGAAATTTCAAAAAAGAAAAGCTTGGGTGAGCTAATAAGAAGGATAGCAGTTGCAAAAGAGGATTTTTTTTTAAAGAAGTTTGCTGTGCATTGTTCCTGTAATGCTTTTGATGTTTTCCTAGAGGTCCAATGGTTTCCATGAAAGTTTTCCATTGGGTTGGTATTTCTTTGATGGTGACACTGTCAAAAACTAGACCACAGGATATTTGGGCTTTCCATAGGTTATAATGAGATCATGTCTTCAGGGGCACCTGGGTGGCTCAGTCAGTTAAGTGTCCGACTCTTGATCTTGGCTCAGGTCTTGATCTTGGGGTCATGAGATCAAGCCCCGTGTGAGGCTCCACATGGTGCCTACTTTAAAAAAAAGATTTAAAAAATCATGTCTCTGGAGCTAGACAATATTTATGCATAATAATAAAGAGCTGATTTGTAAATGTGTATTTATATTTAGCTACTAATTTTAATTATTCATATAAAATCTTTCCAAAAAGGTTATTTGAGGAGAGATAATCCTGAAATAAAATATGGACTGCCATCCAGTTGGGCTGCCTCGTGGACATATTTTGGCTCAGCTGAAAAAGAATACATTCCAAAAGCAGATCAGCTCAGTTTGGTATTTATCAAATGCCTAAGATGAGTCAGGCACTATGTCTGACACTTAGGGGAATAAATGTGACTGATATATTGATTCAGCATGACCAGTAGGTTCGAATCAAAGTGAAATTTTATTTTTATCTCTCTCTGACCTTCTGAAGTGCATTCAGTAGGGAAATACATGACAAAACTTCCAAAGGCTCCGATGAAAACTTGGCCTCTCCTCCAGTGGGTTCATGTCCCCTTAGCCCCTGGTCCCGGGAAGGTGTACTTCTCACATGACTCAGTGCTCAGGTCCCCTCCCCCCGGTATTCCTACTAGTGAAGACTCATCATGACTCGAGGATATCTGGCCTGTTGGACAAGTGCATGTATCCCTTGCCTCATACAAGAGCAAATGACCTCCAAATGCAGCCCTGTGTTCCTTCTGTCCCCCATCCCCCCCACCTGAACCCGTCTCTGTCTCTTTCTCTCTCACTGACCTGTTGTAGACCACATCAAATTTCTCAAGTACGATTTAGGGTCTAGTTCATGGTGTCACCAGCACAAGACATGTTTGTGCTTTGTGCATCGGGGAAGGGGAGGAGTTATGTCCTCAGAAGGAACCTCACAAATCTTCTCTCCCTACTCTGAGCCCCTGTTATATCCTTCATCTGATTGAGGTGTCTTGGAATTATGGAACTGGCTGTCAAAGATCCCCTTTTAAAACTCTGCACAGTGGCGTGGGCTCTTGCTTCAGTATGCGGCATCCATTGTATCTTGGAATCCCAGCTGAAACTTTAAACTTAACAACCTCTTTACGCAAAAAGAAAAAGAGACAGTGCCTGTTATTGAGAAGTTTGGGGGAGAACAAAGGAGACACACATGTGTAAACAGATCATTTCAATTTGATGTGACAAGCATCAGGATAGAAACAGGTACCAGGGACAGCAAGGACACGGTGACAGCTCCTGATGCGTATTGTCACCACTTTCCCTCAAACATTATCTGGAGGAACGCCATACGAAAAAGAATGAGGAGCCCCTGTGACTTACAAGGGAGCTCAAATAATGTGGTGTCTTCCTGGGAACTTGGTGCTTCCGAACAAAAGCTACCGAGGTGTCCCCTCGTTGCCCAAGTGCCTGGGGAAATGAAAAGATTACAGGTTTGGGTAATAGTGTATAATTGGTTACAGTGGATAGGAAAAGGATCCTTTTTCTAAGCGTTTGAAAGGAGGCCCGGAAATCTTGGCAGCCAAATGTAAAAATAGTAATCCTCTCTGAATCTGCCTTGAGGTAGCGTGGGCACAGGACAGGTTCTGGGCCAAGGCCGCTCTGATGCGTGTCACTGCCGCGCTCCTGACTCCGTGGCATCTGTGAGCGTGTAGAAGACAGCTGCACAACACAGCCCCTGCTATTAGGAATGGAGAGGAAAAAAAAGGGGTGCTGTCCACTAAAGCTACCTTCTCATTCTCTGCACGTTATCTCCCCTCCAGTTCTTTCTTTTCCTTTGCAATAAATAGCTCATTGCACTTTCTCAGCCCCCAAGTCCAACCCAAAACCTGGCATTACAAAATTGTCAGGAAAATACTGAATAGCTAAGAATGAGCTTACTCCTCTAAGGTTGCTGAGGCAGGGGGAAAGGGCGCTGTGACCAGTTAGGGCCTCAACTGAAGTTTATGCTGCTGAGCCCAGAACCCTAGAGATGTCCCATCTAGCTGCCTAAACAGGTCCAATCCACTTCCCACATGGAGAAGACCCTACCATGGCCACCATGGCCACAGGCCTGTTATACTTTATATTATGTTACCTATTGTCCCTCCGAGTCATTGACAGAGCCCAGAAATTCAAGTAGTTATGAATCTAAACTACCCCTTTCAGACCTCTCACGCATGTCAAACCACCGTTCCCATTTTTGGAAGGATCGCACCCCCAACCAGAGACCATTTTGGAGCAATGAAGCAGCATTTCATGCCCAGGGTATCCCTGACCCCATTAGACTCTGACTCCTCTGGCAGGCTCTGGAAACCTCCTCCAGGAGAATACGGCTGGTTTTCACTGGGAAACCTGGCCGGATGGAGAAGTTCCAACATCCCCACCAGTCATCCCTGCCTCTTGTCCTCTGGGCCCCCTGTCTGCGTTGTCCCATCCCCACGGCCATCCTAGGTTTCTCAGCTCTGGTGGCCACTGGAATGGTCCTATTTGACTGAAATGTGAGAGACTGTTTCTGTCCTTGGTTTGGATAAGATATGCCTAGAAAGGGAGAAGAAACTAAAAAGCCATTGTAAATCTGAAACTAACAAAGCTAGGTTCATATCCTGACTTCTGAAATCTAAGTCAAGCTGGATATGGCTGGTGCAGCTTTAAGGACTCTGGCATTACTTCCTTTTCTCATCTCTATCTAGCCTCGTGAGAAACTAAGCTAATCAATTTCTAGACCAAGGGAAAATTGGGGAGGCATTTCTCCCAAGCCTAGTAGGATTCGTGGTCCTCAACAGAACCTGCTTCTAACTGTCTGCAGGAGACCTTCCTCTCCTGACTCCACCCTCCACCCCTTTGGCCTGGAAAACAACGCAGTTCGTATTCACCATCACTCTGCTTCTTCACATGGGCCTGGGTCTCTTGGGAGAGGAAAGGAATATAATATTTTTAGAGCCTATCCTACAGGTGTTACATACACAGTGAAGAAAGGCACCAAGCAAAGAAGGTAGTTCCCTCCCTAGCCTTCAACTATTTCTCCCTCGAGTTCAGAGCATTAAAAAGATGGTAGTGGGACCCACTAATGTCCCACCAACCAACGGGTCATTCAAAGTACAAAAAATACGAAACCTTAACAGAAACATATACACGACTTAAGATTAAAAACGCTTCCTTCCAGTTTTTCTGGTTGGAGGACAAACTGAAACTGAACTTTGATCTCTGTTCCCATTGTGAGTGTTGGTTGGGGGGTGGGAGGGACAGGTTGCCGTTCTGGCTGTGCTAATACCACAAGGTCATGCTCATGAAGAGCCCAGGGCTGCCTGGGCTTTGGGTGCTGCCCAGTAAGGTTTGCTTTGACCCATCTCTTGAAGTTCTGATAGCTTGGGCCCCTGGACAGCAAACCTTTGTCTGTCACTTGTTTCTCTAACTTGTTCGCTATTGCCTGAAACGAATTCTCTGGATGACCATCAAGACTGATTTTCTCCACGGCGGAGGCACAAACCTTGCTTTTCAGGGTTTGTACCATCATCTACAAGTCTGTTGATTGGGCTTGAAGCCTTCTTGTTGGCTGCCATGTTCTCTCCATATCCTACCTGCTGGGCACTAGGGCCATACTCACATTTCCTGTTCTTCTAGCACTCTGAAGATACCAGGCCATCATTTTTCTGGCATCCCTTGTGACTTTGGAATGCAAGCTATTAGTTTGTCATTCCTTTCTGGGTAATCTGTCTTTTCTCTCTTACTGCTTTTAAGATCATTTTGGTCTTTGCTCATCAGTTGCATTATGAAGTGTCTTGTAGCATTTATTTACCCTACTTGAGATTCACTGAGCTTCCTGAATCTGAAAATTGAGATCTTCATAAATTCTAAAAAATATGCAGTCTTTTTCTCTTCAGATATTGCCTCTCTCTCTCTCTCATTCTTTACCTCTGATCAGATATATATTAAAATTTCTCATTTTGGTCTTGGTGTGTCTTACCCTCTTTTCCATATTATTCATCTCTTTGTTTCTCTATATTGTATCATGTGTAATTCTTCTGCTTAACTGAGTCTCCCCTCCGTTGTATGCACTGGAACTCAATTTGTTTCAGAGCTTGAAGTTTCAACGATTTATTTTCCATTTCTAGACGTTCTGTTTGGTTGTATTTCAAACCTTTGTCTGGTCAGATTTTGTCGCTTCCTCAAGCTTCCTATCCCCTCCTTCCTGCATTTGAACACATTGAAAAGCCTTATTTTATATTCTGTACTCCATGGTTTCAATATCTGAAGTCTTTTCGTTCCAAATCTGGGCTGCTTGTTTCTACCAGTTCTTGTTCATGGTAACTTTTTCCTTGTGATTTTTTATTATGAGCTTATATATTTGGGGGAATTTCACCTGCTGAAATCCTTTGAGGCTTGGATGGAGAGCACCTGTCTTCAGAGAAGGTTTGCTTTTGCTTCTATGAGGTATTGGCCTGTTAACAACGAGGAACCCTTTCCATTTGATTCTTAGTTTAGGTTCCTTTGGTACCAGAGGCCTCGTGAGATCAGGCCTCAGACCTGCATGACAACTGGCTGGTATACTCACCATCTCAGGGTAGCACTGTTTTCTCTTCCCCCAAAACCAAGACCAAATGAGGTGGTCGCCCTTTGGAGGACTGGGGCGTCCTGGCTTATGTGATTCTCCAATTCAGAGTCCCCAGCTTGTGTGGCCCCTTAGCCTTGTCTCTGCCTTCAGCACAGCTCTTAAGATGGAAGCTTTTGGCCACTAGAAGGCACGGACAGCCACTGTGTGCAGCGCCCCCCTACCTGCTGGATTCATGAGTGTCCTTCGTTTTAGCCTCTGCGGACTTCTCCTACTCTCTTGCCAGCAAGACCAGTGTTCAAAAAACATGTGCGTGGTTTGGGGGTTGATTCAGCATGTAGAGCATTTTTAAAGTAAGATTGTTATTTTTTAAAGGATATTTATATCCACTGTTGCTAGAGATTGACATTTTTGTTCCTTTTTCCTGTAGAGGGACACCTCTATTTTGTAAATCATTGGTAGAGAGAAATGACTGAAAGGACCCAAGTTTAACAAGTGATCAAGCACAGCTGTTATCAATTAATTCCATCTCCACATTGGCTTCCTGTACCCCCCACCCCTGACTCCCGCCAACCAAGTCTTCTCCTGTTTCCAGCCCTCCCAGGCACTGTGTTAGAATTCACGGCACCAGCAAGATTTCATAGACCCTAATTTTTAAAAAGATTATCTTCCTTTAGAGAGGAATATAAATGATAATTTCTCCCATAATAGGCTGCTCGAAAGTTAAGACTGCATTAGTTTCCCTTAGTAACACAGCATGGATGTTTGATTTATTCATTAATTCAACAACTTTTAAATACTATGCGCTAGGTACTCTGAGGGAAGCCTTCTCTAAGGCAAAGCATTTATTCAACAAACATTTATTAAGTCCCTACCATGTTCTAAGAACTGGAAGAACAGCAGGAATAAAACACAGCGGCAAGAAACAGCCTGGCATCTTTAGGGCCCCAAAGTAGTTTAGAAGAGTTGAAATGTGGAGCTAGGGGGCCAGAAATGGGGCAAGAAATGGAATGAAGTATCCACACATTTATGTAAATTCTTGAGCTTGTATTTATGTTTGAACTTTTTAAAATCTCAGAATTCATATACAGTCTTTACTTTTTATGCTCAAATCAATATTTTATATTTAGATTTAAATTTTAAGCTTTTACTAAAATACAGTGTTTGAATATGTAAAAGTTTAGACCAGAAGATAAAACAGAAATGTTGTGTTTCATACTAGCCCTGTAACCAATTAATCCCTGGGTTAGTGCCAAGCCCTGGGCCAGGCATTGTTTAGGGGGGGTCCACAGGGTCTGAGATGGGAGTTGGGGGTGGATACAGAAGAACACAACAGAACCTTCTTGCATAGAGTATCAGGCTGGGAGTCCCGACCTGGGGGAATGCAGGAACCATGAATCTACAGGAGAAAGCTGAGACCAAGGCCTTGGAAGTCAGGCTGGAGCAGGGGAAAAAGACCAAGCAGCAGAGTCTGAAATCACAACGAGGCCTTAGGTTCAAGCCCAGCTCCAGGACACAAGCAGGGTGCAGATTCTAGGCTGGAAGACCAAGGAAACTTTCTTTGTGTCTGTTACAGATGAACAGGCTCACAGAGGAGTTTATTTTTTTTAATTCAATTAATTAACGTATAATGTATTATTGGACTCAGAGGGAGAGGTCAGTGATTCATCAGTCTTATATAATACCCAGTGCTCATTACATCACATGCCCTCCTTAATGTCCATCACCCAGTTACCCCATCCCCCCATCCTCCTCCCCTCTAACAGCCCTCAGTTTGTTTCCTGAGAATTAAGAGTGTCTTATGGTTTGTCTCCCTCTCTGGTTTCGTCTTGTTTTATCTTTTCTTCTCTTCCCCTGTGATCCTCTGTTTTGTTTCTTAAATTCCACATATGAGTGAGATCATATGAGAATTGTCTTTCTCTCACAGAGGAGTTTAACTCAAGGGTGACCAGGCTCCTAGGACAGGGTGTATCTCCCCTCCCTTCCTTGGTGTGAGCAGCCAAGGCCTGTCGTGTATTAGAGAGAGCAGCCCAGGGTCTGTGGCTGAGGAACGTGGCTCCAGCAGGCTGGGCCCTCAAGGAATGGGCCAGGGTGTCTAACTGCCACACGTCCATCCTCTCGAGCTTCCTGCAGCCGCACCTGCAGAACCATGCCATCTACACAATGTGGGTCCTAGCTGGTGAGGACTTGGGTGGAACTCAGGGTCAGACCTGGGGAAGACGGAATAACATATCCCTTTTGATTTCCGGGATACAGTGGTCTTCTTTTCACTGGGGAGCTTTCCTGCTATGACTGAAATTGAGCAAATGACAGATGCCTTGGGGGATACAAATATGCCCTTGTATCCCATTTCAGACCACAGAGGTGTCAGACCGCCTGACAGGTGTATGTGCTCCAGTAAAATTCTGAGGATGACAGATAGACTTGTTTCCAGCTTTATTAATGAATAAACAATGAGCTGATCCCAGGATAGGTTTCCTGAGAGAAGACAGCCCAAGTACTTCTCTGAAACTCTTCTGTGACAGCATGGGTTTCCTGAAGGCGAGAAAGGAATGAAAAGTCACCACAGTCACTGTGGCTTTCAGGTGTTGCAAAGGTAATCTAGACTCCAGATCATTTGCTCCATGGCCCATCCATCTGCCTGAACCCAGGTCACCATGACTGATGGGGAGAAAGACTTATGGGAAATGTACTCGCCCCGGAGGGAGCCTGTCCTGTTTCTCAGTTCCAAATCCTGTGTCCTAGCCCCCATCTTAAACCCCAGTGCCTGGCCTTCCTTCTCTCTCTCGGGCCCTGCCCTTTGAGCTTCCCCTTCCTGCCTCACCCCCTGAAATCCACTAAGGAAGGAGAAAGGAGAGCATGCTCTGGGCTGGGCCTTCAGGAAAGGTGCCAGAGACAAGGCAGAGCTGACCCGGGCTTTGAATGGGGCCTGCCTTTCATAGCCAGAGAAGTGGTAGAAGACTGTTATAGGCAGAGGGCAACGGGGGGCAATGCACAGATCAGTTTGCTAAGAATTCACAGCTCCAGAAGGGGAGAAGGGACACATAGATGATATGGGGCCTTTTAGGTTGGTCTCAAATTCTAAGCAAAATTTGAACTTTGATCTACGGGCAATGAGAGATCACTTAAATTGGAGGATCCTGAGAAGGGCTAAAAAATAAGAATTAACTCAATAATTTAAAAACAATAGCTAATATCTGTACAAAGCACAGTTTGTTTCTTTGACCCTAACAGCGATCCTGTGGACAGAGTAGGGCTTCATGTGGCCACAGGTGGAAGATGAATCGCAGCATTTCGCAATTATACAAGCCCCCTGCTCCCATCAAGGCTTCATTAGGAGAAGAACGCCAGGCTCTCCACGGAGTTGATAAGGAGAGACGTACAGCAGCACCTTCTCTTTGTTCTATCCATTTCAGAAATGACCAGGCTGTCACCGAGCAGGGCTCCTGCCCTCCTCTGGACCAGGCTAGGGCAGGAGGGGTGAGGAGGGCAAGGTGGGAAGGAGGCCGTGCATGTGAGAAGAGCAGCCCAAAAGACAAGCGCCCATCACGGCTAGGATGTGCTTATTAGCGGTCCAGTCTCACTGCAGGTGCTGTGGGTGCCCCTAGAAATCTCTCACAAGCTTTGGTTTGGAAGACTTACAATTAGGCTGTTTCAGTTGAGACCACACAGACTGCTCCAGGCTGCGCGGCTTTTCTGACAGTACAGACCCTTCATGGGAGGTTCATGAACGGTCTGAAGTGTGTTTGTTATTAAACACAATGGAATCGGTTATACTGCTGGAGACATCTTCTGGAAACATTTTTTTTTTCCCTCTGCAGTGAGAATAGGGAGGAATGGGAAACACAGGTATGATTAGGAAAAGACTAGCAATCAACCTTATATTGACTTTTGTCTCGCTCTGCTTGCGCCACTGGAAAACAGTGTGCGCGAGGCTGATGAAATGCTAATGCATGCTTCATGGGCAATCAGGGGGCAGCTATAAATAGAGCAGGCCAAAGAAAAAAATAGAATGGTTTGCTGCAAACTCAAATATTGTTTAGGGAAAGGTGTCTCTCTGTTCACGTTCTGTATTTTTCCACCTGTTACTACTTTGCCTTTTGGCTTTCCTTCCAGAGTCTCAAACCAAAGATACCACCTAGAGAGGTGAACTTCTTCAATCTATGGAAGATCGAGTATGTTGTCTGTCCATAAGTTACAACTGCACAACACATGAGCCTGGAAACTGATTTGAACCCCCGGATTTAGAAAACTTTGGATTTATATACCATACAGTATAATAATTAAGGCCATGGGTGATGGAGTATTAGACCCAAGTCTAATCCTGCTCTAATTTAATAATGTAGGGGTGAGCCCTTAGATGAGTTCCTTAACACTAGGCCTCAGTTTCCCTGTCTGAAAAGAAAGATAACAGTACCCATCTCATAGGGTTGTTGGGGACTAAATGAGATAAATGAGGCCACGGATTGGGGAAATATCAGCTATCATTGTTATGTTATGAATAAAGGTTTTAAGAGGCATAGACAGAATACACACCTGTGGAAAGAATAAAGCCAGAGCAAACCCCAAGGAACATCGAATTACGGAATCCTTTCACTATTTGAAAGGGACTTTCAGAACTCTTCCAGTCCCTATCTGGTGCCCCCAAACTTCCTTTCCCACATCCATCCTGAATAGTTACTCGGCCCCTGCTTGTAGGCACATGTCCCATGACGGGAAACTCAGCAGTCTCAGGCCAGTACCAGGGAGCTCTGCTGGAAAGTTTCTCTGTATACCAAATCTAAATCTAACCTCCTAGAACTTTCACCTATTGCCTTCGTTTCTTCCAGAGCGAGAGAGAACCGGCCCACGTGGCACCCTTCAATTTCTGAAATGATCGTCACTACATTTTGACTCCTCTAAATTAAACTACCCCAGTTCCTTCAACTCCTCTTCAAAAGCCATGTCTTCTAATCACATCACCATTGCTGGTCCCACTTCTCTTAGATCAATGGTTCTCAACCAGAGCGACGTATCTAGAGACATTAGATTGTCACAAGAGGGGCAGGACGACTGCCAGCATTGAAAAGAGAGAGGCCAGGGATGCTGCCAAAGATCCTAGAATGTACAGGACAGTCCCCAGAAGCAAAGAATTATCTGGCCCAGATGGTCGGTAGGGCTGAGCCGGAGAAACCCTATCCTAAACAAACACATGCATCAGTGTTCTTCTTAAAGTGCTGGCTAAAATGTGCACGGATGAGTTCCACTAACGTCGCCATTTTACTGGCATGACTCTTCAATGAACTTAGCCTGAGACTCTGGTAGTTGGTGGCTGGTGGTTAGTTCAAGCCCCCTTTCATGTGTTGCTACTAGCGCAGGGATGGCACTCATGGGGCCCACACGCTCACTCAGAAGTCACTCATCATGGGAGGCATGTCTCCTGCTGAGCCCAGAGACAGCCTTGTAATCTCCAACCCAATATCCGAGGCCATTACTATCAATCATTCAGAAGAAGTTGGCATGCAAGATGCAATCCATTTGCTGGTCATGTCTCCCTGGTTTTGTGGCACTGAGACCCAGGTAGGATATGATCCTGGGGCCTGTGCTTTGGAGGACCCCATAATACTGTGTCATGATTCTTAGTGGCAGCTTGAAGCAAGACAGGGTGCCCCAACCTCACACTCAAAAACACCCAAGTCTCTCCCGTGCAATTTTCTAAAATGTCCTCCCCAGACAGAAAGCCATGCTGTCCACTGCCATGAGAGCAATGTGGACAGGGCAAGGCTGCCCAGAAGGACACCCCCCACCACACACACACACACACACACACACACACACACACACACTACTAAAGCTCCATGGAACAGTCTCCTCTTTGCCAATTGCTTCCTGACCCTCCATTTACCACTCACAAATGTGCACGCTCCCAGTTCCCGGGATCAATACTGGCCTTGATTTTACCAATATAAAGAGATAAAGCCGGGGACTGTAGAGATGGGGGGGAGTGTTTGAGGAGAGAATAATCTCAAGCCTCTCAGAAACCTAAAACCTGTGCTAATCGATATCTAGAAAATAGCTAATTTTACCTTAGAGCCCAATGCTCTGTTCCACATAGTATTTAATAAGAATTCCATTTCACCTTTTACAGGGGGAAAAAAAGAGAGAAATGTTTTGGATAAGCTGAAATAAATGTCTTCAATTTCAGCATTCTTTATAAACTCAGTCGCTTGGTTAGTTTATGAAAAAGGTAATATGTTTGATTTATTCAAATATTTACTTGATTTACTCAAATATTCTGCTTGGTATATTTGATTTAGAAGTGTAATTTATTCAGATTAATCATACATGTGCTAACTTAATCTACTTTCAGAGTCTGAATCATTTATCATTTATTCAAGTGGAGGTAAGCTGATGATCTTAAGGAATGTGGTATCTCTCGGTTCTGTCAGTATTCGGGAAGGAGGCAGGAATTAGAGAACATAGAAACCATTAATGTTTGGATAAAACAAAGAGCGCTTTATGTCTTCCAGAATGAGCGCCCTACACACTGCATAGCAGATCCCGAAAGCCCTTGTTTTCGGAAACGGAGCTAGAGGAGATATGCAGGGGTGGGGATGAGGGGAGCCTTCTGCACTTGTGGCCTCCTGCCATACGGGAATTTTGTGGCTTGGTGTGGCTTTCAGGTTTGTCTGGCCTTTTTTTATTATTATTATTTTAAATAAACACCTGCCGTTGGAGCTCCCTCCCCAGAGACGCACATCCTAGGCTCACCTCCCCATGTGCCCACCTTTCCAGAAAACTCACTGGCTCACAGCATCCTCAGTCGGTGTTTGCTCAATTGTTTCTGCGCATTTTTAATAGCCCCTGAAACAGCTTCTGGCCGTACTGAGCCGCCCACTTTGGCTGTTGGAGTTATCTGCCGACTTACCAAGTGTGTCTGTGAGGAGTCCGATTACAAAGTCAGCCAGGCTGTGAGTGGTCTGCCCTTAACCCTGTTTCTCCCCATAAACCCTGTGCCTTTATTGTGTGATCTGGTACAGTGTGAAGCTTTTCTGGAACACACATATCAAGTCTTCACGGAAACGCCTAATTTCTTTCAAGGCAGCAGCAGCAGAAGCAAAGACATGTGAGGGAAGTGAACAAGGCCATCCTAGGGTAGTATGGACGTGTTTGGCAGAATTCGAGTCTGAGTCCTACAGCCCCTGAATGTCCCTTCTCCCAGCCCAGAGCCCTGAGCGTGATAACTCGGGTCCTGACCCTGTCCGTGCAGCAGAAATACCACTTTTCTTTGGGTTTCTGCCTTAGACAGTATGTAGCAGCATGAATTAGCCAAATTTATTGCTCAATGAAGCCTTTTTCTTTACTTTATTTGAAATCTATTCATGGAAATACACTTTGATTCTCCCCATTTCTCCCAGATTTAAAATACTTCCTACTCCCTAGAACTCCCGTGAAAATTTGTTCCTCTCTTTACTGAAGCCCAGACCACACACGTCTTGTTATTACAGTGCGTGTGCGTGCGTGTGTGTGCGCTCCTGTGCGTGTCTGTGTATGTTGTACGTGCATGTGTGTGTGAGTTTTACCTCAGTTGCACTATAAACTCCTGGAGGGGGGCGCCTGGGTGGCTCACTTGGTTAAGCGTCTGCCTTCGGCCCAGATTGTGATCTCAGGGTCCTGGGATCGAGTCCCATGTCAGGCTCCCTGCTCAGCGGAGAGTCTGCTTCTCCCTCTCCCTTTGCCCCCACCCCCAACTTGTGCTCACTCTCTTTCTCTCTCAAATAAATAAAATCTTTAAAAAAGAAATCTCCTTGAGAGCAGACACTTCATCTCTACGATGTCCTCCCAGCAATATCCTTCACACAATAAGAACTTAATAAATGTTTCCTAAATGAACAAATCCTCCAAAAGCATTGATTTTCACCTGGGCCCCTTTGTAAGGCATGTCTAATACACGTGCACTGTGAATTCCAATGCACTGGTTAAAAGACAGTTTCGCATTAAAAATTTCCTGCAGCATCGTTATCGGAAATTATTCTGGAAAAGTAAAAACCAAAAAGCAATGTAAGAACACCTTATGTGAATATTTTATTCACCTTTTTAAAAAATTAATAAGCAGCAGACAGGAACTATTTAATTTGGCTGCTCTGAGAGTTCCTACTTCTCTTTCCAAGGCCCTAGAGGGCGATCTCTTTCCCAAGGGAACAGCAGCTCCGCCCAAACCTCAAGCTGACTCCTGCTTAGAGAAACTGCCGATGGGAGGCTTCTGCTCCAGTTAGGGAAACATGTGGCTCTGCGGGTGACAGAGCTGGGCTCGGCCGCTCTGACCGGCGCACACAGCCTCCACAGTCCCCTTCCTGTAGGTGACCAGCCACGTATCTGTTCCATGTCTTTGCTTTTCCTGAGAGAGGGCAGAGGATGGCAGACGCAAAGGCCCGTGGCCGGGGGTGGTCTGCAATGCTTCGAGGGGAAATGTGGGGAAAGGCAAAGGCTGGGGAGAAGGCAAGTTACCCCCTCTGAAAGGCCACGTGAGCCACATCAAACAGTGAATTGTCATCCTGGGGGAGATGGGAGGGTGCTCAGAGTTTTAAGCAGAGGACCGTGAGGACTCCAGTACAGTTCTGTAATCATTCTTACAAAGAGCTCAGTAGCTGAGCCGGGGGGCTCACCCCCACGCCAGCTCCCAGGGGCATCACCGAGGAAACATACATTCTAACTCAGAATGTCTGTTACATCAGCACAGAGAAAAATAAGAATGGGAATAGCTAATACTCACTGAAGCTTCCCATGTGCCAGGCGCTATTCTAAGTGATTTCACCAATCACGTAACTCGTGGTAACGCTGTGGTAACTGCTCTAATCTGAACAAGAAGGAAGGGGAACTTGAAGTCACATGTCCAGAGGCGGTGGCGCCGTGGCTCGAAACCACGCAGGCTTGGTCCGGGAACCAGGCTTGGGACCTCAGCATGTCTACTCTCCCCCTGATCACCCCAGCTCCCACTTGCCACCAGATTGTCTCCCCTCAGCCGCTCTCATACAGCAGTTCTGAAGTCATTGCCAGCGCTGGCCATGTGAGCACTGGGTAGGAGAGGTCCGGGCTGCCAACAGGGGAAACTGTGAGGAGGGCACCGGAAAAATGCTGGGGAGACGCGGTGTGACCGGGGACAGTGAAGACAGAAATGAAGAGGTGTGAGAGCAATGAGGGAGCTGCTCGGCAGGACTTGATAACTCCAAGGAGAACATGCTCATTGCACACCAGCCCCGAGCCTGGTGCGTAGTATTTCTGATGTATCAAAATACTATAATGTTGCTATTATCACCAGTCACACTAGTCCCCAGGCTTAAGTCATAGCTTTTATTTATTTATTTTTAAAGACTTTATTTGTCAGAGAGAGCTAGAGAGAGCACAAGCAGGGGGAGTGCAGGCAGAGGGAGAAGCAGGCTGCCCGCTGAGCAGGGAGCCCGATGCAGGACTCCTGGGATCATGACCTGAGCCGAAGGCAGACGCTTAACGGACTGAGCCACCCAGCGCCCCAAGTCATAGCTCTTAATAACAAACGTAAAGCAAACAGCTGCAGGTAAACTGTTTTATGGTAAAAAGCAATATATGAATAGCCCTTTATGGATTATGCCAAAGCTGCTATCTATCTTGATCTGAAAACAATGCTTTTATATTCGTTTGCTCGGCCGCTGTCACAAAGAGCCACTGAGTGGGTGGCCTAACCAGCAGAAATGTGCTCTCTCACAGCTCCAGAGACGAGCCGAGCAGGCCTCGTGCTGGCGGGGTCGCTCCCTTCTGGGGCGGGGAGGGGGGGGAGTCTGCCCCAGGCCTCCCCGCCAGCTCCTGGTGGTTTGTGGGCCATCTTTGATGTTCCTCGGCTTATAGACTTATAGATCTCTGCTTTCATCTTCTTGTAGTGTTTTCCCTGTGTGTGTGCGCATCTGAGGCTGAATTTCCCCTTTTTATAAGGGCACTAGTCCTATTGGACTAGGGGCCCACCCTGCTCCAGTATGACCTCATCTAACGAATTACACCTATTACCCTATTTCCAAATCGAGTGACATTCTGAAGTACTCAGTGTTTGGACTGCAAAATGTAAATTTTGGGGGAGACACGCTTCAACCCCTAACACCCTTAGAGCAGGTAAAGCAGGAGTTACTCATTCCCATTTTAAAGATAAAGAAACTGAGTCTCAGAGATGTGAAGTAATTGAAGGTAAGCGAGAGCCCGGGTCCCAACGGCAAGTCGGCTCAGATTGTGTAGCTGTTCTCACACACGTGGACCAGTGAGCACCGAGGCTGCCCCGAGGTGCAGAGAGAGGGAAAGTGGTCCAATGTGGTCTCCTCTTAGCATCAATGGCACATACCCGATTATTAGAAGCATCATTTGGCTTATTCACTTGCTGCCCCTACAGCTGCCCCTCCGAGGGCTTGACCTCCAGGGAAACTGTTTACTCAAACAGTTTCTTGTACGTCTGTTGTTTCTCTGCGGTGGGCCCATCCCTGAGCCAAGGGGAGCTGGGTACAATGAGCCTATTCAGGGCAGAAAGGCAAATGTCCTGTGCTTCCCTTTTCTCTCTGTGGCATCATTCTTTGCCTCTCTGTGCCTCTCTTTTGTCCTGCTATTGAGTAACGTCAGTGTGGGTGTGGGGACTGTGTGAATTGCCAGCAGTGAGAGAGTGTGGCCCAGGACACCTGCCTGATGACTTGTGCACACGGGCGGGCAGCAATGGGCGAGCTTCCCAGGAACCGCTCTGCCAACACACCAGCGCCGACCTGGGCCTTCGGTTCTGCCTGAGTCACTCCCCGCAGCTAAAGCTGGTGCCCCTCGAGGAGCATGGGTCCACCCGGAGAGAGGAGGGCCGTGCCCCATGTGTGAGCCCCCACTCCTGGGAGGCAGTGTGGGGAACAGATCAGTGCAGATTCCAGAGACAAATTCTATTCCCAGCTCGGCCACTGACCAACAATGTGAATTTAGGGAGCATGCTCAATCTCCCTGTGTCGTTTCCTCATCTGCACGATGGAGATGATAAATGTGTTTACCTCGTAAGGTTATTGAATAGATAAATGATATAATCCATAAATGGTGCCTAGAACAACATGTCTGCCAAGTAATTCTAGCACTCAGCAATTGTAAACAGTACTTCCTTACTTTTTCCCCCAAATGTCGTTTGTTAATCTGCTCATTGGAAAACGGCAGGATACATCTCAAGAAGCGAACCATGGTTGTGTCTGGATGATGGAATTGCAGGCTATTTTATTGTCCTTTTTTAAACTTATTTGTATTTTCTAAACGTTCTGTAAGAAATATGTATTACTTCCTTTTTTTAAGATTATATTTACATACTTGACACAGAGAGAGAGAGAAACCACAAGTAGGGGGAGCGGCAGAGGGAGAAGCAGGCTCCCCGTTGAGCAGGGAGCCCGATGTGGGGCTTAATCCCAGGACCCTGGGATCATGACCTGAGCAGAAGGCAGATGCTTAACCAACTAAGCCAACCAGGTGCCCTGTATTACTTTCTTAATAAGTGAAAACAAACTCCCATTGAGGACCTACAGGGTCTAGGGAACTAGGGATGAGTGGGTACAGGCAAAGACATGACCGTTGCCCTTAGTGTAAAGTCTATGGAAGGTGACAAGACAGGTAGACCCATGATGGGCATTGATGCTCCGTGTGGGCTGAGTATGGGACCCGTCCCCCTCAAGTCGCACCTGGCACTACAGGGATGCCATCAGTTTTGCCCCAACAATCTTTGTACCTCGTGGTCTTTCCCGATCTGGAAATAGGACAGTCAGATGATACATGACGTCAGATAAAGGGATCACTCCTTTCTTCTCTCCCAGCACCCTGGGGAGATGGGGACTGTTGAGACCCCTGCCTAAGGCACCTCTAGGAAGGGGCTTATGGTGAAGAGAGAGGTCACGATGCTTTCCGTAGCACCTCTGACAAATGACACACAACAACCCCGGTCGCAAAGCAGCATGTCGAGTGAAATGAAGAGTAATTTCCTGTTTCTCTATCTCTCCATAGCATTATTAGCATCATCATTATTTTGGCTGGAGCCATTGCCCTTATCATCGGTTTTGGTATTTCAGGTATGTGATTTCTCGCGTTACCGTGACCCATTCACCCCTCGCTGATACATCCTGACCACTCCATGGGGCCAAATGCAAAGAGTGCAGAAAATCTCAGAGTAGAGCCCTGGTCCTTCTACTTACTGTCTCTGCTCTGTTTGCATTAGTCATTTCACCCCCTGGGCCTCGGTTTCCTCAGTTACAGGGCGGGGAAATCATGTCCACACCAGCAGGTAGTTGAGAGAACCAAATGGGCTGTTCATCAGAGTGTTCTAGGTACCGGTCAGTGCTGCGGAGGCCACTCTGGGGTCCCAGGGCAAGGGCTGCGGCTGAGCCACTCTGCCAGCGGTTGATCCCCGTGCGGTGAAGCTTCCGGAGACGTGTTAGAGTATCAGGTCCTTGCGCACGGGGGTCGTAGGGAAGGAGCATACTGGTTGTGACCCGTGGAGGGAACAGGTGCCGCTGTGCGTGGGTGGTGATTTGCTGAGCGCAGCTGATGGTCAGTTGCAGTCTTATCTCTCCTCTTCTGCGTGGACCACGTCTTGGGAGCATCTATGACAGAGGCCACCTTAAGTAAGACATTGAGTGAGTTAGGCCAGTAGCTGTCTTCTCTGAGTCAAACGCGTTTGCTCCATTTCCCTTCAACTGCCCGACTCAGGCCAGCATTTCTATGTTAACTCAGTCTGCAGCCAAAGCTGTCACTTTATAACTTTAGTTTTTATAGTTCCAGCTGCCTCTCTCTGTCCCTCTCCTCTGGCGTGAGTGTGGCCGCCACCAAATCGTGGTCACAAAGCCGACGTGAAGAAAACACATGGTAGAAGTGTTTGCCTAGAAAAGGCATCAGCCCCCTTCCTCACTTTCTTTATCAAAAATAGGTTTTTTGGGGCACCTGACTGGCTCAGTCAGTATAGCACATGACTCTTGATCTCAGGGTGGTAAGTTTGAGCCCCATGTTGATGTAGAGATTACTTAAAAAATAAAACCTTTTAAAAAAAGGTATTTTGTCTTTCATCCATTTTTCTTTTTTTTTTTGATTGAAATATTCCTTTAATATTGAACTTTCTATTTAGCATCCACTAAAAAAATTATTTTCTCTTTTATTTCCCAAATTGACTTAATTTGAAATAGACTTATCTTCTTCTTTTTGATTTGTAGGAATTCTTTATGTATTTTGGATGCAGCTTGGTTATATGCATTGTAAAATCTCTCTTAGTGACATCTTTCAATGAGCAGAAGCTCTTAATTTTAATCTAGTCCATTTTATCCATCTTTTCCATTATACTGGAGCTTTTTATAACCTGTTTGGTTAAGTAGTGTTTGCCTATCCTATGAAGATTTTTATTCTAGGTTATCTTAGAGAAGCTTTCTTGTTTTACCTTTCACATTTATATCTATTAAGCATCCAGAATTAATTTTGGGTATGGTGCAAGATAGTGGTCAAGATTCACATGTCCCATGTGGTTCTCCAGTTGACCCAGTACCATTTGCTAAAGCCAATGCCCTTCCCCCACTTCTCACCAAGTGCCATTTTTGTCAGAAATCAAGTATCTAAACGTGTATGGCTCTGTTTCTGAATGTACTAGCCTGTTTCATTTTAATATTCCTTTATAATTCATTTTATTTTTTATGTCATCTCTTTACCTATTCCTAATCTTGGGCAGTGTGTGTGTATGTGTGTGTGTGTGTGTGTGTCTCATCTTAAAGCAGGTTAATGAGGTCAACAGTAGTTTTAAAAGAACCAGGTTTATGTTTGATTTTTATTTTCTCCAATTGCTTTCCAACTAATTTTGGCTTTTATCTTCATTAGCGCCCCTCTTTCTGCTTTGTTTTGCTGTCTTTTCTTTTTTCTAAAATCTTAAAACAAGCGTTTTGTAAAAGAGTTTGTCAAAGAAGGCAATAAATACTTTTAGTAGATAGCATCATTCAGTTTTCCAAAATGATTTACCAATTGACTCTTCACCAGAAGTGTATGAGAGAGCCCGTGCTCCATGTCCTCACCACGCTCGATATTATGGAATCTTGTGGCTTTAATTTCTATTTCCTGGTGACTGAGGAGAGTGAGTACACGTTCATATGAGAAACATAACGTTGAGAGACAGAGCCAGAACAAAATAGTACATTCTGTGTTATTCCATGTATATATAGTACAGAAACAGGCAAATGAATCTCTATTAGAAAGGCAGGGGAAGAGTGAGGGGGTTGCCATTAGGAGGGAGCACGGGGGGACTTCTGGGGGATAGTAAAGGTCTAGTTCTTGGTGTGGGTGGTAGTTATGTGGGATGAAATTGTGATGATTCTTCAAATTGCACACTTATGTACATTTTTATGTACGTATGTTATACTTTAATACACTCATATATATGCACACATATTACAAATATATATTATAAAATATGTGTCTATGTATTTTTGGAAATAAAATATTGATAAAGCAAATATTTTGGGCTAACTTTTAAAGATATCAGTGCCTACGTTTTGGTGCCTTCCTCACTAATGCTTAATTAACTCTTCCTTAGTTATAATTTACCCTGTTCTGGATCTTAAATACTGCCTTGAATTAAAACCCTAGCCTTTGTCCTTCACTCTAAATCTTAGTGACTAACCTTTCTGGGGCCTAGGGCTAAATGGCTTGGCATCAGAGCCCCTGTGGAGTTATCTCTGGCTTGTCAGGGGCTTTGACTACCCTAGCAAGAATGTTCACATTGTCCCAGCCTCCCTGTGAAAGTCAACACTTTGCCACTCACGCTTTTTCCTGTTGAATAACTATAGTGACCTCAGGTACTTAGCTCAGTTCCCTGAAGACGATGCTCAGTGCTTTTTGAATGGACAAGTGGAGGGATGCGAGAGAGGCAAATACATAGATAAAAGCTAGTCTATTCAGTTCGGCAATATTCCACCAATAATGTTAAAACCCTACTACAAATGAAGAGGTTTTCTGTATCCTTCCTATTTCATGGGGTAAAAGCTGGTCATTTTGGATAAAATGGGCTATTTATTAATTTAACATTTTTAGTTGCATTTTTCTCAATTGCTTTTATTAAAAAGACCATAACCCTTACCTGAGAGCATTGTAGTATCACACTTTAGATAAATTCAACAAAATGGTAGCTGGCTTAATACACCAGAAAGTGAAATTAAGGAAATGCCATTACGTAGGCGATGATGATGATATCTTTGAATCCTTCCTATGTGTACCTCACTGTACTAAGTAACTCTGCATACATTATCTGATTTACTCTTCACAACAAATAGGAGATCAGCATTATTACTACATCCTGATAAGCACTCACCCAAAGTTGCACACAGCTAGCAGGTGGGACAGTAGTTCCAAGCTCTGGGTAATTTGCTTCCAGAACCCACACTCCTCCCCACCACCCTGTGCTGATAACAACATTCATACAGAGCTGTGGCCCAAAAGGGTGTTTTCTGATTTGCCTTCTAAGCATTATTCCTAAAACCACAGCTTTCAAAGACGAAGAGATATTCCTAAATACAGAAAAAAATTCAATTTCTTCAAAACTCTCCTCAGGCCATATATGCCACCTCCTCATAGCCATCCTACTCTTTATAAGTACAAAATATGGACCCCATAAAACATAAAATGCATTTGAGGTGGACTGTTTGGAAGAAAAGTTGAAAGGCTCGCATTAACCCCTGCTTATAGGACAACATTTGTAGATGACCCTTCGAGAAGGGGGGAGATATGTGGAAAGGCCCCTGACCCTACTTAGCCCAGTCTTTGTGCTATCACTCACTCACCGCATGACCTCAAACGGCTCTGTGTAAGGGAAGAGTTCAGGAATCAGAGACGTTCTAATCTCAGGACTGACACTAACTGTATGTTCTTTGGGACATAACTTGACTTTCCAGAAATAGTTTCCTCGCTGGTAAAATAGCCACTGTGGGAATTAAATGAGAAAAGTGTTTGTGAAGTACCTGGCACATGAGTGTAGAAAATGGCTGCCATCGTTATTTATATTGCTAGCATCCGTGCCATTAATAATAATTTGCGATTATTAACACATTTATATAGCACTTCCTACAACTTGCGCAATTTCCTGGCCACACCAGGGCTGACTTCCTTTGAGGTCAGAGAGGCCTGGGCAGGAGGCCACAGGACACCACCTCATAACAGGTACTGTATCTCTAGACGCTGGAGACGCCAACGATGAATGTGCTCACGGCACCAAAACAGGAGACTGAACAAATTGTTTGGAAAGTATTTGAGAGAGAGATTTTTTTTTTTAATTGTACTCATCTGAGAAACAGCTGTTGGCCTTCCTTACTTTTGTTTTATGGTTTTCAGTTGTTTTTATTTTTACATAAGGTGGGGATACCAATCTCTATGTATCTCAGTCTGGCCCTGGTCAACAGCAAAACGTTCTAGAAAGAAGACAGGCTGAGTTCCAGACAAGATTGTGTTTGATACTGGCTCCGCTGCTTGCTAGATACAGGGCTGTAGGCAGCCATTTACTCCCATGGAGCCTCTTTATCCTCATTTATAAAATGGGTATAATGATAATTCTTACCTCTCATGGTTCTTACCAGGCTTAAAACGAGTCACTCCAACTGAAGCAGTTACTAAAGTGTTCCCTTCCTCCTGGTGCTCTGATCTGCAATCCTTCCAAGGGATTCTGGTTCATAATGGTTATCAATACCATTAAGATTTAACATGTGGCAAGTCAGGTACTGCGTTAAGCTCTTTACCTGCATTGTATCATTTAGTCCTTTCAGGAACCGACTGAGGGAGCCTCTACTATCATTAACATCTTCATTTTACAGACGACAAAAAAATGACGAAATAAAGCAGTTAAAAAACATGCCCAAGGTCCCATATGCAGGAAGTGGCACAGCTGAAACTTGAACCCAGATAGCCTGGTACCTGTTCTCAAACACCAGCTCCTTCCCACATTGTTCCTTCCTCGAGTCTGGCCCAGCATCCTTCCTAATTTCTTCTCACGGAAGCAACTGTTACCCCCAGGCCTGCTCTCTTCCCGGGCAAGAGTGGCACTCACAGTGGTGCCAGATTAAGCTTCTGTGTTACCATCGTTAAGCCTTGTGCTACGGTGTCCATCTAGACGGCTGGGTTCCAGCAGATGCTGACTGGCCCCTCCAGTATGCTCTGTAGGCTGCTAGAATGTACAGAACTTGGCTTACGGAACTTCTGTCTCATAGAAGAAAGTTCATTTACCAGGTTTTATCCAGTGCTACTGGGACATCCCAGATTCATAATCTCTTGAAGAATTCTCGCCTTGTGTTACTTGTAACCTCCCTTTCCAAGAGATTTCCGCTCCTACAGCACAAGGCAATTGAATAGCTCTCAGCCTGTGTGAAAACAGAACACTCTGGATTTTGGCTTGCTCCTCTTTCCCCATGCAAACCAGAGCAGTCATAGTAATTAGCCCTCAAGGGCTAGAGAATACATTTTCAGTAAGTAGCTGGGTCTTCTGACTTTAAAGTTCACATCCGTGCCTGTTTCAATTAACAGAATCTTCTGTCAAGAGATAACTGCCTTGAACCCACCTCCTAGAGCCCCCCCCCTTTTTTTTAAAGATTTTATGTATTGACAGAAAGAGGGAGCAGGAGAGCACAAGCAGGGGGAGCAGCAGAGGGAGAGTGAGAAGCAGGCTTTCTACCGATCAGGGAGCCCAATGCAGGGCTCCATCCCAGGACTCTGGGATCATGACCTGAGCCAAAGACAAGACGCTTAACCAACTGAGCCACCCGGGCACCCCTCCTACAGCCCTTTTACCCTTTGGTTCACTGAATCACACAAAAGCCACTGGTGGTTAAGAGGCCTGGAGAATCCTACCAGGCTAGATTGTGTTTCCTAGAACATAGCTCTTTGAGCCAATGTTTGTTTGTGAGTTTGAATACAGATTTCTTTTTTTTTTTTTTGAGAAGCAATTTTATATGCTGTTGCTTGCTAATTACATTTCATTTAATCACTTTTGATCATCATTTATTCACCTAACAAGCATTTACTGATTGCTTTCTGGGTGCACAGCAATGGCGAGGTCCTCCTGGTTTTTTCAGTTCTCACTGGCTTTTATTCCTCCTTTTGATTTGATAAGGGAGGGGAGGATTTAATCGACATTATACTCCTTCCATCTGCCACATCTTTAATGCAACCTTAAATGCGCTAGAGCCTGCAGCAGATCCCTGGGGCACTCCACACTTGCCTACTTTCAATCATTCAGTTCTCTAAGAGATCTTTCAGCAAATTCTCTACCTTTGGCTCAGGGCCAACACATTAAAATTAATTCAGTAGCAAAATTACCAAACTAAGATATGTCATTACTATTTCATTCTCCCCATAAACTGTGTTAATCATGTATTTTTTCTGAAAAGTAATTTTTCAATTCAACTTTAATGGCACTTTATAAACTACAATCAAATTTATTCTTGCTCTAACACCGTTACATTTGCTCCATGATTTTATTGAGAATTTCTGTATTTTCATTGCCTTCTTTTTCACTGGCTCACATTTCCCCCAAATTTAGGTGTGATAATCCTGCCAAATGTTCCTTACTCCTACAATCATTTTGGATAGAACCATTATTTCAAACAGTGCCCTGATTTCTACTGATTTCCATTCATTCATTCATTCACTCAACAAATACTATTTTTCTTTGTAGAAATGTAGCACTCGGCACTCGTCTTTCTTTGCTCAGGCCGCCATAACATATCATAGACTGAGTGCCTTAAAACACAGAGATTTATTTTCTCACAGTTCTGGAGGCCGGAAAGTCTTCCCCAGGCTTCAGGTGGCCCCATCGCTAAGCCTACCTTCAGTGGCCCTTTGTCTGGCCTGTTGAACAGAGGCAGTGGCCCCCATCCTTTAAAACTAAGGAGGTTTCAAGGAGCTCTGATGATCTCTGAATCACCTTTAGGGTTATTTTTCCCTTTCTGGAAGAAAGCTCTGAAAGCTCTATTGTCCTGTCTTGCAAGATCTAAGAAATCTGACAGCCTTCCTTCATTTTGTCTCATTGTTTCTATCCCCTTTAGTTTTTCTTTCCCCTGCTGGTGGTGTTGCTGCTGGAATAACCCCCATCTCTATTCCTGGCTCCTGCTGAGGTGGCTGCTTAAGGCCAGGAGTAGCACCTATGATCTCCTTATCAAATGGCTGTACAACCGCGCCCTGAGTGTTCTCTTCAGAACAGATTTCTCATTTTTGGCAATATGGATAGGCTGAGAATTTCCCAAATCTTCAAGTTATGGCTCTTTTGTTTTTCTTTTGAGATTTATTTATTTGGTTACTTATTTAGAGAGAGAGAGAGCACGCACGTGCTCGTGCAAGGGGTGGGGGGTGGGGAGAAGAAAAGGGAGAGGGAGAGAAATCCTCAAGCAGACTCCCCTCTGAGCCCAGAGCCTGACACAGGGCTCGATCCCAGGACCTGAGGCAAAACCAAGAGTTAGCTGCTTAACTGACTGATACACCCAGCCATCTGTGGTTCTTTTTTACTTAACAATTCCTTCTTCAAGTCATCTCTCTCCTTTCCCACACTTTACTCTAAGCAGTCAGGGTAACCAAGATACTCCTTGCAACCTTTGCTAGACATCTCCTCAACTAACTATCCAATTCCATCCCTTGTAAATTCAACCTTCCACAAAATACTAGAACATAGTTCAGTCAAATTCTTTGCCACTTTATAACAGAGTGGCCTTTGCTCCAGTCCAATAACATGGACTCATTTCCACCTGAGACCTCACCAGAATCACCCTTAACATCCCTATCTCTAGAATGCACCTTAAAAGTTTTCCAGCCCCTACCCGTTACCCAGTTCCAAAAATTCTTCCATATGCTTAGGTATCTATTACACCAGCACCCCACTTCTCAGTACCAAAATTTGTGTTATTTGGGGTTATCCAGAGAAACAGAACCAATAGGATTTTGAGCGTGGGCACGCACACGTGTGTGTGTTTGTGTGTGTGATGAGAGAGAGACAGAGAGAGATTTAGAAAGAATTGGCTCACATGATTATGAAGGCTGAGAATCCCAAGAGCTGCTATCAGCAAGCTGGAGACCCAGATGGTTTAGTTTCAATCTGAGCCCAAAGGCTTGAGAACCAGGAAAGCCAAGGGTGTAGTTCCAGTCCCAAAACTGGCAGGCTCAAGATCCAAGAAGACAGTGTTTCAGTTCGAGTCCAAAGGCAGGAAAAGACTAACGCCCCAGCTGAAAGCAGTCAGGCAGTAGGAGCTCCCTCTTACTCAGGCTTTTTGTTCTATTCAAGTCTTCCACTGATTGGATGAGCCCCCCCCCCATATTAGGGAGGGGGATCTGCCTTACTCAGTCTACTGATTCAAATGTTAATCTTAACCAGAAACATCCTCACAGATACCTTGGAATGTTTGACCAAATGTCTGGGCATCCCATGGCATATACAATTAATCATCGTAGCATTATAGGATTTAAAAAAATCATTAAGGCAGTTTCTGTCCTTGAAAAGCTTACAGATTTGTGCCAGGGCCAAAAGGTAGAGGGAGACAGCTGCTATAATAAAGGCAAGGGAGAGTGTTATGGGAGAGTAGAGAATCTATTAATTTTGTCTTGGCAGATCAAAAGAGGGTTTCGTGGAAGGGCTGCCATCTGAAGAGCCTTGAATATAAGTAGAATTTGGATAACTGGTGATAAAGGAGAGGAGGGAACTATAAATTGTAGGTGCAAGATGGGCAGGGGTGTGAAGATGCATAGTATAATTGTATAGCCAGTACTAGCCTGGAATGTCTTGGATATTAGTCTGTCAAGTAAAAATAATTGAAAAGCAAATTAAATCTTTAAAGCATGTTCAAGAAAATGCCAAGGCAGGTGATGGGGTGTATTGCATTCACATTACACAGCAAACATCATACTATCCTCTTTCATAATTTCTCTCCCAAATCTCCCACATGAATGGCCACCACGCATGGCAGCGGCTCCAAAGTTTCTCCTCTCCCACACTCTAAAGCCTCCAAAACATCCTCTGCCTCTCTTTTTAACCTGTATTTCTTCTCCCATCAGTATCTCTCTGTTCTTTCTAATGTAAATCCATCTGGCTTAGCTTCTCCAGCTCTGTCCCTTATCCATTACCTTCATCTATTTTTCCAAAGCCCTAGGAGCCAATTAGTTCAAATCCCTAAGGGGCTAGAAGAGGTGAAACACCAAGGATATCCTTATGTTCATAATGTTTATCTCTGAAATCTGAAAAATAGCTTGTACACTTTGCTTATGTATCTTTCCAGTGAAAGCAGGAAATCAATAAATCACTTGATATATATAAAAAGTAGAGACTATGAAAACGTGGTAGGAAATGAGGCTGGAAAGGTAGCAATAAGAGCTAATGTCTATGGGGCATTCACCATGTGCCATGCAGTATTTGCCCCATGTAGCATTTAGTTTTGAAGGCCATGCTAGTTCGTCTGAACTTTACTCCACAGCCCTTGGGAACCATGGAGGATTACGGAAGATTAGTGGTTATAAAACTGACATGTCCAGATTGTATTTTAAGGTCTACCTGTAAGATGAATGCAATTTTACAAAATAGATTTGATGGAGGCAAAGATCAGAGGCGGGGATAGCAATAAGGAAGCTAAGAAGTATAGCTGAGAAATGCTCAGGACCCATCAGTTTGGACTTTTTAGGTTGTAACAAAGAGAGGTTTGTGCAGACTGTTTTAATATAAAATGTTTAAAGGATACTCAGAGATTGGGACAAGAACTAGACTTGAAAACCCTCAGGATCTAAGAAAGCTCTAGGGATTGAGGACTCTCTTCATCTTTCTCCCTCATGTTCTCTCCGCCACACTTCTAACTGCTCTACTCTCCTCTTGGGCTCAAATACCCCTCCTCTCCTTCACTTCACATCCAATCACAGAAGGAGCCTCTCAAGAAGATTCCGTTAATTAAATCACCCCTACAGGCATCCTCAGCCAGCAGCCTCCAGTGAGGGAAGAACAGTTGGCCAATCCTTTACAGACTGCCCAGGCCATCCACTGGGCAAGTGAGGGAGAGGCCGTGGACACAGCTGGCATCATAATTAATATTTCTTCTGGTGGTATGGTTGGAGAGGAGGGGGTGATTTCTATCTTAAGCCAAAAATCAATTTAATTAAGTACCATTCTTCATTATACTGTCGCTTGTACTATAACCTTGACTGAGGCACTTACCTCCTCTTTGCCTTGGCTTCTTCATCATTCAAATGGAGATACAAGTAACAGCACTTTAGAATTTAGCATTCTTCAGAATTGCTAGCCACACTTAGTTAACATGAGGTTTCACTTCTGTCCCACTTCTGGTTAACTAAGAATAACAATACCTTATATGTGTAATTACAGTTTGCAAATCAAGTTCACAACCATTTGATTTGATCCTCACAAGAACCCTTTAAGGTAGGTAAGATAGATAATATTACCTTCATTTTTCTGAGACCCAGAGAGGTTACATGACTTATTCAAGGTCACACAGCTATCAAGTGACAAAGCCAGGACTTGAATTCTCATCTTCAAACTCTGAGTTCAATATGTTCCCCTCTTGGTGCCTGTCAAGGGTTGGGTTGCTTGTTCTCAAGGAGCAGATCTGCTATAGACTCAAGACCACTGTCTTCCTGTTCTTTCTATTCTTATGTCTCCTTTTTTTTTTATGCCTCTCCTGTTCTTCTATATTTCTAATTTATTACAGAAGTCTCTGTTTGGCCTTTAGTAATGAAGGGTTTGGTTGGAGACATTCCAAAACTTCCCTGGGCAATGACCCTTGCTTCCTGAATTGCAGGGAGACACTCCATTACAGTCACTACTCTGACCTCAGCTGGAAACATCGGGGAGGATGGAATCCTGAGCTGCACTTTTGAACCTGACATCAAACTTTCTGATATCGTGATACAGTGGCTGAAGGAAGGTGTTATGGGCCTGGTACATGAGTTCAAAGAAGGCAAAGACGACCTGTCAGACCAAAATGAAATGTTCAGAGGCCGGACAGCAGTATTTGCTGATCAGGTGATAGGTGGTAATGCGTCTCTGAGGCTGAAAAACGTGCAACTCACAGATGCTGGCACCTACAAATGTTACATCATCACCTCCAAAGGCAAGGGGAATGCTAACCTTGAGTATAAAACTGGAGGTGAGTTACTTTTAGAAAGGGGAAAAGAGAGCACCCAAAGGTATTTTGGGGCTAAAGACCATGGGTTGCTGCTGAAATATGTTATGCTCATGAGTGACCAATAAGACAAAGGCCGTCCTTGCCGCACCAACTCCAAAAATACCCCCCCCCCATAAGATTTGGTCTTAAAATCTTCTGTTCTAGACTCTAGTCTTCTCTGGATTTTCAAGTGTATTCCCTGAAATATTTTGCCAAAATAAATGTGGTCCCTTTTATGATAGCCTTTGCTGTTGCTAGTAAGAGAAACCTATGATCCGGCCTGAGACTTTTCTGTGCTAAGTAGGCCCTAGCCCAAGTCTGAAATCAGCACCTCCAGGGACTCATGGGAGTGGAACCCATTTTAAGAGAAGTTCAAAGGGAACTAACCAAGAACAATCTTGTTCTATAAACTCACTAATCCTCCCCCAGTGAAATCCACCCTTCTTTATCAACTCAGCTTGGTGAATTTATGTATAAGAAACTCAGACGGGTACTGTGAGGAGTAAAAAGATAATTAAGAAAACTAGATGACTGTCGCTGCTCTTGCAGAGCTCACAGTACATAGTTTATAGATTTGAGGGCTGGGGCAGAGATAAGAAAAATAGGTAAATACCTATAATAATTGGTAAAGTCTATCAAATGCATTAAGAGAAATATAGAGTGATTTGGGGATGCAGAGGGAGAGAGAGAGATCACATCCAAATGCATAGGGAGGGAAGGGATAGGAAAGCCCCTATGGAAAAGTGAGCATTTGAAAAAGGCCTTTCAAAATGGGCAGAAAGTATCCTGAGGCCTCCTGGCCTACACTAGTCTGCGCAGACCTTCCTTGGACTTTAAAACATGTGTTTCTACAGGTGTAAAGCACAGATCTAGAGCCAGACCTGGGCAAGTACGGGGCCTGGGCAAGGAAAACTCACTGAGCCTTAGTTTCTTCATCTTAAAATGGGGATTAATAGGGTCATGTCAAAGGCAAGGGCTTTCCTTTCACCGCTCACTCAGTCCCAGCATAGTCCCAGGCAAAGGAAAGTGCTAAATAAATTAATAACTTGGATCTTGCCACTTGGCATAATAAGCATTTTATAGTCAAAAGTCCAGGCCTTAACATATTTCAGCAAATGTCTCACTGCCTGGATATTAGAGGAAGCTAGTCTTAATTCCAAAGTTCATTTACGTCCCCAGTAAGGAAGATTATCTTTGAAGAAAACAAATGACTGTCTCTACCCTTGGATACCAGGGCTGAAGAGTTTCCACCTAAGCAAAATCCAAACCCCCGTGATGACAAGGCCTATGTATGGAATTTTTGTGGGTGACGGGTGAATGCTTTTGTTTTTTCCTTGTCCCTCCCTCCCCCCTCCCTAACTTTATCCTCCAGGCAGAAAAATACACAAAATCCAAGAGGCTTCACAGGTGCCTGAGAAAATGCCCGATTTCCTTAAGGAACAAACATTTTGTGATCAACTTTATCCCTTATCTTTAAGGGATGAACTGGAACTCCTCTTAGTTGGAGAAATTTATCTGTTATAACAATTATACCTAGAACTTAGGTCCTTGGAGTTTGTGATTTTGACCAAAGGGTTGTACAAATCATTATTTGCATCTGCAGTACAATGGGCCAGACACAGACGGCCCGCTGGGGAAGTACTGAGTCACTTCAGTGGTGGAAATGACTGTGTTTTTAAGACTAGTACTTCAAAGGCTATATTGTTTTACCTGTATGACCTTGACATCTGCCCCTTTTGACTTTCAACCCTGCAGCCTTCAGCATTCCAGAGGTGAATGTGGACTATAATGCCAGCTCAGAGAGCTTACGTTGTGAGGCTCCCCGATGGTTCCCACAGCCTACAGTGGTCTGGGCATCCCAAGTTGACCAGGGAGCCAACTTCTCAGAAGTCTCCAATACCAGCTTTGAGCTGAACTCTGAGAACGTGACCATGAAGGTTGTGTCCGTACTCTACAATGTCACGATCAACAACACATACTCCTGTATGATTGAGAATAACATTGCCAAAGCCACAGGGGATATCAAAGTGACAGGTGGGTTTCTCCAAGCTTTTTGCATGGGTTTATTGGGCAAGAATCAAACACAAATTAAAATCTAATTGGTTTAACAGATACATTATGTATCAGGGCATAGGAAACTAGAGAGTCCTCTTCATGGAGAACTTGACCACAATTATAGTTGGGATTGCTTTACATAAGAAGACTAACACAAAACAATATTTATGGAATATAGGTCAAAAATCACAATGAGGCTTCCTCTTGTATGCCTTCTCGTTAACTAGAGGTGGTTGCCTGGAGAGCAGCATTTAGGATTCTGTGGCCCTGTCTAACTCAATAGGACTGCTTTGGTGAAGCAATGGGGAAAATGGCAATCATTTGACGTCCTTGATCTACATCCCAAGCCCCCCAAACAAAACTGATCTGGTTCTAGCCCGCCTTTGAGAAGACTTTCAATCTGAAGACTGAAAGTGTTAGGGTCCAACTCCAACTTAGTCTTATTCAGCCCATTTAGGACTGGTTCATGATCCCACTAATATTGGCCCAAGATTAATCAGAAAGCTCTAGATTGAACTGGCCTCCCAGGCTAAAAAGACTAGGACTCAGAGAGGCCCAGCACCCTAGTTTCCCTACTTTAGTGCAAAAAAAATCTAGGGTTGAGCTAGTGTCAAGAAAACGTACAGACCAGATTATGACTTTTAAGATCATCCCTACTGCAGCTGAATTAAATTCAATCTATAGTGGAAAGAGCATGTCAGGAGAACTGCTGTCTTATACCAAGCCCAGAACCAGGTGGAATACCTTGTACATTTAAGTGCTCTATAAATGTTTGCTGAATTTAACTGAATAAATCATATTTTTGTCAGCTTACTTTTTAAATTTAAAAGTATATATATGAAAAGGCAACCTATGAAATGGGAGAAAGTATTTGCAAATCATATATCTGATATTCAGAATACATAAAGAATTCCCACAACTCAACAACAACAAAAATCAAATAACCCAGTTAAAAAATGGACAAAGGCCTTGAACAGACATTTCTCCAAGAAGATAAACAATTGGCCAACAAATATATGAAAAGATGCTCGATATCACTAATCATCAGAGAAATGCAAATCAAAATCACAGTATCACCTCACAAGCATTAGGATAGCTAGTATTTAAAAAAAAAAAAAACCGGAAAATAACAAGTATTGGTGAGGATGTGAAGAAATTGGAACACTTGCACATTCTGATGAGATTATAAAATGGTGCAACTGCTATGGAAAGCAGTATGGAGATTCCTCAAAGAATTAAAAATAGAACTACCGTATGATCTAACAATACCATTTCTGTGTATATATCCCAAAGAATTGAAAGCAGGTTCTCAAAGAGATATTTGTACACCCATGTTCATAGCAGCATGATTCACAATAGACAAGAGATGGAAGCAACCCAAAATGTCCATAGCAGATGAATGAATAAACTAAATGTGGTATATTGGGCTGCGTGGGTGGCTCAATAGGTTGTGTCCGGCTCTCCATTTCGGCTCAGGTCATGATCTCAGGTTTGTGAGATGGAGCCCCATGTTGGGCTCCATACTGGGTGTGGAGCCTGCTTAAGATTCTCTCTCTCCCTCCCCCTCTGTCTCTCCCCACCTCCCCCTCAGGCACACTCTCTCTTTCTCTAAAAAAAAAAAAAGTGGCATATACATACAATGGAATATTATTCACCCTTAAAAGGGAAGGAAATTCTTTCACATGCTACAACATGAATAAATTTTCAGTATTATCGTGCTAAGTGAAATAAGCCAGTCATAGACAAATATTCTATGATTCTACTTATATGAGATATCTAAAGTAATAGTCAAATTCATAGGAAACAGAAAGTAGAATGGAGATTACCAGCACCTTGTGGGGGAGGGAAAAGCAAAGGGGGGGGGTGTTTAATGGGTATAGAGTTTCAGATTTGCAAATGAAAAAGATTTGTTTTCAACAGAAAACAGAAAAAATCTGTTTCGTAATAATGTGAATACACTTAAAACTACTGAACTGTACACTTAAAAATGGTAAAGATGGTAAATTTTATGTTTTTTACCACAATAAAAAAAAGTATCTAACAAAAAAATCATACATATGAGAAAAAGAGAGCTCTTCCACCATCCTGAGGAACAAATTGGTGACTGTGAATAGAATGCTCTTAGTTGACTGTAACAGAAAACCAACTCAAATAAGCCTGAGCTAAATGGAGAATTTAATAAAAGAGCCTCAGGATATCTCATGGAACCAAGAAGAGGAGTACAACTTGGCTTCAGGAACTGTTGGAACCAGGAATTTAAACGCCACTGGGATTTTCAATTCTCTACTTTATTCTTTTGTTATTCTCTGATTAATTTCTTTTGTTTTAGTCTATAGGGCAGAATGTGATTCCCAAGAGCTCCTAGCTTCCTAGCTTTAAAAGTCTCTCTCACTCAATACGGTAACCAGAGTGAGCCTTAATCCCACAATCCTATTCTACATTCTCAGAAAGGCTCAACTTGCATCAGTTGCCCACACATAGACCAATGAGGCAGTACCTGATGGAAGGCCTTCCCTGAAGAAAAGGGGGGAAAGGAAGCATTGGGCATTTAGAACAATGGGTGTTGACAGTAGTATCTCAGTTCAGATCTCAATAAATATCTCCAAACTGTATAACTAATGCCTACCAATAGAAAGGGCAATAACTGAACAAACCACAGAAATTGAGCACACCTTTTATTCAGTGAGCAGATTCTTTTTCCATACATGCTTATTGAATACATTAGGACAAGTGTCCCATGTATCAGTACTAGGACTAAATACAATATGGTACCTGGGCATAGCTCAAAATTCAGAAAACAACACAATTCCTTCTTGCCATGTACAAAGTAAGTACTCCATACATGTTTTTAAACAATTGGATGAGACCACAGAGTTTTCATCCTGTGTTCTCTGACTCTACTGCTACTTTAGGTCATTCATTCAACAAGTATCTATTGTGTGTCAAATATGTACAAAGCAATTTTTAAGTTCCATGAAATACTGAGGTGAATAGCATAAATGTCATAAGAGGAGCGAATCACAGTGTAGATAGATATGGTGTCTAGGAGGAAGAATTGTTAATTATGACTGTGCCTCAGTAGATGAGGCAGAGTTCAAGCTGGGCTTTGAAGGAGAAGAATGGTTTTGATAGAACAGGAAGGTCTGAAGTCAGGAGCCTATGTCAATGGTCAGGGGAGAAATTATGAGGGCTTTAACTGGGGCAGTGGCAATGGAAAGGAAAGGAGAAGAATCAAAACCTAATGAAAAAAATCATCATGGTGACACAAATAGGAAGGACAAGAGAAAGAGCAAGTCGAAATGGGTCTGATATTTCTACCCAGGTTGCTTAGGAGTTTAGTAATGCTATCAACCCAAAATTAAAACAGAAGAAGCAACATGAAGATGAGGGTTTTGGAGATGTTGAGTTGAAAGTGCCCATTGTGTCCAATGGGTAGCACATAACCCAGCATGTGACGGCATTTTCCCTATAACCTTCAATCCTACTTTACATATTTCCTTCTGTGAGAAGGGATTCCCACCAATGTAACCCTTCTAGCCTCTCTTGTCTCCCTTCTTCCCCTCCTCCCCAGAGGAGGAGGAATTAATGTATCTGATTAGTGACTTTAGTAGGAGAAGCTAGACACAAAGAGTTTGGCTCCTCCTTCTCCTTTTCTCTCTAGCTAACCCTGAGAAAGTCTGCTCCTCTAAGCCATCAGTTGCTCAGCAGCAGAATCTCCCCTTGCAGCAGGAAGCCTGCCCCAGTCTGGTGTTGCCTGTCACTGGGAAAGCCTGGGCTGCAGCCCATCTGCCTGTAGACCAAGCTTCATCTTTTATTATCAGACTTAACCAATGATAAAGGTAATATTTTGGTCTTCCAGTTGCCTTACTCTTTTTGTCTTATCCTTGTTCAGAACTCAGTTGGGGAAGAGGGTGTTACTTACTTTGAACCCCAACAGCAGGTGCTCAAAAATATTTACTGAATAATTTTTAACTGACATATACAGTAGCAACCATAAATCCCAATGTGGAACTCAGGACAGAGCTCAGACTAAGGAGGTAGGTTTGGAGATGTTCAGCTTAATGGAAGTCATGCTTACTGGGCTTGTTACAGGTAGTACTTGTTGAGTGCTTATTACATGCCAGGTCCTGTTCTAAGTGCTTTACAGCCTCGTAAGAACTCTATGAAGTCCATTATTATCTTAGCTTTATTTTCTAGGTGAAGAAACTGAGGCATGAATAGGCTGAGTTCCCTGCCTAAAGTCACACAGCTAGTAAGTGTCAAAGCTGAAATGAACTAAATGAGAGTGGATTGTCTAGGAAGCAAATAGAGTAAAAGAAGAGTAATCTCGTTTCTTCCCTTCTACCTTTCCCGACTTCAAAATGAGAACAATATTTTCGCATCGCTTTGTAGTGGTGTGATGAAGCAAGTGACACAGAACCTGTAAAGGTCACTGCCTACGGGAAAAAATGTGTCTGAAACCAAGGACCAGCCATGACCGCTGATCCTATTCTTTATTTGGTAAGCAAGAACAATCTCTTTATTGGTCTCGTTTTTCATGTGGCTGAGTGTTCACTGGCGTGGACAGCAGACTGGAACTTCCTTTGAAGAAAGCTAAAGCTCTGATTTTAAGCCAGTTACAGAGAGGTGGAGAATAGGGTACAAAATTGCCCCCAAATTGGGGTAGAAGTTGTATTAGAAAGAACTTATTCTGTTTTTCAGGTACTTTTCTTTGCCAAGCAGCCACGTGAAGAAGACATCCAGCTTTTCCTCTGTGACCCTGAACTTGTTTCTCTCCCTTTGCAGACTCTGAGATTAAAAGGCGGAGTCACCTACAGCTGCTGAACTCAAAGGCGTCCCTGGGTGTCTCTTCTTTCTTTGCCATCAGCTGGGTACTCCTGCCTCTCACCCCTTACCTGATGCTAAAGTAATGAGCCCTGGCCACACAGAAACATGCAAAGTCATTGGTACGACAGGTGAGATGGATCAAGAATGGTGTGGGGATTGGATCTGTGTGTGCTTGTGTCCCTAACCAGAGTCAAGCAACCTCCCGCATCAGCCTCAGAAAGAAACATTTGATAATGCCAGGGGAGCGGGCACTGTTCCCACTGGTCTTGTGAAAGGTAAATATGTGTGAACAAAGAGTGTAGATCTCATCGATGTGCTTACAGCAAAAACAACTCTGCAATTCGAATATTTGTGTAAATTCCAACATCTTTTCATGTACCGAGTATCCATCCACAAGGCAAGAAGAGAAAGAGAAAGAGATGTTTAGCCCTGATAGCTCCTCTGGATTTCACTGTTATTTTACAAAACATCATGACATGCACATAGTCACTCACACAAGTGACCTCCACCTGGCCCTTCCACAAAGCTCCTATTGACCAGAAGCTTGAAAAATGACTCCCCAACTACCCCCGCCCCTGCTGAGACTTCTGTCACTTCAGTCCTCTGGCTCCAATTTGGAGTAGGACCTTGCTTTCCGAATATTCTTCTTGAATGGAATCTGTGTCCAGATGAGCTCATGAAGCTCCAGTCAGCACTATCACGTGACTCAGTGGCATTGCCACCGTGCATCCAGGCTCGCAACCTGAGAGCGATTTCTGTCCCCACTCTGTCCTTGGCATCCATTTGTTACCAAGCCCCAGAGCATTTTCCTGGGTTGTCCCTCAGACTGACCCTAATCCAGCCTCCACTATTTCACAATCCTGACTACTTCTAAAACCTTATACTTGCTCCTTCCTCTCCCTGTATCCATTGATAGGAACTAAGATGCCAAAATAAAATGATTCAAATGCTATTTTCATCACAGCATTCCTTCGCGCTGGAAGCTAACGTGACTCTCTGGACACTAATGTGTCAGAGTCAAGGTCCTCAGTCATGTGGTCACAGCGCTTCCCGCTTTACCTGTGCTTCCTGCTTCTCTCAGCTGCCTGCCCTTCTCTCTGGTCTTGCTCCCTCCCTCACTGGCCCTTCAGGGGAAGTCTCCTGGATTCTGTGGCAATTCAAAGCCACACTTCCTTCACCCATTTCAATCAAGTGCTTCCCAGCTTATAGCCCACTTTCCTGATGGTCCCTTTATTCCACAGCCCCTTGGCATGCATGAATAATTTATGATATCTTACAGTCTCAAAGGCACGTATATTCCTTGCCTAGATTGTTAAGTAGGGCAGGCAAAGATCTGTTGATCCGCTTTTCATTCTTTCTCTGTTCTCCAAACACAACAGTGCAGTGCACAAGAGGGAGTCTTTGCAAGGAAACACGCCCATTCCCACTTCCACGGTTGTCAGTGGAGGGAGATTTCCCTGAGGAAACTCTCTCTTGAGGATCTCACTAGTAGAAAAGGAACACTTTCTTCTTTCCTTGATTCCCCACAACACGGTAAATGAATTTTTTATATCTGCAACTAGATAATCTGACCTATAAAGTATGGCTTATTCATCTTTATCTTGTATTCCCTTCGAGCAGCCATTTGCAGCCTTTTCAAAAAGCCATGACATACGTGGAAGGGACGATATCCACATGCAGTATGCGTGGGTCATATACAGTTACCTGATTAGCTACAACTCCACCTCTTTCTCCCTACGACTTTAAATCCATTTTTAAAAATAAATAAGTAGATCATTGCTTGTGAAACCCATTATGGGACTGTGGGGGAAGGTCATTGATGGGGCGCCTGGGTAGCGCAGTCGTTAAAGCGTCTGCCTTCCACTCAGGGCGTGATCCTGGCGTTCCGGGATCAAGTCCCACATCAGGCTCCTCCGCTATGAGCCTGCTACTTCCTCTCCCACTCCCCCTGCTGTGTTCCCTCTCTCGCTGGCTGTTTCTCTGTCACATAAATAAATAAAATCTTTAAAAAAAAAAGACAAGACATGACTGTCAGGTGACCCATGAACTGGACCTGGGTGATCAGAGGCTCCTCACCTCCACCCCTGTCCTTGGGACGAGGGTCCCACTTGCCTGTCTCACTCCCAGAGGCTGCTCCAAGGACACAGCCTTGAGATAATGATGTGGTGTTGAGAACACCTTGCATGGTATATGTGACTGAACCTAGTGATGGCCCCTATATTAACTTTTAAGACTTACAAGGATCTACTCGTCTTCTTGCTGCCCAGGACAGGCCTCATGTGTAAGGGCCCTTTGGTCACCGAGACTGCCACCCACCAAACCGGAGTGGCCTGCCTCTTTCTTCTGTCTCTCCCTGCCCTATAAGTAAGGGGGCACGGTTTCAGACTACTCCCAGGGAGTTCCTGGGAGGGTTGCAAACCAACACTGAGCACAACATTTTAGGTCACACACACTCGTTGGTTGGACACTCAGGCTGAAGTCATCTTTCTCTCAGCTCATAGTTGTTCTCTCAGTTCCAATTAGCTCTAAGCATGGTCCCCTTCCTGAAGAAGAGACTCAAGCCATCTCCCTTCCCCCAGCAACCCATGGTAGCATGTGGTACTGACAGAACATCATCAAAATACAGAAAAACAAGCTCATCTCTGAACAAGAGATACCCTCATACAGGGGCAGAGACTATCGGTTCTCTATAAATGTTTGCTGAATGGTTGTAAGAACATCCTATTTCTGTTATTTTCAGAATCCCAGGAATCTGCAGAACTATTTCACCATAAGATATGACCTAGTTTTGTATTTCTGGGGGGAAATGAATTCATGTCTAGAAGTTTGGAGTGAACAAATAAGATCAAGAAGCAAAAAAAAGCCAAAAGCAACCCACAGAAGACTGTAATATGAACCAGATAAATCTATCTTCAAAGACATATATTAAGAGCTGGGAACATAATTCATCTGAACTGGATATGTGTTAGGACTAAGTCAATTGCAAGTGGAGACAAGTGGATCTCCATACCTCAGGGACCCCCTCCTCACCACCACCACCCCATCCAGGGAATGAGAGGATGGGATATTGCCTCTCCCTATTCTCTGAATCTTTATATTGCTGTAATGTTGCTCTAAGTTCCCAAAGTTTTGATTTGCAATACCTCCACATCTTATAATCCATAAATTAAACTGCAGTGGATATAGTAAGAAGCTGCTAGTTAGCTGCTACTTGACAATTCAGAGGTGGCTGAATTTTAGTGATGGGTCAAATAATTCACTTTTCATTAGGATGCTTCCAAAAGTGCCTTGGAATCTCCTCCCACCTGACAAATGCTAAAGAAACATGGTCATAATTTAAACTTAAAACATGTAGCTGGGAGACACTGGTTTTCCAAATTATCTGAGCATCTTCTTTTTAAAACAAACAAATGCCATTTTATTTCTCAGATGACGTGCATCCTTGAATGGTCCAGGAAAGGACCTCTCATCATCTCTGTATACGGCATTATGTCAACACAAGGTTTCAGGCTTCTACGTTCTGTCTTACATGGACAGCGACAACCTCAGCTTTCAACAGCACCTAGAGCACTGGGACTCAACGGGGTGATTTTTCACACCCCTCCCCGCACACAGCAGACATCTGAAAATGTTTGGAGACAGTCTGAGTTGTCACAACTCGGGGGAGAAGGGAGGGTGCTAGCGTTATGGATAGAACCCAGGGATGCCACTCAACATCTTCCAATGTACGGAATTATCCACCCACAACAAAGAATTACCCAGCCCCAAATATCAGGTGTAGAAAGGGATCTAGAAAAGAGGGAAAACAAACCTTTTTGCTTCCTACAAATAGGCACTATCCTCTATCTCTCTGGCTGCTGTCTCAGCAGAGAGAGCCAGAGCTCAGTTTCAGGCAAGCAGGAATTCCTGATGGGGTTATTTCCAGCGGTTTTCTTTCCCTTCATTCTACAGCACAAATTAGGTTCTATGACAGCTGCCTGAGGTCTATCTCAAGCTCTCTCGCTCTGAGTTCAGATCTCAGGACCCTGCCTAGTCACAATTCCAATGAAAGCAACAAAAACATGTCCCCTCCTTGAAACACACAGAGATTTCTGAAAGCAGGGGCAATGGACCTTTGAAATGAGACCCTGAGGAATAAAGCTTTGATCAAAAAGAATGTTTTGTTCACACCCGCCTTTCCATACTTTTCACATGTTGATGTCCGCCTCCCTGGCACTTTGGACCCACCATGACTGTATTACATTTTGTTATAGAAAGCTTGATTTTTGAGTTCTGACCATTCAAGAGAATGATTAAATGCCCATTTCCTATACTGTTGTCTGCCTGGTTTGTCAAAGAAAGTGAGCATGAGGGAAGATGGATAAAAGCCATGGATCAAGGTCTAAAGATTAGCACCTACCACGTAATGGGTCTTCAATAAATGTTCGTTGAATGAAGAAATAAATGAATAGGAGTGGCTGGGCCTAGTTCCTTAAGGAAACTCCATAGACTTTGCCGGCCTGCCACGTGTCCATCTGGGAAAGGTCTCAGTGGCTTGAGGCAGGTAACATTTGGGAGAATACATATAGGTGGACAAACCCATTGCTCTGGTGTCAAAAAATCTGTTTACTATTCAGAAATTATCAAATTCTCAAATCTTAGAGGTGAAGGACCTCAAAATCCTTTCCTAGTCCTTTCACTTTTCAGATGAAGACCCAGAGGCCCAGGGTGAAGTGTGTGTAATGTCCTCAGGTTATGTGACTTGCCAAAAATTGCACTGATAGTTGGTAGAGGGATAAAATCTACAGAAAACTGAATTGCCAAAGGGCAAATTCTCAGGGGACTTTCAGAGCAATTCTTCCCTGCTGTGTTTCCAGCTCGGTCCCCAACAGCCTTTTGCAAGAAGAGACCAATGCTGAACCAAATTGAAAAAGCAAACTGTGAAAGCATAAATACTCCCAACCCGGGTAAATTCTTTGGCCTTGTCCATGAGCACACGGCAGATGCATTAGACAACAGATGTATCGTATCAGCTAAAGTGCAAGAACGAGAATAAACATTTGGGGAAGCTCGAATCCGGATGCCAAAGGCACATTTGACCAAACAAGTCAAACTTCAAGGTGAAGTATCAGCTCCCAGCTATCCCCAGGTTGTTTGAAGATTTGTTTTAAGTGCACAGTGACCTCAATCTGTGCTTTATTAATTGGGGGAAAGGGTGTGCACGGTTCATTGTTGCATAATAAAGCTTCTGCTTGATGGCATATGTGGTATGCTTCGGTTCTATGATGAAATGGAATTCCCAATCTCCCTCCGGCTGGTGAAGTCTCCACACATCCAGCTGGCTGCTCTAATTCAGACTGTCTTACCATGTGCCTGAGCTCCTGCTCCTTCTGACTTTTGTCTTATTTCCTCTTCCACGTCAGTCATCTCCAGGAATTCCCGTATGAAAGCCATGAGTGAGAATTAACTGTCACAAAAACAGAGCCTTAGCTATGCTCTCTCCTGTCTTTCTTTAAATTCTACCTACCCTCCAGCAAAAATTCTTTCCCCATGAAGCTGTTTCTGAGCAGTTCTACGCAACATGATTTTACACTTGTCTTTGGTCTATGCATGCAATTTACCACAAAATTGTGCTCTGTTTTTTCTGTTGGTTTTCACTGTTGTGTACTTGGACTCCCTTGAAGATCATGAGAAAATAAGGATGGGGGTCCAGGCAGGCAGCCCTTGGAACACTGCTCTTAGAAGAGGATCAAGCAGATACACCCAGGAAGTCTTGTTTCCTGATGGGTGTTTGCTGGGACAAAGCAGTTAAATCGCAGCCTAGAAGGGGGCTATGCACTTATCACTACAGGAGCCCCTGTGTCTACTGAAAGGTATGGCTCCCCCAGAAAATGATATGTCTGTGTCTTCTCAAAGTCATAACTTGACCTTCAGCATTATCTTATCTCTTCAGTTCAAATCTAACCATCCTGCCTAAGGAGTATCCTTAGCATTTTCAATTGAAGGTCCCTTACGCAAAACTCTAACAACACCTCAAATAAGAACTTTATGAATACCTTGGTCCTATCTCCCTTCTTTAGAACAAGCTAAAAGTGACACTCAGTTAATCTAGCCTGTGAGCAGTTCATAGCCAAGTGAGAGCATTTCCCTTCTCTTTGCCCTCTGTATTTGCAGTTACCAAACGTCATTTGTAACTACTCATCTGTCATTCTAGGGAGAACAGTTTAGGCTTTGACAGATACAATTCCAGGACCTTATGGTACTTAATATGACTTTGATGAGTTGGTTCAGGTAGCCATATAGGACTCCAGTGGTGGGTCCAGGCCTCACACCTAGGGTAGGTGAGACTAGAAGTATGACAAGGTTACCGCATACAGATAGCAGCTTCTATTGACAGGCAGTGGTGCCCCAGAAGAAGCCAAGTCGCAGCCTGCCAAGTGAGGATCTAGAAAAAAATGACAATTATCTTCAGTTTCCTCTCCCTTCCCTTTTATCCATTTTCTCCCACATGGCCCAATCAACCCGCCTCTAGGCCCTGAGTAACTCTCTGTTTTTCCACCATTCTTTCCATTAAGTGCCCCACCTCCCACTGCCCAAGAAAGAAAATGCTTCCTGGCACCAAGCTACACACGAGCAGGTAATTTATGGACTACCACTTTCATTAGCTCAATGTCTTGCCCTCCCATGAAGGCAAGTCTTTATTGAAATAAAGCCATGAGTGAAAATATCAAACAAAAATATTAAATCACTGAGAGATACTTAGGATATCAAAGTGTAGACCAGTGATTCTCAGCAGGAAAGTCTGGAGGCAGGGAGTGTGGGGGCTTTTTAACAATACAGACATCACTACCTCCACCCCCATTGCTGCAGTGAAGAACCACTGTGTGACATGAGACAGACTTGAAGAGAAAAATTTACCTTTATACATAGGTGACTATTGTGGAAGTTTGAGGTCAACTAATGCAAATAGCTACCTTTAGAGAAGGAAAGGAAATCAAGTGTCTCCTATGTGTCAAATGTCATACTAGGACTTTTTCTCATTCAAGCCTTATCCTATATGGTGGGTATCACCTTGCCCCATCACCATCACCATCACCATTTTACAGAGGAGAAAACAGGTCCTGAGAGGTTAAATAATCTAAGACCACACAGTCAACAGGTTGAACCAGAATTCAAGCTCAAATCTATCATCACAACCCATACTATTTCTGAAAGAGTCTGGTCATGTGTGAAAGTACCATCAGAGGCTGAAAATATTATATGAATATTGGCCATCATGTTATTATATGTATTAAAACACGAGGAGTCATTGGGAGCTTTCAGCTTCGCTACTCCTGCAGATTTGCAGTTATCTGTGAGGACAGCTCTTCTCCCTGGAGGAGACTGCGGTGCTGCCTCAGTTACACACTTGGGGCCATTTCCCACCGCAGCCCTTCCCTGGGTCACTGAGGGGCTGGCCATGGACTTGCAAGCCTCTCCTAACAGGCTCTGGCGACACCACCTTGTTGTGTTGCCAACAGTCCTTCCGGGACCACCTCTGAGACTTCAGAAGATGGCTGTGATCTGCTGAGGTGAAGTCTTTTCCAGTTGATCCAAAATGTCTTCTGAGACCAGTTTATATGTTCATTCTTGTCAGCCTCAAACATACCTGGAAAGAACACATTTAATTACTGTAAATTCTCCCCTGAATCCACTAATGTTGAGCACTAGGTCACACATGATCCCTTCTCCTCTGCCAAGACCAACCGTACTGGTTTTATGTAATCAAATCGATCGATTTTTCCACTTTCGTTTCTTCTTTTAGTACTTCTGCTTATATATGTTTAAGTATAAACTTCTGCACACCTGGATTATGTTAAACTATTCATCTTTACATTATAATACTTCCATGTTTCTTAGCATTTAAAACTTTATTCCATCTTAATTTTTGGTATTATCTGTGAGGTAAGGGAGTTAACCACTGTTTTTTTCAAATTACTCTCCAATACTATTTATGAATTAATCCTTACCTCCACTAACTTTTTCAAATATTACATTGCATGTTTCTATGTATACTTGTGTCTGTTCCTGAACTTTTGATAACCTTTGAGACCTACCATTTTAACAAGTCTATATAGGAAAGGAAAAAGAATAGTTATATGCAAATAGTGTTTTCCCAGCTAGTCCCTGGAGATAGGTAAGAAAGAGACCAAAACAGGGGGAAATCAGAAATGAATAGTGAATGATCAGAAGGGACTTATCAGTTCAATAAATAAACCCTTGTAAGAATTTTCCTGGTGTAAATGAAGGTGTTACCACTCTCCCTTAATGTAGTGAGCAAGGAGGAAGCATAATCAGTATAGAGACACACCTGTCAGAAAAATGTTTGGCTCCATTTAATTGCTCTTCCACCTCACCCATTTATAAGCCAAAGTATTCTACTTACTTACACACCTTCAGGGTCAGGCCTGAGCATATTCTGAACAGAGTTCCTGCTGTGGGCAAAAATTATATTGGGAGTTCCTGTCTCGATAGGACCTACCTCATTCAGTAACTGCAACTATTAAAGAGATAATTCATGAAAAGCACTTACTACATTGCCTGGCTGTATGAGTTTGCTAGAAAACTGCCATAACAAAATACCATAGATGGGGGGGGGGGCTTAAACAACAGAAACTAATTTCCTCTCAGTTCTGAGGGCTGGCAATCCAAGATCATACTGTCAGCAGGTTTCAGTTCTCCTGAGGCCTATCTTCGTGCGTTGCAGATGGCACCTTCTCACTGTGTCCTTACTAGTCTTTTCTCAGTACACGTGCATCCCTCGTGTCTCTCCCTCTTCTTATAAGGACCAGTCATACAGGGTTAGGGCCCATCCATATGACTTCATTTAACCTTAAGTATCTCTTTAAAGGCCCTATTTCCAAAGAGTCACATTCCGAGGTATACCGAGGGTTAAGACTTCAACGTACAAATTTGGGGGGGGGGGGACACAAGTCACATAATAACACTAGCATATATGAAGGAACTAATGAAAACGAACTATTCTTAAGTACATGTGTTGGGGCAAGGCAAATAAACATCGATGCCACGGTAACCGGAAACATATGAACAACTTTGCTTTTTCCTTTCTGACCAAGAATAGATGTCTAATGCTTGAACAGCTAGGACGGAACAGAAAGCCTTGTCCAAATAGCTACCAATTCCAACCAGGTCAGAGGATACTTGAAGGCTGGAGCACAATGGCTCAGCAGGTGGATGCTGCTAAGGGAACTGAATTGGCTAATGGCCTCCCCAAAACCATAGGTTACTATTTTAAATGTTACAAAAGACCGTAGAGCATGAAAAGATGAAAAATAAAACCAGTGTGGGTCCAATCTTCAAAGGAGGAGAACTGAGTGATAGGGGCAGTTTGGCTGCATGAGACTAAGCTAAATTGCTGAGTACTAAGCTGTCTGGGGGCTAGAGGGAGATCACAATCTTTTCTGTCCTGGGGCTCTCAGGACAGAAAATATCCTTTTCCTTTTTTCTTTCTTTTTCACTAAAATCCTTTTTGCAGTCCTTGAAGATGGAAAAGGGCTGTGTGCTGGCCAAAAGCATGCAAAAGGGACACAAACACACTTACCCCTAGTGCTACATAATGTAAAGGTAAAAGAGGGCTTATTTGGGGAAAAACCTTCCAAGCAGATTTGAAGGAGCAGGGCGAGCCTCTGCACTCTTGTAAGAGTGGCACGCTTAGGCAGAGCATAGCTGCACTAGACCCAGCAGGGCCAAGCATTCAAGTAGAGTAGTCACCCACAGCCATTACAGTGCAAAGTGACCCTCTCCCCCAACAATGCTCTATGTATTTGCGGAAAAAGAACAGTAGGTAACTATAATGCCATGGAAGCCCCCAGTTGAAGAAATGGCCTTGTTAAAAAGGGGATCACCCAAAGCTCAGGAGCTAGTATTTCTTTTTTTAAGATTTATTTTTTTATTTTGAAAGAGAGAGACCGAGCACGGGGGGAGAGGCAAAGGGAGAGAGAGTGTTAAGCCAACTCCGCACCGAGCCCAACATGGGGCACGATCTCAGGACCCTGAGATCACAATCTGAGCTGAAACCAAGGGTCAGCCGCTTAACCGACTGCGCCACCCAGGTGCCCCTGCAGGGGCTAGTCTTAGGTCATTCTCCGTCCAAGGGCTTTCAGGACCCTCCAGATGCTCATCTGCCCAGTCAAGGAAAAGGAATATGTGCCAGCAATTGTAGGGAGGGCAATCCTCACTACATATGTCATTGGAGTACTTGTCAGTTGAAATGGCAGCACAAGGCGGGACTGATTTTCTTTAAGAGCTCTAATATAGACGGGCCATAGGTGTGGTCTTTAAGAGCCAGGACTCTGCAGGACTCTTGTTTTTTTTTTTGTTTTTTTTTTTGTTTTTTTTTTTTTTGCATTAGGGCCCAAATTGTGATTTAAAAACAAATAGACCACAAACAAAAAACGCAAGAAAACCTTCTGGAGTTACACTGCCAGAAAGGGCCGTGACCATGGGATCTCTAAATTCCTTTGTGTCATTTGAAGACCCCAACAGTCTCCTATCCCCACAGCACAGATAGCCCTCTGAGTTCACTAAGGGATGAAGTCTTTTCCTTTGACTTTTCTCTCTGCTTCATGTGCTTGGTTGCTCCCTTGACGAATGGTGGTCCAATGTTATTAACACTATGAAAATAGTAAAAATATCTCAAACATATATTGTAGAGCAGAGATAATTTACACCAAAAGAAGAGGGTCACTTTGGCCAAAAGATTGTATACATTTTTTGGTAGGTGCCAAACAAACAAAAATCCAATGACTCTCAAATTTTTATCTCCAGCTTTCATCACTCTCTCCCAATCCAGACATGTTCCCAACGACTGACCAGGCACCTCCATCCAAAGCTACTTCATTCTAAACATACCCAAAGCAAGCGCATTTTTGTGAGTTATACTATCTATTTAAGTCATCCAAGTTAGAGCTTTCAATCTTTGAAAGCTTTGACCCCTAAGTCCTAATTAATTGGTCATCAATTTTTATCAATTATACTGCCAGAATGCCTCTATATCATTATTGTTCTAGTGTTCTTTATCCTTATTGTTCCTTAGTTCAGTATCTTCTCTCAAGTGAATAATTGCCCAGCCTCTAAACTAATCTTTCTGCCTCCAGTTTCATTTTGATTTTTGAACCATCCCTTTGAGACATGGTGGATGGGAATACAAGCTTGACCTCTCCTGAACAGAAGGGAAAAAGCAAAAATTCCTTAGGTCCAACTCACAAAAGAAGAGTGACAGACCTGAGAAGCAGAGGAACAAGACTTTCCCAGTCAATGTGGCATGATGCTTTGGTTTGATCCAATGATTTTGGCAGAGTTCTACGCATTTTCTTGAGAGGAGATGGGAAGGAGATGTTCTTGATAGAAGATGGGAAGACAGGGAGAATGGCTACTCAACTGGGGGGTTAAATTAGCTGAGAATCTATTAAGACTCAAGATAGGTGACCCTTACTTTCCTTAAGTAATATGCAAAAGAACTTGGGTATGTACACACTCTAAAAATTACAGGCACATTTTAATTTTTTAGAGAAAAAAATTACTCCTAAATCTACCACCCTGATAATGACTACCATGTCTGTACATACCCTTCTTGTCTCTTCCCACTGCATACATATTTTATATAGCTGCAATCACTGCCTTTGTCTTGGGTAAACATATAGAATTATATATCTAAAGATGTACTAAGTTAGAAAAACAATTGATTGGGGCGCCTGGCTGGCTCAGTCAGAAGAGCATGCCACTCTTGATCTCAGGGTCTTGAGTTCGAGCCCAAATTGGGATTAGAGATTACTAAAATAAATAAAGCTAAAAAAAAAAAAAAGGAAAACAATTGACCTTACCTAATCTCATACATTTCACTTGAGGACTTTTCAATCTGGTGTATATCATTCATTAGAGAGTAGCTCCTAGTGGTAAAGGGTGACGTTGGAGCCTGGTTGTACCTACACAATTTTACACAAAAGGAAGGGTGCCAAATTTGGTAGAGCTCTAGCCATTTAATATCAGTGGACCCCACATATGGGGAAAATGCCTGAAGTCTAGGAAATAAAGAAGAGAATCTCTTACTTTCATAACACATTCTGGCTCTTACTGGCAGCATCCTTAAAATGGGGTTAATAATAGCTACTTTCCAGGGCTTATGTGAGGAATAAATTAACGTGAAATTATATTAAACTATTAAAAAATCATACAAATGTAAGGAAAAACTATTAGTATCACTCCTAAGTCTGTATCTCTCACTAAACTCCAAATTCCTTAAGAAACAACACCCTTACTTCCTACCTTTGTATCTCCCCACTCTACCCCCCCCCCACAATACTATAATATAGAGGCAGAAACCGAGCTCTACTAGAGCTGAAAGAAACAATTTTTCCCAGAATTGTCAGGGACATCTCACCAAGAGTTTTACAGGGGTAATAATAGGGATCCGGGAGCTATTTTTAATATTTATAAGAGTCTAACCTGATATTACACTGTTATCAGCAGTAAAGCTTTACAAGCTAAATAAAACATCAGTGTCTTCCTTAATTTTTCTTGTTTTCCCTTGTAAATGGAATTACATAAAATATGCATCTCATAGAAAAATTAATTGTTGCTTTATTTAATAAATATTGTGTGAGGCTCTGTGGTAACTGCCAAGGAAAAAAAGATGAATAAAAGAAGCCATAATCCTTGCCTTTATAGAACTCACAGTCCAGTGAAGACAGACAAGTTCAATGTGCAAGTATAATATTATATGACAACAGCAATAATAAGGACAATCACAATCAAGGGAATATATGCAGGACTGTTAACCTAGACTTAAGTGGGCTGGGTGGTCATGAAAGGCTTCCTAGCGGAAGTAAAACCTTAAAAGACTTCTGAGAGTTACTCAGGCAAAGGCTGGATATAAAGGAAGAAAAGGAGGCCACACAATATGTCTAGGCAGAGGGAGCAATATATGCACAAGATCAAAGGTGACAGATAACATGTCACCAAGAAATTGTAGTTCAACAGGGTCTCAATGTAGAATCGTGGTATAGGAGTAGGTAAAGAGAAGGATGGCATTTTACCCCAACTTTTATTTTGAAAATGTTCACACCTAGAAAAGACTTGAAAAAATGGTGCAATGAATATCTACATACTTACACCTAAATAATCCAGGGAGTAGTGGGGAGGGTTGATGCGGAGAGGGAGAGAGAGAGAGAATGAATGAATGAGGCAAAATGTTAATAATTGGTGATCAACTGATGGTAGAGATTTCTAACACTCTTCAGATGTTCCCTCTCCCCCAATCTGTAAATGTAAATCTTTCTACAGCTTTCCTCTATTTTTTCCTCCTTTCCCTACTTGGGAAACTTTGAAGATTAACTGGTCATAAAAACATTCTGCTGTAATGTGAAAGCTACAGGAATTTTCTTATCCAGATAAATCAGTATTTGTCAATGTGTTTCATAACCAAGTCCCTAAGGAACATTTCCAGTCTTTTTTTCTAATTGCCTCTTCTGGAAACTTTAATATACAGATATATTGCATATTTGGCTTTATAATGTGTGTGTATTATATATACATATGTATTTTATATATATATTTATATATATATAATGTATAAATAATATATATGCTTTCTACTTAAAAGAGTGAAATTTGGGGGGCACCTGGGTGGCTCAGTTGGATAAGTGTCTGGCAAGTGTCTTGGTTTCAGCTTAGGTCATGATCTCAGGGTCTTGAGATTGAGCCCTGCGTTGGGCTCCATGCTCAATGGTAAGTCTGCTTGAGATTCTTTTTCTCCCTCTGCCCCTGCCCCACCCCCATTCTCTCTCTCTAAAATAAATAAATCTTTAAAAAAACAAAAAGGAGTAAGATATTTTCACACTCCAAGAACCAATTTTTGCCCACTTATGGACAATATCACTCCCACTGAGAATGCATGAGATAAACAGATCTAACATAAAGAGGAATAAATCAGATTATAATTGAATGAATTCCCATACCAATTAGCTTTTATAAACAATATTAACATATTAGTCACTTATATAAATGTAAAGTAAGATAAATTCAAAAATTTCTAACAAAAAATAAGTTAATCTAAGGCTTTGTGTCAGATCTTCTATAAAAAACTTTTCATTATAAGCCACTTGGCCACAGACACCATAATTAATATGCTTCAAAGAACCTAGTGCAGTGATAAAGGACCTAATTCGTCAATTGTCACCTTCCTGACAAAATGAATTAAATAACATAAGTCTCTATTGGGAAAGGTAGGGGGAGGACCGTGGCAATCCCAAGTAGCTTGGGGCCAACAGAGAGGAACCAACCCAAAGCGGACAAGTCTTAGAGAAGGAGAATGCTCTTTGTAGGAGGCAGCAAAACTTGGAATGAGAAGACTGTTTTGAAGATAAACTACCAACAACATCGTTTTACCAAGGTCTACAGCAGCACTGTTAAGTAGAAATTTAATGTAAGCAGTGTACACAATTTTATTTTAGAAGCCACATTACAAAAGTAAAAAGGAACAAGCAAATTTTAATAATAGATTTTATTTAATATATTTTTATTAAAATATTATCACTTTTAGAGAAATAAACTGTGGTAGATTCACATATTGGAATAGTATCAAGGGCAAAAAAGAAATAAGCTATCAAGCCATGAAAAGATGTGAAGGAAACTTAAATGTCTATTACCAAGTGAAAGAAGCCAATCTGAAAAGGCTACATACTGTATGATTCCAACGATATGACATTCTGGAAAGGACAAGATGACAGACAGTAAAAAGATCAGGGGTTTCCAGGAGTTTGAGGAGAGGAAGAGGTGAGTAAGTAAAGCACAGGGGGGGTTTAGGATAGTGAAACCACTCTGTGTGATACTATAATGGTGAATACGTGTCATTATACATTTGTCAAAACCTATAGACTGTACAACACCAACAGTGAATGAAAACTATGGACTTGGGTGATAATGATGTATCAATATTGGTTCATTATGCCAAATGTAACTCCCTGGAGCAAGATGTAGGTGGTAGGGAGGCTGTGCATGCGTGAGGAGAGGGGATATATGAGAACTCCTTGCACTTTTTGCTCAGGTTTTTTTTTTTTTAATAATGAAAAAATTTTTTAAGGTTTAGATTACTGTTTTTCTAGAGGTTTATTCTTTTTTTTTAAAGTCTTTGTCAGAGAGAGAGACAGCGCACAAAAGCAGGAGGAGCTTCAGGCAGAGGGAGAAGCAGGCTCCCCGCTGAGCAATGTGGGATTTGATCCCAAGACCCTGGGATCATGACCTGAGCTGAAGGCAGATGCTTAACTGACTGAGCCACCCAGGCGCCCCAATGTTCAGTTTTGATGTGAATCTAAAACTACTCTAAAAAATAGTCTGTATTTTAAAATATATATTTATATATATCATTTCAACATGCAATCAATATAAAACATTCTGAGATATTTTACCTTCCTTTTGCATTACCAATCTTTTAAAACCCGCATGTATTTTACACTTACACCATTTCTAATTTGGATTAATTAAGCACATTTCGAGTGCTCAAAAGCCACATGTTGGGTGGCGCAAGTCTAGAGCAGTGGCAGCACCAAGCCACACTGGATACTTACATGATACTGACATTTGCTATGCAAATGCAGCTTCCAATCAAGCCTCTGAATCCTCTTTCCACTCAGATTGCCTTGCTGATTGGTGCCTCTCAGCTCCTCTCACATAGACATTCAGGAGCATCCTCCCTACAAGCCCCTTCCCCCAGTCCAGCCCTCCAGACAGCATCACTCCAGAGATTTTCCTGATGGGACTCTGCCTAAAAGAGAGGCACTGAACACTGAAGAATATAAGGGATTTATCACACCAGAGTTTCCTGAAAACACCATGTACTCCTCATTACTAAAAAGAGAAAGAGCTTTCAGATCCTGCACACTGTGCAAAAAAGAAAAAAAGAAAATGAAGAGTTTATTAAAATGCAGTGCAGATTTAAATGCTATCTAGAAAACAGGTACTTAAGAAAAAAAGAGTTGCTGTCAATATAGAAATAAATAACTCGGCTTTGCCTCAGTTGGTGGGGATTATACATATTTCTATGCAACTAGGAACATTATTTATTTATATTTCTTAGACATATTCCTGGAACTAATGTATAGACTTCTCTATAAGCCATGATATATTATAATCTACTCATGCTCTAAATGCTATTACCGAGATGTGGGTACACTTCAGCTCAGAAAAGTCAGCTGTCATTTGAATTAGAAAAGGCACTATATTAAATCACAGTCTGCTCTTTTATATTCATCATTTTCAGGTTCTGTCACTCAGAGAAGTGAGGCAAAAAAGGCATTTATTTGCTTACCATTTTGAACAGCTCTTCCAAAAGAAGGGAAAAGAAAAAAAAAAGAAAGTGGCCCCGCACAGCCCCACAGAATCCTGAGAGGAAAACTATGTGATATAACACAGGCTGCACACATATACGTTATATTTATAGTCACAGAAATCACTATGAAATGCCCAGCTCCCATCTGAGTCCTCTTTGAAATACAGGAGGGAGTTTTAGAATAAAACAAATAAAATTGGTATTTAACTGTAAATACTATTTTAAAATCAAGACTTCTACATGAAAAGTCAAAATATTTTCCAACATTATAGCTAAATGTTTTCAAATAGTTATCTTAATATAATTTAATAAAATTACATGATATCTGGGATTTGATTGAAAATATTCCAACAAATAAAAATTATAACAAAAGTAAAAGTTCTGGAAATACCTGAAATAAAAATGATACTGAATGAGAGATATTTGGAGGTTCATTACACTCTCTCCACTGTGTTTAGCTTATATCTAATGTTTTCCAAATACAAAAGTTCAAAATCGTTGGGGGTAAGTTTTAAAATATGTGGGTATCTTTATAACAAAAGAAACAGTTAACTGGTAATTTCTGACTTAGGGCGTGGCACGGGAGATTTACTATTTATATACATTCTTTTAAATTAGTCACATGTTTTTATCAAACATTATTTCCTCAATAAAAAAAATCTATATATACACATATGTATACACACACGTAACACACACACATTAGTGTTTTGTTAAATGTAGAGCATTCTACACTTTCCGAAGAAACTGGTTATGCATTTGGTCTGCACCTGATTAGTTGTGGGTCCTCAAGCAAGTTACTTCTGAGCCTTATTAAGTAAGAATAACATTTAAATGAGAAAATACATTTGAAAATACCCAGCACAGTGTCTGACACAATATAGGTGTTGATTCTTGGTTTAAACAATACTTAATACATAGGGAGAACTAGGCCCACCCCTAACATTTGAGGGGCCATGAGCAAAAGGAGAAAAAGAGTCATTTGCCCATATTGTTTTTCTCTTTCCACCCAATAGAGGACATCCCAACAACGCCATCAAGCTCCACCACCCCCAAAAGCTGTGCTTGACCACTTCTGAGGCCAAAGTGGAGGGGGTGGAGCAGAATAATGTACTTAGTATTCCTTGTCCCCTGGGTAGGGATGTGACTGGAGAGGGGCCTGAGTAGGTCCTTCCAAGCAAAGAGCCCAGGGCAGGGGACACAGGTGCCTGGACTAAAAGCTGTACTGATTAGACACCAGGTTGTTGTACTGAACCACTCAACAGAGTAGCAGTCAGAAGACATGGATCCATGCTCTAGTTCTTCCAGAAACTTCATGTGACCTCAGGCCATGTCTTTACCTAGCTGTGCCTCAATTTTCTCATATATCCATCTAATAAATATTTATTGGGCTCCAACTATGGGCCAGGCATGCATCTAGATGTCATGAATACACAGAGAATACAATAGACAATAATCCTTGGCTTCAAAGACTTACCATTCTGACAGGGAACAAGCTAAGAAGAGATCTGGGGCAACTGTATTCCAGACAAAGGGTCTCTTCTAAATCAAAGTTTTCAAGATTAATCTTGCAAGTTGTCGTGTTCATTAAATACAAATAACAAAAGAAGCCTAAGGAAAAAAAAACCAGCATAAGTTAAATTATAATGCAATATTATAAAGAGTACAAAACATGTCTTTTTTCTTTTTATTAGCTTTTTAAAAATTTTTTTAAGATTTTATTTATTTAAGAGAGAGAGAGGACAAGAGCAAGTGAGGGAGCAAGCACAAGTGGGGGGAGGGGCAGAGAGAGTGGGAGCAGCAGACTCCCCACTGAGCAGGGATCCTGCTGCTGTGGGGCTCCATCCCAGGACCCTAGGATCACGACCTGAGCTAAAGGCAGACACTCAGCCAACTGAGCCACCCAGATGCCCCCCCCCTTTTTTAATTTTTTTGAGTGTAGTTGACACATAACATTATGTTAGTTTCGGGTATACAACATAGTCATTTGACAAGTTTAACCATTAAGCTGTGCTCAGCCACAAGTGTAGCTACCATCTGTCACCACACAACACGATTACAATATCATTGACTACATTCCTTATGCTGTGCTTTTTATTTCTGTGACTTATTCCCTCCATGACTGGAAGCTTGTATCTCCCATTCCCCCCTTCACCCATTTTGTCTATCCCCCCACCCCCCACCCTTCTGGCAATCACCAGTTTGTTCTGTGTGTACAGGTGTGATTCTGCTTTTTGTTTGTTTATTCACTTAAAACATGCCTTTTAGTATCTGTTCTCTAATGCACCAGTAGGAGTACTCCACAACTGCTGCTCTAATTTTAATCACAAGAATGATCACCATATGCAGTACAAATTCCAATCTCTAAATGTGCCATTTTCTTTATATTATTATCCAGTTTATGTATATTTTATGTGGAAGATAAATTTATATAAAAGATAATGTAATCACAGAGCATTTATCCACATTAATTTTTTAGTAAATACGTTAATATATCAGGCGCTTCATGAAACATTTATTTCAAAAAAGGTTAATAATGAGCTTTATTATTTGATAAACATAAAAAAGGAATTCACAGAAAAAGATGAATAAAGTGTGTAATAAAGTACAGTCTAAGAATAGCTTATATTTATGCCAAACCAATTAAGATTGGGTGCAGCTTCCTGACTATATCAGCTGGAATGTTCAGCGTCAGGGTAGAGCATCTGGTCAGGTAACTAACTAGGAGTCAAGTGAGAAGAGCTAGTAGATCTTAAAGAAAGAATTCTTTCTGAAAGGGTGGGTAGTTAAGTAATAATGGAACTTATGTCTCATTTAGTTCCAGTCTGATCTGAAAGAAGTTACACAAGGACAGCTCCAAAGCTCAGACCATTCTAGCCATTTCATTTTCTTTAATCTTGCAAGTTGTCAGAGAAGTCACGCAACCTTCTCAAGGTTGAAGAGTTGCCCATTTAACACAAAATATCAGTTCTAAGGAAATACTTATACTTGTTAGATCTCACAATTAGAAACATCTCAAGGTACAGTGAATTTCTAGATAAAATGCAAAGCTTCCATAATGCAATGCAACCAATTTTCTCTTGTCCATCCCAGTTCGAAATAAGCAAAAGTGTGCACAGTCCAAGTTAAGTAGTCTAGCATTTTATTGAAGCTACTTCCACTAGATGGCACTAAAGACTCTTAGGAATCACGCTCAAAAAAAGTCTGGGTGGGGCAGTAGAAGAAATGAGATTGACAAGGCTGACAGAGGTCGAGCTAAGGAAAGCCCCTACTAGAAGGAGAGCTTCCATGAAAGGAGGGATTTTTGCTTGTTCTATACAATGATATATCCTGGCACAACAGTCAAAAGCCCCTGCCCTCATGACTATTCTAGGGGGGAGCAAGACACAAAGACATTCTGGGAAAACACATTCCACGTGCTTAAAGAATATTTGACGAATAAATGAAGGTCCTGAAGAGCCACTGAAGATCACGATCGAAGTGGAGTTTCAGAAAGATCTCTGACAGGATTATAGAGAATGGATCGGAAAAAGGAACATCAATTAGTAATCCAAACAAAGTATGATAATGACTTGAACTAAAGCAGGAATACTGGGGATGGAAGGGAGGGAGTAAATTCAGAAATACGATGCGGTTATTAACGATAACAGTAAAAAGAGCACCCATATCAAACTTGGGCTAATGCTCTAGAAACACCACCTCCAAATCTCACAACAATCAAGGGAGGATGAAGATTTTTTTAAGATAGGGCTGAGTTCCCTGGGAACTACCAATTTCCAGCTGGTTTAAGAGCCAGCTGGAAGAAGTCCTGCTCTCCAGGGAGAAAGAAAAGGCGTGGTTAGAGGGGCAGGAAGTGGAAGGAAAATCAAGAATAGTGTATGGCAACCAAGGGAGGAGAAAGTTTTGTTGGTTTTGTTTTGTTTTGTTTTGATTTATATGAGAGAGAGACTGGGGAGAGGGCCAGAGGGAGAAGCAGACACCCCGCTGAGCAGGGAGGGAGCCCAATGAGGGACCTGATCCCAGGACTCCAGGATCTTGACCTGAGCTGAAGCAGTCACTTAACCAACTGAGCCACCTAGGCACCCAAGGAGGAGAAAGTTTTGAGAAGAAACTTATCAATGTCACAAGCAGGAGTGATGGGCCAGTTCAGTTGGTAGAGCCAGTTGGCATGAGTCTTGATTTCCAGGTCATGCGTTCCAGCCCCACAATGGGCATAGAACTTATTTAAAACAAAATAAAACTACAGCAAATTCTGTTCGCTAACAACTGGATTTAACACGTAGGACATTACTGGGGACTTTGCAAAAAGCAATTTTCAGAGGAGTGGTGACGGCAAGTCCAGTTCCCAGTGTTTAGGAGTAAAATGCGAGAAGAATTAGAGAAGCAAGTATAGACAATTCTTTTTAAGAGGCCAAGGGAAATCAGGAGCTAGAGAGGGGTGTAGGCTAGGAGACTTAAGCATGAGTAGGAGTTGAAAGAAAAATCCACCAGAAAGCAAAGGATGAAGACAGAGGAGAGGGAAGAGGCAGAAGAGGCTGGGCTTCAGAGCACAGATCCTAGGAGTAAGGCTTCTCCTTCCTTTGAAGTAAGGAAGCAGACGGATGGTGAGTGAGAAAGAGGTGCAGTGGTGAAAGGTAAGTGACATAGCTCTCTGGCTCACTTTCTATGTACTCACTCAGTCTCTGGTGGGGCTAATCGATCGCTAGGTCTAATCAAGACCTGCCTGATTTCTTCACGGGTCATCCTGCCTTTCCATCCTTCCTGCCCTTGGTACTTTCTCTATCTTGGGCACAAAGTGGGCCGAAACTCTTTAGACACCTTGATGGACCTGATCGCTTTCATCAGTCCCATTCCTCTTATCCTGTGACTTCTGTACTTCCCTGTACTATTTGCTGCCTGGGGTCCCCAGAAAGATGAAGCAATATGTGAGCATGGAACAAAACACTGAACTGATTCTAGGAAAGGAGAATCCTTAACTAATGCTCTCCTGTGACCTCACCCCGTATCACCTACGGTCTGCACAGCCCACAAAACTCTTGGCTGCACGTAGTCCTGGTTATTCTCCTTTGTTTGCAAACATCATTCCCTGCCTCATCAATAACAAGCCTTTATTACAGGTCTACTGATTAGGCACTGGGTTGGTTGCTGGGTTTCTCATCTTCATACAGAGACAGTGTGTTTGCGCATGTGTGTATAGCGTATACACAGATACATGCACCCGTATACACATATGCATACATACAAACTAAATAAAAATGCTCAACGCTACAATATAACACAAACTGTAAAGAGAAAAAGAGCTACTGGAGCTCAAGTCTGGAGCCCTGAAGTAAAAGAGAGTTTCAAGGAGGTGGTGTAAAGCAGGCCTGACATCAAAGAAGGGTAGGTTTAAATAATAAAGGAGGAAGGATTCTGCAGACAAACTGGCAAAAAAGTGTGTTTGGCAATGTTTGGGGGATAGCTAAAAGGCCAGTTTTTTATTGTATTAGGGAATCCAGATTTTATCCTATGGAGATAGGGAGCTCCTGAAACTTTCAGAATGAAGCCTGCCTTGTACCATGTTTTTCCAATTAATTTGGGAAAAACTGTAGGATTGACGGGAAAAAAAAAATGGGAGGCCAGGGATAATTCAGAGACTATTACAATATCTGAGGTGAGGGTGTAATACTACAGGTAAGCATCCTGTATCATCCTAAAATTCTATGCGTAAGATGTTGGCAGTAGGGATGGAAAGAAACTGGTACCTGCCTGGATATGGAAAAAGAGAAAGGAAGCCAAGAGCGCTATAAGGTTTCAAGCTGGAGAGAAGGGGGAATAATGATATCCTTGAGAGAATGAAACAGGAAAATTCAGAGAGCACAGTTTAGTGTGCAAAAGAGTTCAATGAAGTTTAACGTATGTGGGTCTGAAGATGATGGGGACACATTTGGGTGCAGATTTAGAATAGATATTGTGACCAAAACTCAGGGGACAAAGTGTGGATCTGGGAATCATCGCTGTAAGAGGGCACGTAGAGAGAAAAGGTAGGGTATAAGAAGGATAAAGGGGAACCAGTGAGGAAGGAGAGTGTGAGAAGCAGCCCAAGAGATCAGAAGGCCAGGAGAGTAGAGCATTTCAGAAATCAAGAAGGAAGTAAGTCTGAAGGATGAGGAGGTATGTAACAATGGTGAATACTAAAGAGACTGTATATTGAGAAAAGGCCAGTGACTTGGTCACTTGTAATCTACAAGAGAAAAGTTTCAATAGGAAAGAGGAGTTGGAAGTTAGTTTATGTGAGAGAGGAAAAAAATGGGTGATGATGGTGATGAACACAGAAAGTGGGACTACTCTTTTGAGAAATATAGGGGTGAGAGTCACGAAAGTCAGTAAGTGGAAAGCCAGCTCAATCAAGGGAGGATTTGCTTCCCCCTTTAGGACTTGATCATAACTCTTGGCAGAAATAACATGCTAATAAAGGAGTGATTGAAAATGTAGGAGCAGCAAGGTTTTGAAGAGCCAGGAGAGGCCGGAATAAAGAGCAAAGGTGTTGAGGAACAGAAGAAAAGCAGTCAGGATGGGTATGGGAGGTGTGACAACCATAGATTGGGGGGGCGTAAGGGAGAGGGCAGAGGGAGAGCCCCAACAACCAGACTCGATCTCACAACCTTGAGATCATGACCTGAGCCAAAATCAAGAGTCAGACGCTTAACCCACTGAGCCACTTAGGCACCCTGATAAACCATAGATTTTTAGGGTAGAAAGTGAGGGAGTTCTCCAGATAGTCTTGCTTTTCTCACTCAATTAAAGGCAGTTACCTGCTGAGTATATAAGGGATTAGATGCTTAAGAGGCTAAGAAAGGAAAGGGAGGTTAGGGTCAAATCTTAAACATGGCATCATAGGACAGGAGTTCAAGTCTCAGATGTGTTACCCTGGGCTGGCCACCAGACCTCTCTGAGACTGTTTCCTCACAGAGTAGTTAGAAGATTCAGTGAAATAATGCACATGTAAATTATAAAGCACTTCTTAAACAAGAGAAGCTTGGAACACCTACCATGGGAAATGTGATAGAGCATGAATAAGAGATGGAGCAAGCATCACCGAGCATCAGGTGAAGTTCAGAGCAAGAATATATAGCAAACGCAAGTCCGCACGGTTTTTGTGACTTACTCCAGCACACCAGAGTGTAACACACAGATTCTGAGTCGGAGTAGGTGAGAAGGAGAAGCTGAAGAAATCTAGGTAAGGACTCTTTTAAGACCTTTGTAGGCATATTTATTTTCAGAAATCACATGTAATTTTCATATAAAAGTGGCATTTGAGGGCGCCTGGGTGGCTCGGTCAGCTGGGCGGCCAGCTCTTGACTTCACCTGGGGTCCTGATCTCCCAGCCATGATCTCTGGGTCCTGGGATTGAGCCCCATGTTGGGCTCTGCACTTGGTGGGGAGTCAGTTTCAGGATTCTCTCTCCCTTTTCCTCTGCCCCTCCCCCCGGCCTGCTCATGCACGTTCTCTCTCATAAAAAAAATAAATCTTAAAAATAAATTATAAAAAGTGGCATTTGACTCATTCACATGTTATATTTTGGAAATGGCCAAATATTTCAATTTCTAAACGTTTTTATATTTTAGAGTCAAGTTTTATTTTGTGTTTCAGATTTCCCTATTTTTGTAAGCTTAGGCTCCAGGCACTGTGCCTATGGCATGAGCTGAGTAATGGAGACATCAATGAAACAGCTGCCTCTTGGGTCCCAATCAAGTAGGGAAGGTGATAAAAATCAGGCGTAGTAGATAGGCTTAAGCAACCGTAAATCAGAGGAACCGTGGAGGGTAAGGAGCTAAACTGTTACCATTTCTGGAAACTGCGGAGTTGCAGGTCCCAGATCCCAGGTGTGGCAAAGCCCCCACAGGGCCGAAACAGGAGACTCCTGGTAAGGATACTTAGAGAAGGAGACAAAGAAACTGTCAAGGCTGCCTGACGCGTCCATCTTCCCCATCAGTTTGTGAGCCCACAAAGGGTTCATCCCTCTTTGACATCCTCCACTCTCCCACTGTGACCAGTCACGGGCCCTCCCCCATGATCAAAACGGCGGGACAAACGTGCTCCGTTTCTGGTATACAGAAGTGTAGAATTCTCGGTGACAAATCCTTAAGCCCTCAGGTCTTCCGCGCCCCTGGCCCCGAAGGGAACCAACGGCTCCTCCAGCCCCAGCGAACCGCGAGCCGAGCTCCCCAACGGCCAGCCCTCGGTTCAACGGTCATCCAGACGGATCCCCAGAACCAGGGCCTCAGGGCCGTTAGCCCCGGGAAACGAAGTTCTTGTAGCCGGCAGGCTAGGCCTGACGGATTCCTGAACTAAAATAAGCTGGGGAGGTCCAAAGGGGAACTCGAGGACTCACACCGGCTGAGCAGAAACTGCCGTTGTCACGCCCGAAGCCTCCGGGACGAGGAAGACGCCTCGTCCTACAACTCCCAGCAAGCTGTGCGCTGAGCTCGGGGCCCACTGACAGCGCCACCCACCAATGGGAAGGCCCAGTCTGGGTTCGTGGGCCCAATCCGAGGGCGCAAAGGAGGTCGTCCCCGGGGCGTGTCAGCGCGGCTTTTTAAGGGGTCCTCTGGCCTCTCTGGTCACTACAGCGATAGAGAGACAGTCCCCGTAAAAGGGTGACGCTGGCTATACTATGCCGCTCACTCCCAGCCTCACTCTTTTCCTCCCTTCGGCACGAGCCCTCCGGCCGCCCGAGCCCCGGCCCCTAGTTTGGTCCCTCCCCTCCCCGTCGGAGTGGACTGGAGAAGATGTGGAGTTTCCGAACCTTATTGGATGCTGGTGGTGTCACTCTGTTGGGAGGCGGGGTGCCCAGCGGCGAGGGCCTCCCTTCTCGGACGGTGATTGGACTCCCCCGAGTAGACCTGGACTGGGATTGGTGCGAGGAGGGGCCAGAGCCTTCGGGCACCTTGGGCAGTGGTGTTGGGGAGGCGGCGGCCACCGAGGAGTCGACGGAACTCACAGCTTCCTTGCACGCCGTGTGCCGTCCGCGCAGGGCCGGGTCGAGGGAAGGAGCAGGAGGCCCCCCCCCACCTCATCACGCGAGGGCGGGGGTGGCGCTTGTCGCGTGTAGGGCGCGGAGCCAGTGGGGCGGGTGGCGGGAGGGGGGTGGTAGTGGAGGGAGTGAGAGGTGCAGGGTTCCAGGAGCTGGCGGCGGCAGGACCAGCTCAAAACTTAGACCTGGAAGCGCTTCCGGGGAGGAGGACTTGGGGGGCACAGGAGGGCGTGGGCGCGTCTGGTATGGGATGCCATGGAAAGGAGGGGGCCCTCCTAAGTAGATCTGTGGGTGGTTCCTTTGACGACTCCTCTTCTACCATTTTGCCCTTACAGTTGTTGAAGAGAGAGTCCCCATGGTCTCTGCTCAAATTCTGGAAACTTTCTCTTTGGGGGGGCTTAATCACCTACTACTTCATTATAGAGCTGCCCGTCGCCTTTTCTGATACTGGGCACAAACGTGGGGAACATGTCAGAAAAGAGGAAGCCGCTGCTTGGCTTCGTGGGCAAACTCCCCAGTGGGACCGCACTTGGGAACTCAGGCAAGACTCGCTGCCCTTTGTGCATGGGGCTTTTCAAAGCCCCCAGGCTCTTGCCTTGTTTGCACACAGTTTGCACCACGTGTCTGGAGCAGCTGGAACCCTTCTCAGTAGTGGACATCAGAGGGGGAGACTCTGACACAAGCTCTGAGGGGTCAATATTCCAGGAACTCAAGCCACCCAGTCTGCAGCCGCAGATCGGCATCCTCTGTCCGGTATGTGATGCTCAGGTGGACCTGCCCATGGGTGGAGTGAAGGCTTTAACCATAGACCACCTGGCCATGAATGATGTGATGCTGGAGAGTCTTCATGGGGAAGGCCAGGGCCTGGTGTGTGACCTGTGCAGCGACAGAGAAGTGGAGAAGAGATGTCAGACCTGCAAAGCCAATCTCTGCCACTTCTGCTGCCAGGCTCACAGGTACAGATGGGATACCCCACCTGGTGTAGCTTAAGAGCAGAATGCAAAGAGGTGTCAAGCCAGAAGTCCCTTGGTGAGCAGATGGGAAGGAAAGCTCTCTCGAATGCCACGTAAGGTCAAAGAGCAGTATACGCTGTGATAATTACTTTAGAATGGTAGGTAACTCCTGCAGCCTTACAGAATAACCCTAGTAATAATAGAAGCAAAGGTTTGCAAAGTCCTTTTCAGTTTGCAAAGCACATTCACAGTTTCCTTGGGTCATCAGTCGTTTGTATAGTGAATAATTATAGTGGGTGCTGGATAAACAGAGAAGAATGAATATAATAGCATAGCCCCTGGCCTTGATCTCATTTGATGCCTTGCAACTCTTATAGAAAAGCAGGCACTGTTTTCACTCCCATTTATTATTTGAGGAAACTGAAGCTCAGCAAAATGTGATTTGCCAAAGTCCCACAGCTGGTAAGTAGCATATAACAGAACCCAGTTTTAAATCCAGGTCTTCTGACCGCCTTCTGTGCTCTTTCTAATAATCCATGCTGCCTTCCCAGTATAAGGTGCTGGAAGCCTTTGCCTTGTACCCTAGAGTGACTCTGGAGTTTGGTGAGGTGGGCCGATAAGTGCTCGTTGGGGTGCAGATTTATGTCTTTAATGGCATTTGGTGAATAGCTGGTCACATGAATCATTCTTTGTCCCTTCTCCACTCCCTCCCCCATTACAGGACATCAGAATATAAAATAGCCGAGATTCTAGGATTAGCTTAAAATAGTTTTTAAATTTTGCCTTCCATTTGTTTTCCGGTCTCACCAACAGAGCAAGTTAGTAGTCTTCAGTCTTCCTATTTTTAACTTGTAATTATGACAGTCTTGCTGCCAGCTAAACAGCTGACCCTGTTTTCCCTACAGTCACTCTTCTGGTGCCAGAGTAGGTATGCAAGCTCCGAGCTGATACCATGCTGACTTTGGACAGTCATTGGGTTTCCTGGGGATTTCCCTGAATCTCTAGAGGGCTACAGAAAAGGGGAATTAAAAAGAGAACTGTGGCTTTACTGACCATTGATTTCAGCCTTTCTAATAATGCTGATGACTCTTGGGGAAAATTCTAGCTTGCTGCTTTGGGTGATGCAGGCACTGGCCAAAATCTCAAGTGAAAGTGGAGGGAAACTCTCTGTCGAGGCCAGCTAAACACGTTTTAATTGCCGGGTGTTATTGCTGTGCCACATGGCACTGATGCTGGGTTCCCACCATGCTCTCACCTTTAGCTTGCTGAAGGAGTAGGCCGTGGCTCTTGTCTCAACTTGCCAAACTAACTCTTCAGAGAAAGTTCCAGGCCGTTGCCTTAGTGTTGCAACCTTTGGCAAAGTCCCATCCCAGGCCAGAGAGCTGTAGTCTACTATCATTTTGTTCAAGTAGGTTTCCAGTAGGTGTTATTCCCTCCCCGTACAGATGAGGAGGAAGTGAATCCAAGAGGATTGCATGGTTAAGAGGTCAGAGCAAGGGAATGAACGCAGGTCAACATGTTTGACTTCTGAGCTACGCTCTAAAAACTTCCACACTGTTTCCTAACTGAATCGTCCCCTAATTTCCTGGCCCTGACTCTGTCCCTAGGCGGCAGAAGAAAACGACTTACCATACGATGGTGGACCTAAAAGACTTGAAAGGCTACAGCAGGATCGGGAAGCCCATTCTGTGTCCCGCGCACCCTGCAGAGGAGCTGAGGCTGTTCTGCGAGCTTTGCGACCGGCCCGTGTGCCGGGACTGCGTGGTGGGGGAGCACCGGGAGCACCCCTATGACTTCACGAGCAATGTTATCCACAAGCATGGGGACTCGGTGCGAGAGCTCCTCAAAGGCACCCAGCCCCACGTGGAGGCGCTGGAGGAAGCCCTCACACAGATCAAAGGGGTGAACAGTGCCCTCCAGGAGCGGGTGGAGGCTGTGGCGGCTGACGTGCGAACATTCTCTGAGGGCTACATCAAGGCCATTGAGGAGCATCGGGACAAGCTGCTGAAGCAGCTGGAAGACATACGGGTCCAGAAGGAAAACTCCCTGCAGCTGCAGAAGGCCCAGCTAGAGCAGCTGCTGGCAGACATGCGGACTGGCGTGGAGTTCACGGAGCACCTGCTGACCAGTGGCTCAGACTTGGAGATCCTCATCACCAAGGGGGTGGTAGTAGAACGGCTCACAAAGCTGAACAAAGTCGAATATAATGTCCGTCCTGGAGTAAACGATAAGATATGCTTCTCTCCTCAGCAGAAAGCAGGCCGGTGCCGTGGCTATGAAGTTTATGGGGCCATCAATACCAAAGAGGTCGATCCAGCCAAATGTGTCCTCCAAGGAGAAGGTAGGAAGGCATTTCCCGCTGGCCTCGAGAGGACAGTGGATGGGGACTTGGTGTTTAAAGAGGTGTGGCTTTTTCAGCTGGGGCCTTCATTCAGCTAGGAAGAGTTTCCTACCAACCAGTTTACCAAGGGAGGGAGCCATACTGATCTAAAGGACAGTGACCCCTCCCTCGCCCTTTCTTTCTGTTTCGTTCTGACCGGGGTACAGGTAGTATCCCATATAGGGGTGAGGCTTGACCCTTTTCCAGTTGAGCAAAGTAGTAACTAGCAAGGACCTCATGGAGCGTGCTGTTTCTATCAGATGATAGAACAGAGACAGTGCGCAAAGACAATAACAGGATAGGCCGGGGTGAAATCCTGCCTGCCTGGAAAGGAGTATGTCAGGGCCCCAGACGCCTTGGATCAAGTCCCGAAGAGAGCTTCAGAGGAGTGAGGAAGACAGGGTTAGAGCGAACTTTCTTCTGTGCCCTTCCTGGTTTATGTAAGCCACATCTTGACATTTGAAAGATTATGGTAGGCATTTCATTCGGTAGGGGGAGAAACAATTTCCTCTGACCCTTCTATTCCTGAAGGAGGCAGTTATTCAAAGATAGGTCAGAGATCAGTCCTGATGGGCAGACTGTACCGTAGAGGCAACCTGACTCTGGCACGGGAATTCTTAACCTCTTGGAGGTCATAGAGCCCTTTGAGAATGATCTCTCCCCAAGAAACATCTGCTAATTTGGGCACACTGCTTCAGGAGATTGTCTGGCCCCCCTCATAAGCCTCTCCAGAGACCACATGATAGTTCATGAGCCCCAAGTTAAGTAGCCCTGTTGAGTCTGCTGGTGCCAAGGCTGCACCTATGACTGTTTCCCTAGCAGCGTGGCTCAAGTCCAGGCTGAGCAGCTCTATCCCCTGCCCATTCCAGCATGATCTGCAGCTCAGAGAGGATAGCTTTGGGCTTACGAGCCTCCCTCACAGGGTCTAGAGGTTTTCTGCTCTGAATATGTAGGTCTGTCCTGAGTATTTTCAAAGCTCCCTTAGGGCTGCAGGGCTCCCTTAGGTTCAGGATCCTGTGTGATCCAAGAGCAGCAAGTGGCTGAGAGACAGCCAGGCTCTCCTGAAGGGACTCCCAAAAGGTATGCTCTGGGGGTCAGAGTGGAAAGAGAAGAGAAAGGGAGCAGGGCGATTACTAAACAGGAAGCACGACCTTTTGTTCTAAAGAGAAGCAGCAAGGTGGTGTCTGATCTGGGGTTGCAGTCACTGCGGCAGCTGGCCTTTGAGGCGAGAGAGGACTGAGTGTTTATTTTCTGCAGATCTCCACCGAGCCCGGGAGAAACAGACAGCCTCTTTCACTCTGCTGTGTAGGGATGCAGCAGGAGAGAGCATGGGCCGGGGAGGGGACAGCGTGCAAGTCGCGGTCATCCCTAAAGATAAGAAAGACAGGTGTGTATTTCACAGGCAGGTGTCAAGGGTAATAAGCGGTGATGAAACTGGACACTTGAGGCCCCTTTGCAGCTGGGGAGGTGCACCTGCAGTAGTTACAGTCTACCCCCTGCCCCCCAGATGCTATTAAAAAATGTGATATGCCCAGTTGGAGCAGATGTGTTTTCTTGTGCGGGTTTCGTGCCAGTACTCCACTCTCTCCCTAAGGTCTGCTCTGCCCCTCAGCTTGTCTGTGTTCGACCGAATGGGCCCCTTCTCAAAATTCAGCCCCACTTTGCTACTCCCTTGGTCTGGGAGTATATTCATGTGTCTCTGGAGCCGGAGGAGGGAGGAGAGCGGGAGGGTACAGCAAGCCCATCAAAGAGAACACAGTAACGCTTTCAAGGGATTCCTCTGTACATCAGATTAAGTCAGCATTTACGTTGCTTCCCTTCTGTTGTAAAATTAATTTCCAAGACCAATGGAAGGAGCATTCTGCTCGGGGGACATTTCAAATGAATGTTGGGTGGAATGGTTCACACCTCGAGTGGTGGGCGGCTGCAGCAGGCCTGTGAGAGTGAGTGGTTTTTTGAACCCCATGTGCATTCAGTCCAGTCAGAACGCTGGTGCAAGATAACAAGGATGGGACGTACTACGTGTCCTATACCCCCAAGGAGCCTGGTGTCTACACCGTGTTGGTCTGCATCAAGGAGCAGCACGTGCAGGTGAGTAGGACCTGGGCCTGTCCTCCCTGGCTTCCTTTCTCCCTGCTTCCTCTGGCGTCTGCCATCTCAGGATGTGGACACGTGTCTCGTGGGATCAGCTGTACAGAGGGATTGAATAGGGTCCTCTTTCTTCCTTCTCTTCTCTTCAGAAATGGCCTAGATTTTGCTGGTGACCATAAGAACTCTGTGCTTATTCCTCCCCCCCCCCCCCCCCCGGCATTTGGGCTTATATTTTATCCTTTTCCCCGTTGGAGAATTCTTAATTTGGAAAAGATACCTTCATCCCAGGAGGCAATGCGCCAGGGGACAAGCATACACATTCAAGCACTATCCTCTAGCTCGGGATTGTTCAGACTGTGACCAGACGGACTGGAACTTACTGGAACACAATTTGGGAGAGTTATGCCCTCTCCCCTCAACCGACCAGTCATGTATCTGCCTGACCGTCTGCCCTTGTAACTCTTTTGCCTGTTTCCATATGTGCTTAGCTCTTACCAGGGTTACTGCACCACCTCCCCAGACAAGGATAACACTTTCTGGTTTAGAGATGGTGAATTTTTTGAAATCAGGCGATACTCAGCAGGTCCGACGGAATCTCGAGCGTTCACAGGTTTTCCCCAACCAGAAAGCAACACTGACAGGGACGATAAAACACCGTAGTGTCATGATGTGTTGGGCTTGTGGTGTGTGCAGAAAGGGAGAGGGAGACCGCTGTTCAACAGCCGCTTACTGCCTGTCTGATCACATTGGCCGGAGTGGGCTACGTCCCTCTGCATACATCCTTAGGCCTTTCTTCCAAGCCCTTCAGACCTAGGGATCATGGTGCAATTGGACTGAGAAACAAATGTGCTAAAGTACAGTTCCCTGTAGAGCAAAACCAGAATTTGAACCCATGTCTGTGAACTCCAAGTTGTTTTTAAAATGGATTGTAAACTCTTGAAAAGAGGAGAGATCGAACACTTGAGAAGCTTCTAAGGTGCCAGACTCTCTGGTTTGTGCTTCTACAGACTGTGTGCTTCTCAGTCAGGGATAACTTACTAAATACTGACTGTCAGGCATAGGACAGAAAGTGGAGAACGGAAGTTCTCCCTGTATCCTCACGGGCTGAGACTGAGTAGATGGGGAAACGGATACGTCCAGGATGGAGGGGCGGGAGGAAGGGAGCGAGGCTCAGTATGTGAGGGGAGGAGGTGTGTGACTGAGACACCAGAGAAAGGACCACGGGACAGCCTAGCCTGGTGGTTGCGGCTCTCCGTTAACGAGCCCCGAGACGCCACCAGAGCGGAGAAGGTAGCGACACCAGTGACACGAACACAGCTTGGGTTTATCTGTGTATCAGGCGGGCTCCATGCGAGAGGGGCCGCACGGATTCCTTGACTTGCAGGCGTTTGTATCTGGAAGCACACAGCTGAGCGCCCAGCTAGTCACTGTCCCCTTGTCCGTTTCCTTCCTGCTGTCCTCGTCCCTCCGGGGCCAGGCCCTGTGACTGACACTGCGTCTAAGCACATGGGCTGCCCCGCACATCCCTGTTGACACACAAGGGGCTGTTCTTTGCTCTTGGTCTGAACCCTGAAGGGCTCGCCGTTCACCGTGACTGTGAGGAAAAGGCATCGGCCACACCCAGGCGTGTTTCACTGCTGCACCTTCTGCTCCAGCGGAGGCCAGAAGACTGTTCGCTGTGCCTGTGGGGGCACCATGCCAGGTGAGGAGGAACACTCTCGAACGTCCTTACCCGCCGGGCCGGTCTCCCAGCAGTGGGCTCAACTACCGCACAGCCACTAGCTTTAGGAGATTCAGACCTCGGCGTGCTTTCTAGGAATATAATCCGTGCATATCAATACAACATACTTCTAAAACTTTCACTTAAAGCTTCTTTGTTCTGAAAAGTGAAATAGTAAGCTTAAACGTTCTCAGTTCTTCTAGTTTTGATCCAGTTCACCAGTCTCATGAGCCCTGCACTTCTCCCTGGCATGCTCGATTTCCAGCTATACCCTTTCCAACAGCCTGGCAGTGTAAAAAAAATCTGAACCCACTCTGTTCCTTTTAAAACCTTAAAGAAATACCAAGCAAGTCAGGGATGGGAAAGTGGGTGATTAAATCAGTTGACCAGGTCTGGCTGTTTTCTTGGGGGAAGGAGGGTCAACTCAGGCAAGAGATCTAATTTTTTTTTTTTTTAAGTAGGCTCCACGCCCAGCATAGAGTCCAGTGCGGGGCTTGAGCTCACAACCCTGAGATCAAGACATGAGCTGAGATTGAGTCGGACGCTTAACCGACTGAGCCACCCAGGCGCCCCTCTAATTATTTTTTAAAATGTATCCTACGGTGTCCTTATTCTAATGATGGGCCTTAAGACAGGCTTGTGCGCCCTTTTTCATAAACGCTTTAGGAACTAACCTTCTTTATTTCAACCACTCTTCCCATCTCTTTTATTTCAATTATTTTATAGTTTTTAAACCCAAACTGGTTCATCTCCTTGAGTTAGCAGAATGTTAAAACAATGCTCTTCTTAGAACTTCAACGAACCTTAACTGATTGGCCGTCTTCAGTCCTTGGGAATCCCCCTCCTACAGAGGCTCCAGATAGCTAGTTTCTCTCGCCAGGTTTTCATTATATGTTTTCACATCCCTGAGTCTAAATGTTGCCAGAAAAGTGAGTTTCCATGGTAAACTGCTGGACTTCACTCTAATGGTTGTCTTCTGTCTCCTCTTGGTACCACACAGGTGGGTACCTGGGCTGCGGCCACGGACACAAAGGCCACCCGGGTCGCCCGCACTGGTCATGCTGTGGGAAGTTTGCCGAGAAGTCGGAATGCACGTGGACAGGTGGGCAGAACGCGCCAAGGAGTCTCCTCCGGACCGTGGCTCTCTGATGCCTTTCTGGGTACGTGGTCAGCCCGTTAGTGCTGCAGCCAGTACAACTTCCAGTTACCAGAGGACCCCAGACCTTGATTAATTCTGAAGAAACTGATAGAATTAAAGACAAAGTGCCTTATCTTACACTCTCGAGTTCCAGTCCTTTCTTGTGAGTTACTCACTGATGGTATGTACGGACGGTTGAGCACAAGAGACCACATTTCTCTTCATGACGGTCAGCATTGATCATTCCACACCGAGGCTCCCTTCTCTTGTGGAGGAACGGAGCCATTTACACCGTTGGAACTCAGCGATCCCAGGGGGGTTTCGTTCCTGACTTTTGGATATGTAACTCGTTTATTTCTCCCTGAGCCACATGTTTGCTATTTCCCTCAAAGAATTAAAACTGCCTTTCATCGCATCTGCTTTTTGCTAGCACACTTTAAATAGATTATATGGGATCTTGCTGTTTCAGTGGACTCGTCAGCCTAGGTTACTATTTGGTCAAGGGCCTACAAGTAGTAAGTTAAATAAAGGGGAACGGTGTTGAAATACCACCACAGAAATCCGTTACAGTTCTACTCTCGCCAGGCAATCTAGACACTTTCATCCTCCTCACATCTCCCAACCCTCTGTTATTTAGAGAGGAGTCTTCACTTCTGTCTGTAAAGCTAGGAAGTTCGCTAGAAGCTCTGAGTCCTAGAGCATGCCTGCTTAGCTGTTAGAGCCTGAGGAGAACTCTGGGACGAGGCGGCGCGCAGTGCTCGTGCCTCACCCCTGCCAAGTGCTTCGCGGTAGATACTTGGCCTGTTCTTCTGGGATCTTGATTTCAGCGTGTATTAGATATAATGACTGGAATCTGCTTTGCAAGAGCCGTTAAGAAGCAGGTGGCTCATTGGAGCAGTGAACTGGGTCAGGCAAAGGAAGCGAAGTAAGCAGACAAAACACACGGACTGTCCGGTCATCGTGGGCTACATTTACTTCCTCCTCGGCTCCTCGGCGCTGATAGATGTGAACCACATCATAGCCATAAATCCTAACACATTCACTGTATTCTCACCCTTTCCTGGGAGGATTCCCTTCGGCGCGCTCTAACCCAAATCTGATCTTCCCAGAAGACAGCGATGGCCCTGTGACCCTCTCTAAGTGTTAGCTGCTTGCTCTTCCTCACGCTTTATAACCGCTGGGCCCCAGGCCAGGGAAGTGTCCTGTTGGCTCATCGTTGCTGCTTTATTTATTTATTTATTTATTTTTTAAAGATTTTATTTATTTATTTGGCAGAGACAGCCAGCAAGAGAGAGGGAACACAAGCAGGGGGAAGTGGGAGAGGAAGAAGCAGGCTCCTAGCGGAGGAGCCTGATGTGGGGCTCGATCCCAGAACGCTGGGATCACGCCCTGAGCCGAAGGCAGACGCTTAACGACTGTGCCACCCAGGCACCCCCATCGTTGCTGCTTTAGGGTCAATGCTTCTCAGCCAGGAGCCATCTTTTCCCACAAGGGACATTTAGTCAAGTCTCAGAGACATTTTTCCCTGTACAGCTGGAAGCTGGTGCTACTAGCATCTCTTGTGTGGAAGTCTGGAATGCTGCTCAGCTCAGGACAGCCTTCCGCAACAAGGAATTACTCAGTCCAAAATGTTCACACCGTGGAGAAACCCTGTTCCAGAACATTACCTCTCTTGCTTCAAAAATGGCCAGCCTCAAGGCTCCTGCCTTTCTACGACTTGCTGCCCCTCCGTGGTTCAGCCGTCTACACAGCCCTGCATCATTCCCCCTCAATCCTTGAAGATTCTAGCACTGAGCTTGCTGCCACGGAGAGCCATACCTCGTAGTCTCAGAGTAACTCAGTATCCACATAGACTTCTTAGTTCCACGACCGATTCTATGTTCCTTTCTCCCTCCCTTAGCCATGCAGTCAGCCATGCCCTAGACCTGGCTGGATTCCAGCTGCACTCTCTGCATCGTTTCCATTTCAGCATCCCGTGACCACATGCTGCCATCTTTCCAGCTCACCCACCACAATGACCCGACTCTCTTCCCGGACTCACAATGCAGTGACTCCACCACCTTCTCATGGTTCCCCTCACACTTGCGTGTGCTTTCCTTCATTCTCTCTCAGCTTAGATTCTACAGACCATCATTATAATCACTCTGTTGCATGTGGTCTCCCTGTCATTCTCGACAAAACCCCCGTTTGGATCCAACTCTCCATCTAACCCAACTGGAGGATCCTGGAGAAAAACACAAGAGCATGAGAACTTAGCCTCACTCTAAATCCACGACCACTAATTTCAGTGGGCTCTTAGCATCGCCTAGTTGTCTGACAACATGTCTCTCATCAGTTTTTCCCCTGCTCTGCGAGACAATTATTTCATTATTTCATACTTTCTTCTCAAACTCCACTTTCCACCCAACCTCCCCTCCCCACTTAGGACCGTACCTCCTATTTCACCAATCCTTTTTCTAAAAGGATTTGGAAGAGAATTCCCCTACCTTCCCACCATATCTACAATCTGCCTATATCCCTATCCAAAGCAAATCTCTGGGGCGCCTGGGTGGCTCAGTTGATTAAGAGTCTGCCTTCAGCTCAGGTCATGATCCCAGGGTCCTGGGACTGAGCCCCACTTTGGGTTCCCTCATCAGCGGGGAGTCTGCTTCTCCCTCTGCCTGCTGCTCCCTCCGCTTGCTCACTTTCTCTCTCTCACTCACTCTCTCCAATAAATAAATAAAATCTAAAAAAAAAAAAAAAAACAAAAAAAAAAAACAAACCTCTATCCTTGTATGCTAGACTGCATTGCATCTTGACAACCCAGGAACGTTGCTCCAGGAATTCCCTCAGGAACATGCCACAACATTCCCCCCTCTTAAAAAAAACAGATTTCCCTTGATTTTTGTACTAGCCTGCTAGGGCTGCCGTGACCAAATACCACAGACCATGGGGCTTCAATAACAGAAATTTGTTTCTCTCAGTTCTGGAGGCTGGAAGTCCAAGATGAAGGTTTCTCCTGATGTTCCTGTCCTTGGCTTGCAGGAAGCTGCCTCCTGTGTCCTCACATGGCCTCTCCTCTGTGCAGACACATCCCTGATGTCTCTTTCTCTTCTTACAAGGACACCAGTCCTACTGAGTTAGGGCCCACACCTATGACCTCATTTGACCTCAGTTGTCTCCTTAAAGGCTCTGTCTCAAAATACTGTCACACTGGGGATTAGCGCTTCAATCTATGAAGTTGGGGGGAACAAAATGCAGCCCATAACATGTTTCACCCCCCTCTGACAACCACTCCATTTTTCTGCTTCCCTTTAAAAAACTTCAAAAATAATTGTTGTTTGCTATCTCTCCTTCTCCTTGCATTCTCTTAGATCTAACCCAATCAGGCTTTTTTCCTCGCTACTCCACCAAAACCACTTGTCAAGGTCCCCAGTAATGTCCACATTACGGAACCAATGAACAGTTCCTGGTGTTTCCATCAACAGCATTGAAACATCCCCTTCACTTGGTTCGCATGGCATCACTCTCCTTCATTTTGTCTCACTGACTATTCCTGACTCTTCGTCTTTGCTGGTTCCTCCTCATCTCCCCCAGTCCTACACGTTGGACAGCCCTAAGGATCCGTTCTTGCATTTCTATGTCCTCCCCCTCCCTAGACGATCTCCTCTCCTGACTCTAAACACCATTTAGACACCGATAACTCCTATGTTGATCTCCTGCTCCAAATTCCAAAGGATTTTATCCAATAGCTTAACACCACCACTTGGAGGCATCCCGGGCACCTCAAATTTCAGATGTCCACAACAGAACCCCAGTTTCTGATTCTCACTTCCCACCTGCCTGTACTGCTTCTCCTGCAGTCTGCTCCACATCTTAAAAAGGAAAGTCCAAATCCAGTCTTACAGGTGGTAGAGTCAAGGGCCTGGCCCCTCACGCACCACACCCAAACCATGGGTGAATCCGTTCGGCTGTCCCTTCAAACTACATCTGCCAAGCACTGCTCTCCACCTCCACGGCCACTATCCTGGTGTAAGACACCAAGATTTCTCCCCTGCCTCCTGGCTGGTCTCTCTGCTTCCACCCTTCCCTTCCTGTGGCCTGTTCTCCCCTCAGGCATCAGAGAGGTCCTTCTGAAATACCTCAGATCATGTCACGCTTCTGCTCAACACCCACCAACGTCTTCCCATCTTACTCAGACCAAAGCCAGTGTTTACATCGGCTTGTAAGAGCCTGCACCCCGGCTCCCTGCTCTCCTCTCATTTCCTCCCCCCACCACCCCTAGTCACTCTGTTCCAGCCCAGTCTGCCTTCCTGGGGCTCCGCAACCTCTCCACATACTCTGTGTAGCAGCCTTTATGATCGCTGCCCTGCCATCTGTAATGCTCTTCTCACAGATATTTAATGATTCTCTCTCTTTCTCCTCAGGTTTCAGCTCCTGTGTCAAACATCATCTTCTTGGAGACGTTCCTAACTACCCTGTAGAAAATAGCAGCCCCCACCCAGGGCTCCAGACCGCCCTCACTCCGCTTCACCACCACCTGACATACATATTCTACCTGTAATGTTTATTCTCTCATATGAGGCTGTCAGCTCCACGAGGGCAGGCATTTGACATTCATCGACCCCATTGTCCCCGTGTTCCTTGCATATAATAGAGGCTTAATCAACGTTTTGTTGAATAAAAAAAGATCTAATTTGGTACAAGTTGTAGTTTGGATCTCCTTGGTATCTGTTTCTGTAAGCCAGACTTTCCTTCCCCCAAATGCCAATATTTGTCATTTAACCAAATACCACTTGGGGAAAAAAAAAAAAAAAAAAAAAAAAAAAACCTCAGCCTTCTCTCAAACCTGCTGGATAAACTGTATGCACTTCAGGGACCAGCCTTGAATTTTCCAATGACCTCAGACATCCAGGGAATTGCTTTGCTGTGAAGAAGCTTATTGTATTACATCATTTCCCCCCGTGTGTCTTTTAACGAATCAGACTTCACAGAAGCGAGGACAAAAAGCTTTTCAGTTACTTCAGTTGGAAAAGGGTTTTGGTAATTGTAGAACTCTACCGTAGATGAAGCTCTATTGCAGCAGAAAATTTGTCAGACATCCAGGTCCTGGCAAATGTCCTATCCTAGCCTTTAAGCAGGATTGATCGTGGCAATTCCGTTACGAACATTAAGATCGTTTGTGTGGGAGGAGGCGGTGGCCTGTTCCTTGGCCTGCCATACCGCGGAGTCTGAATTCACCTGTCCTGCCAGCTGACAGACCTGGCAAAGTTCAGAGTGATCTGCAGAGCCCCAGACTCCTAAGGTGAGGGGGAAAAGCGATCTGAGGATTTAGGAATTGTCCCCAGTGTCACAAAGTGCTTCAGAAATCACCCTTGAGTCGTGAGCACTGAAGCATCAACAAGGTACGGCGTTATGATGTAAGTTTTATCTCCAGTGTCACAGGTAAGAGAAAAGAGCCACAAATTACCGTCTCTGTCCCCTGGGACGTCGTCACAGGCCAAACACCTGGGCTGTCTTGGGTAACACACACACACAGATACGCCCACGCTAATCTCCGAAATGCAGGCCTCACTCAGCTTTACTCCAGAGGATGCGTGCTGCTAAGTTTGTCTCGAGGAGCGGGGTTGGGTGAAGTGACCCCTAAAGGAAGCAGGATGTAGAAAGAGGCACGGACTTCCATTCCCTCACCAGTTTCCCAGTCTCCCCACCTGGTTCTTCTCGCTCTAGCTCCTTGTTCTGAGCCCTCCCAGCGACCGCACCTCTCCCCTGTAGCACTTGACACCACCACTGTCACTCCACAGTATCCGGGATGGGATTCATGCCCGTCTCCCCTAGGAGACGGTAAGCCTCAGGGAGGACAGGGATGGTTTTAGGTTTTGCTTTTACCCTTTTGCTTTCAGTGCCCACAGTGCCTGGCACATTTAATATATATTTTTGAACCAACGTACGAACGATTTAGCAGTGAAAGTATTCTCCCCATCCTACCTTGCATACATCATCTCTGCCTACTCTCAGATTAGCTAAGGATTCTGGGTAAAAGGACTCAAGCCGGGAGAGAGGTCGTGTAGCTGCGTGTCTGTCTGCCCAGTTCCCTCCCTGGCGGTGAGGCCCTTCCTCCCTTCCATCTCCACCCCATCTACTGACTCTTGGGGGTACTTGGCGCTCTAACCGACCCTAATTTCATTTTTATTTCTGAAAACATTTTCATCTAGGTTACATGCTTAAGAATTCTAAGTTCCTATTATAATTCTTTGTGCCTGCAGCTACGCTTTTTGAATTCTTTCTGCCTTTTCTTCGGACAAGATGGCAGTACAATATCCCACTTTGTAAACCCAATTCTCTCAAGGCATCGTGGTCAGCATCAAGATTCCAGACAACCACGTGGGTCACACTGAGTCCTGATGGCTCCACGGTTATCCCACTAGTACGCAAGAGTCTGGCTTCACTTTGGAGCCCAGCTGAAAGCCACTTCATTGGGCAACAGAGACAATCAGAGAGTAAACAAGCCGGTGTTCACATACAGCCGTTCTAAGTCCCGCACACAGCTGCTCGAGAAGAGGGTCGGATTCCATGGAGACGTCATCCTACCTACTGCTGTTCATTACCACTGCGTGGCAACAGGAGGCCTCGGCAGGATTTTTAGAGGGTTCAGGATTCCGTGCAGCCATGGCGTGCACAATGCCCTTTTTTGACCAACACCGCTAAGGAGAAGTCAAACCGTAAACCTGCCGTGAAGGCAAATCCGTCACATGAGAAATCCCTTGTAAACTGGGCGCTTCGGTGACTGACACTTGCTCTAGCTTTCAGCTGCACCCAGGCTGCTGTCTTACTCTCATATGCCCAGACCCAGTCCCACAGCTGTAACACTAGCACTTGTATGGCACTTCATGGCTTAGAAAGCTTCGGTGACATCCTTTCGTCCTCGCCCACGTCCGGTTGGGTAGGCAGGCAGCCGTAAGAAAATCCAGCACATCAGGAAGGCTGGTTCACACTGCAGAGCTTCCGTAGATCACTCGTGTGGGATGCTGCCCGTTGCTAGCAGGGGCAGGGACTCACCATGTCCGGGCCTTAAGAAATGCGCTCCTAGTAACTAAGATGAATGTGAGCCTGAGAGACACCAGAGTGCTACTTAGAGTAATTCATGAGAAATGCCGCTCCGGGACTAGGATTTAAGAATGCCATGGTTTGGTACGTTTCACCCCATTGAAACAATGGTTGCAACTTTTTCTGCATCCGCCACACCTCCCTAGCATCTCCCTGGTGGAGGAACACTTACCTAAGACATAGTTAGGTGGCTCTATCAGCTTAGAATCAAAACAAGGAACACTCGATAAACTGTGTAAGGTACCAGAAGGAATTTTAAGAGATTACACGTCAGTGGGCTCTGAATACCTGGTGATTATAGGTTATAAATTCCTGCATCCGTCTCCAAACTGAAGCAAAAATGCTTGAACCTCAAAGATAACAGTGCCTCTCTCCTAAACAATGCTTGGAATGCAATGGTCATCTAATATGCCTTCTGACAGATATGACAGACGTCCATCTCGCCAAACAGGCTGCAATACATAGGAGTTACCAAATTCCCAGTGGAGCGTGATGAAATATATGCTAATCCATCCATCTTACAGATGAAGGAGCTGAGCCGCCCAGGGAATCTGTAGCTAGCCTAATAGACAATGAGCCCAGGGCAGAGCCAGGGTTTGTAACATCTTTGCTGGCCTGGGAGCCATTGCTACCCGGGGACTGTGTCTTTGCCCGGTTTGTTGATCTTATAACCCGCAAGAAAGGGCACTCTGACTTCCTTCACTTCCTGATCTCATCACGGACCTCACGGTAGTTGCTGGGTCTGAAAACAATGCCCACCTTACGAATGGGGCAACCAAAGTGCAGAGAAGTTACTGATCCTTTTCAAATCTATGCCCCCAGCTAAGACAAAGCTGGAACTCAATTGAAAACTGAGTTCTATAACAGAACTCTTCCTATGGGGCCATGCTGTCACCTCTGTAGTTCTTCAGACCTTGTACTGAGAGTGCCTTTGCTCACCCAGTCTCCAGTGCCGTGGCCCAGACTGTGACTGGGTTAGCAAAGGGCTTCACCTCCCTCACCCCTGACTCAAGGACACCACTATTGGTTCCATCTAGGAGAACTACAATCCTTTCGCACAGAAATTAGCAGATATGTTTTGGAAATGATTGCTAATGGAAAGAAGGAAATAGGAACAGTTTCCCAAAGTATACAAGTCTCAAGAGTTTGTATTAGAGTACCAACTGCTCTCTGAACAAGCCCAAAATCTCAGTGACTTAAAAAAATTTTATTTCTTGGGGCGCCTGGGTGGCGCAGTCGTTAAGTGTCTGCCTTCGGCTCAGGGCGTGATCCCAGCGTTCTCAGATCGAGCCCCACATCAGGCTCCTCCGCTATGAGCCTACTTCTTCCTCTCCCATTCCCCCTGCTTGTGTTCCCTCTCTCGCTGGCTGTCTCTATCTCTGTCAAATAAATAAATAAATAAAATCTTAAAAAAAAAATACTAAAAATAAAATAAAAAAATTTTATTTCTTGATCATGTGATAGTGCTATGTGGGTGAGCAGGGGTGAGAAAGGAGGCACACATGCAGAAGGCTTTGTTCCAGTCGCTCGGGAACTGAGGCTTACTAGTCAGCCGATAGGGTCCATGGCCCCAAAGTAGGTTAAGAATCCCTGATCTAGTGGCTTCTCTAGGGCCTCATAGGCTTCCATCAGTTCCTTGGATTTAGTGGGCCGATGAGGGAGGAAACAGTGTGATGAATCACTTGTAAAGTTGAAGGGGAGATAAGAAATGACTTACATCACCTCTCTCCTCTTTCCATTGACTAGAACTCAGTAATATGGACCCACGTAACTGCAGTGAACACTGGGAAATGTAGTCTCTCTGGGTGCCCAGGAAGAAAAGGAAACGGGCGTTAGCAAACACACAATATTATCTCCGCTACGCTGTCAAGCACACATTTAGTGGATTATACCAACCATAACACAACTACTAAATGATACAATACTAAATGAGAGAATGACACTACGTGCTACAAATACTGTAAATTTGTAAAAATGCAAATACAGGAATACTTTAGACATTGCAGGTTCAGTTCCAGACCCCAATACAGCGAATACCATAGTAAAGTGAGTCAAATGAATCTCTTGATTTCCCAGTGCATATAAAAATCATATTTACACTATACTGTCATCTGTTAACTGTGCAACAGTATGTCTACAAAACAGTATGATGAAAAACTCTTTTATTGCTGGGGCACCTGGGTCGCTCAGTCAGTTGGGTGTCTGACTCTTGGTTTTGGCTTGGGTCGTGATCTCAGGGTTGTGGGATCAAGCTCCACGTCGGGCTCCACGCTCAGTAGTCTGCTTGAAATTCTCTCCCTCTGCCCTTCACCCCACTCGCGTGTGTTCTCTAAATATTTTGAAAAAAAATCTTTTATTGCTAAAAATGCTAACCATCATCTGAGCTCTCAGCGAGTTGGTGGAGGGTTTTGCCTCAATGTCAACGGCTGCTGACTGATCAGGGTGCTGGTTGTGGTAATTTCTTAAATTAAGGGGACAGTGAAGTTTGCCACATCGACTGACTCTTCCTTTCATGAGTGATTTCTCTGTAGCGTGGAATGCAGTTCGATAGCACTTTGCCCACAGCGGAACTTCTTTCAAAGTTACAGTCAGTCCTCTCAAACCCTGCCTCTGCTTTATCAATAAGTTTATGTGATATTCTCCATCCGCTGTCGTCATCTCAACAATCTTCAGGGTCTTCACCGGGAGGAGATTCCATCTCAAGAATCCACGGTCTTGGCTCATCCACAGCTCCTCATCTGTTCAAGTTTTATCATGAGATCACAGCAATTCAAATATAATAATGATGGAAAAGCCTGAAACACAGCCACGACGTGAGCAAACACTGTCGCAAGAAATGCAGTATCTGCAAGGTGCAACGAAGGGAGGTCTGCCTGTACCGTAAAAATGCCAGGTAGTAAACTTTATTTCACAAGCAGCACATGATACTACAACAACAGGAGACGATGGAACAACATGAAGTGAGACGATACCAAATACTGGATGGTACGAGGATACCCATACCAGGCATCTGTTCACGGAAGAAGCACCTCCTTGCTCTGACGCAGGTGTGGCAGGACTGTCTGGCCAGAGACAGCTGCAGAGGCTTGGCCTCGGGGTCCTCTCTCTGCCCTGCCCGGAGACCAGTTAAAAGGAGCAGCCTCCCTGGCAGAAGAGAGGGCGAGACGGCCTTGGAAAGGGTAGTAACACTGGTCTCCCATGAGCTGAGAGGAAAAAGGCAACGGAGGGCTTTCTGAGCTTTTACTGAAGCTTTTGTACAACTCCCCCGGTGTCATTTTCCAAAATTATCTAACTCTAAGGCATGTTCTTTTTTCTGAAGTAATTTCTTGGCTTCCACGTCACCCTTAAGTAAGTCGATTGATTCACCTGACTGACGAGCCAAGTGGTTGACATGATCACTGGTGCCCAGTTCCAGGGATAAGATGGCGCCTCCCGAGAGGGCTCAGAGGGCCATGTGTAGGTCACTGTTCCAGACCCTACTGCAAACCCACAGCGGCACCACCCTGAGCCCCATACACAGGAAGTTAGATGCCAAAAAGGACTTTGAGGTCAGCCAAAGTGAGCTTCTTGACAGATTTGCCAGATCCTGATAGGACCTGTTTGGCCAACGTTTTCTTCTTCTCTTGGAGGTGTAGGATCTTCTCTTCCACTGTTCCCTCACAAATAAATCTAAAAAACAGATAAGCAAATACTCAGAAACCCAGAACAGCATATTTAATAACATATTCAAACTTCTACTTATGCTTTAGTTTTTACGTGACATTTCTTCCTTTACTCGGGTTTTCTTAGGTTTGGTTAAAAACTCCATGTTTACGAGATCCAAACGACCTTGACTCACATGTGCCTGTTTAAATGATGCAACTCAAATTATGTTTCATTTCCTTCTGAAGCTAAGGTAATTGGAAAAACGCCAAAATAGGCAGATGGTATCCCTAAACAAAAAAGTGCAGAGATCCAGCTTTCACCCAAAACGCACAACCTTGATCAAGTCAGAAGGTCTTAAAGCTTATCAAGTTCCTGCCAGGTGTATGTGTGCTGGTGTAAGCACAGTGTCTTATTTCTTGGCTAATTCACAGTGAAAACAGTTTTTACCACCTGAAGAAATGCCGCTGTTGTCACGCCCTCATTCGACAAGCACCGACTGAACTTTTACAACGTGCCAAGTGCTATGTTAGGTGTGGGGACGGAGAGACGTATACGGTCCAGTCATGCGCTCTCACAAAGAACACCGGAAGAGAGGCATGAAAATAAACCACCCTACGAGCCGGAAAGTGCTACAGAAATATGTCCCGTGTGCACAACGAGTAAAAGGAAACGTCTGGCTCTACTGAAGACTGAACTCGTTACGTGTGGCTTGTGGGATAAGCAAGGGTCTGCCAGACGGAACAGAGGGAGGGCGTCCTAGGGAACGGGAATGTGGAAAAATCATGGCCGAGTTTAGAACACAGTTAGGTCGGAGGAAGATCAGGCGGTCCAGTCTGGCCAGGGCAAAAGTCAAAAGGACTCCACCATGTTGCAGAGCAATGGCGGAAGCTCGAGAGGCTGGTGGGGGCCAGGTCGTGCGTGGCTTCACGTATCATGCTAAGAAATTTAGATGTGGAAGAGGGAGGGCGCAGTTTGCATTGGATACAGGGACACTATTCACACAGATGAGGGATTCAGAAGCACCGAGAGGAAGGAGGTGGTATCTCACTTCAGTCTGCGACTTCTGAGTTCCTAGACCATGTCACAGTACTTGCTGCATAGTGACTGCTCCACAGGTGTTAGATTTAGGAGAAGAATGAGACGAGTGCACGAGTGAACGATAATGGGGACGTGCACACTCGGATTCAGAGAGTTAGCAGGGATTTGGGTATCTAGGTCTGATGCTGGAGACCTCGGGGAAGAAGGCTCAGACTTTGGACTGCCTGGAGTGGACAGGATTACTAAGGGAGGTGCACACAGGATGAGGTGAGAGCTAACGACAGGGAAACCAGCATGATCGCTGTGGAATTCCCGTAACAGGACTGGTTTCAGCGGAGCAACAGGGGTGAAAGGCTGAGGAGTGAATACGAGAGGTAAGCAAGTCAAGACGGTCAGTGATTTCTAATTCTTCAGGAAACCCGGCTACTAGACTGGATTGTAGCATTAATGCTGCTCGTGGTTTTTAAGGAAGGAAAGTCCTGAAGAGAGGGACATTCTCAAAGTCGTTGGCTTGTGCGCTTCAAAAACGTCAATGTCATAAAACACAAAGGAAGACGGAGGTATTGCCCCAAATTAAAGGAGACAGAAGAGTCAGGGCAACTCAATGCTACGCAGGCTCTAGGATTTTCCTTTGCTGCGAGGGAGCTCATGGGACAAGCGGCAAAGCGGAATGCAGCCCACAGCTCAGATAGTAGCATTGTATCAGTGTTAACGTTCTGACGTGGGGCATCTTACTGCGGCTATGTAAGAGAGTGTCCTCAGTTTACGGAAACGCACCTTGAAGTGTTCAAGGGTAAAGGAGCATCACGGCTGCAACGGACTCTCAAATGGTGCAGAAAGAAGTCTACGTTCACACGCACACGTGGGACAGCACGCGAGCAGTTTCCGGTATTATTTTCACAAACAAGATTTTGGGGGATATTATTCTTTTAAGAACTTTTACATTCATTTCTCCATGTCCGAAATTATGTCAAAATAAAAGTTAAAAGCAAAAAACTAATAAATAAAGGGTAGGGCTACTTTCCCTAGCCCTAATACACAAGGCTTTTCTTCTCCTGCAGGGACCAACCCCAAGGTCACCCCCAAATTGCTTGTGTTCCCTTCTGGACTGTGAGTACCAAGGAGGCCATGCCTCGGGAGCTCCAGCAGGCAAGCGGTCACCAAATACTTTACGTTCTGTTAAAACACGACCCAAGAAAGACTTGTACAAAAGGAAAGCTTGTGAAGGGGCCTAAGTTCCGGGGGGCCTTTACTCACTTGTGAACGACAACATCTTTCTGCTGCCCGACTCTGTAAATTCGGTCACAGGCCTGGTCTTCAAGTGATGGATTCCTGTGAGAAGAGAGGCAAGGCTCAAAGGTGCTGCCACCTGGACTGGGTGGGCAAGTCTCCTGGGCAGAGCCAGCCTGCAGCTATTTCTGGATGGCTCTGCAGCTACAAATGGTGGTCGTGATTTTAAAGGGTTGAAAAAAACCAAATAAACAAAAAACCCACAGTGATGAATACAGGACAGGGACTTATGTGGCCTGCAAGGTCTAAAACAGTTACCATCTGGCCGAAAATATTTACAGAGATAGTTTGCAAATCCCTGTCTTTGGCTATGTTGGCCTCAGGAAGGCTAGTGTCAGATACCTTCTTTCCCTCGAATGAGAAACTCAGGTCAGTTTGCCAGTAGAAACTCAGCACCACCGTCAGCTGACGACTGTAAGTAACACAGGTGAAACCAATGCTCCAATTCGGTCACTAACTAGTTGGACGAACTTGGGCAAATCACCTCACCTCAACCCTCTGCACTTTAGATTGCTACTTGGAAACGTGAGGGCTGCCTAATGATAGGGAACACCTTTCTTTTTCTTTCTTTTTTTTTGTAAAGATTTTATTTATTTATTTGAGAGAGAGCGAGAGCACAAGCCGGGGCGAGGGGCGGTTGGTGCAGAGGGAGAAGCAGACTCCCCGCTGAGCAGAGAGCCCAATGCAACGTGGGGCACAATCCCAGGACCCCGGGATCATAACCTGAGCCAAAGGCAGAAGCTTAACTGACTGAGCCACCCAGGAGCCCCGAAACACCTTTTTCACTTTTAATATTCTGGGATTCAACTAAAGAGACTTAATTTCTTTCCTTCTTTATAGATCCTACCAACTCCAAACTAGTTTCTCATCTTACCCCTTTAAAATCTTGGACAACATTTCTCCATTTCAGAAAACAGCATTTATTTTTTTAAGATTTTATTTTTAAGTAATCTCCACACCCAACAGAGGGCTCAAACTCACAGCCCTGCGATCAGCAGTGGCACGCTCTACCGACTGAGCCAGCCGGGCACCCCCAGAAACCAGCATGTAACTCCCACTCTGCTTTCCTCCCTCAAACGTATCACGGAGTCCTAAGACCTAAACACATCCTCCCGGAAGATGATCCCAGGTTGGCCTCCGTGCGTCAATCTGGGCCGCCTGGAGAAGCAGATGAACGTGCAGCAGTCTCCGCTTGGCATAATTAGAAAACCCCAAACTGAGACTAATTATGACATTTTTCTCCTACCAACACACAAACTCATTTATCTTATTTCCGGGAAAGTTGCGGTTACGCTCCCCATGTTGCTACTACATGCGCGGCCAAGGGCCTTGTGTTAAGTGTATTCCGAACCTAACTAGAAAATTCCTTCTCCTTTTCCTGTTGGAGTAAAGCTGCTTCTTCTTTTCCAGGGCTGAGATTTCCCTGGATGTCCACAAATGGCATGAAATGTGGTGTTCTGAAGAGGTAAAACTGAGTGCTGTAGCTCTGAGCCACGGGAGAAAACCTTCTTCCCAGTTTCCATGGAAACAGATGTAAGATTAACAATAAGGTGAATGCTATTTTAAGCAGTCATTTGAAGCCTTGCTTGCTCAGGAAGTCAGGGCCATCAACAGCCGCACACCCCTGTACAGACCAGTACCTGTACACAGGCAGGCAGCAGGGGTTTCCACATGACACAAAAAGAGCATCCTCACCAGGAGTCAGCACCCTCCTCGGGCACCCTGACCCCCCCCCCCCAATGCTAGGACAAGGCAAGAAAAATCCAGTCATTACCAGTGCATATCCAGAAGAAAAAGGTGGTTTCCTCCAGTCAGGTTTAGACCCACACCTCCAGCCGACAGAGAGATGAGCATAACCTGAGAAAGAAAGCGCCGCATTCCCTTTATACAGACCTGATCTCGTAATACATCCCTCCCTCTGTCTCAGGTTCAAGCCCAAGACCAATACAGATAAGTACCATGCTCCTATCAGATTTCCCTCTGCTGTCAAAAACCTCTGAGATGCACTCTCCCGTGCCTCACCTTTAAGAAAACTCTCACTTCCTATTTTCTTGTGACTCAACCTCAAAACACGAATTGTCTGCCTGCCAAAATACACACACGCTACAATTTAGAGCACTGGGGGTGCCCAGCTCAACGAACTTTCCATTAACCAGATTCCGTCCACTCCCTTGGTCTCTGCACCCCCACCCCCCGCCATTGCTACTCTTCCTGCCGCCTCCCCCCCAAGGCCACCAGTGTTTTCCACGTTCTTGCTGTCCCTCCACGTCTCCCCACACTTCCTCGTATCAAATTCCCACCTACCCTTCAAGGCTTGCCTCCTCCACAAAGATCGCTCCAGCCAACCAGCTCTGCTCTTCCTCTGCTTCCAGCCCTCGTATTTCACTCTCTTTAAAGTACCTGCACGCTTCGATGCGCACCCCAATAAATGTCTAATAAATTCAAAGCGCGTGGAGGGATCAAGGCAACGAGCGTGTATGCTCGGAGCGGCTACACTGTAGTTCTCGCTGTGTTAACCAAGAACGAGGTGCGCTCCGTGACAGCTCTGCTGCGACCCACTCGTACCTGGGGGCCCCTGGAGCTGTTAAAGGCCTCCACCAAGTCCATTCTCTGTTTGGGGTTGACAGAGCCGTCGATGGTGGCAAAAGTCAGGCCATGCCTCTTCAGGTGCCACGCTACGACCTGCAGCATGCTGGTCCACTGGGAGACCACGACACTGGAAGGAAGGGTCACACAAAAACATCAACCCCCCGAAGACATGAACCAAATTCACCGGCAGGGTCTCAACACCTCTTGAGAGTAACACCACGTTACTCTTGATTCAGTCATCAAATGTGGACCAGGAAAGGCCTTCTGCAAAGGCACACGCTTAGGTCACACTTTAAGGTGAGGATGCTTCCAGTTGTTTCCAGATCCAGGGTGTAATTGGTCTCATGCTAAATGAGGTCACAATAAAGCGGCAGCCGGCCTAAAATAAGGACTGCAGCCTCCTATTATTTGGAGATCTGTGGTCCTGCAGGAAAGGGATATACGGGCCGTCCTCCCTTTGCCAGCCACATCTAGCTGCTGGGACGTCTCTACCCCACACCCCATGCTATGCTTTAACTAGGGTTCTAAGTTTTTAAATCAAAATATCCACATATACAAACGCAGATCCCTAACACACATGAAAGGGTAACAAATAATGAATGGATCCAGGCACCCAGCTCCAGAACATTCCCAGCACTGTGGGGCTCCCTGTCTGACCACACAGCTCATCCTGCCTTTTGCACCTGTTACTCCCTTGCTTTTCTTTAGCTGCTTCTCTACTTTAAACACTTCTCCAGATGCTTAGCTCACTCTGACCCTCCAGTGACTTCTTTCTCAATCAGTGCTACAAATATTTTAACTAGAAATCAGAGAGAATGTGTGCTGTAACCTCAATGCTTTCTGCTGAGGAGGATTCAAGGTCCTGGATTTATAAAAAGCTGAGATTTAGAACTATCAGCAATATCAAAGTTTCTTGATTCATCACAAACAATACTTGGATAATAAAATAACACATTTACCTCTTTTGGGACGCTGAATTTCCTCGGATTGCCTCCAATTCCACCAACAGAGATGAAACCTGGGAAATGTTATTTAGTATATGTAAGTTGTAGCAAATTCGCTTTTCTCCATCATCCCTCACCTGAACTACTGAAGTGGCTTCTCTCCCTCTGGTCTGACCCCACCATAAGCCACTCTCCTCTCTGCAGCCCAAGGGCTGTTTCTAAAATGCCATTCTTTCACTTCCTTCCCCTGGCTGCAGCCCCCACAGGGCCTTCCCACTGAGCAGCAAGCCCCAGCTTCTGACATGACCTACCAGCTCCATGCTGCTCTGGCCTCAGCTTATGTCTCCAGCCTCCTGGCTCACTACCCCCTCCTCAAATGATGCTCCCGTCCTACCAAAGTTCTTCCTCTGCTAAGACATGCTTTGTCTCATCTTCGTCCACTCTGTCCCCTCCGCCTAGAACACCCTTCCATGTCAGATCAACGTCACTTCCTGGAAGTCCTCTCTAACCCCAAAGTATGGGTTAGGGGCCCACTGCCTACCTGCTACTAGGGCTTTCATTCCTATTATCATGGTCTTTTCCACCCCACCCCTTGTATATCAATCATCTCTTGCTATCATGACTTGACGTGCTCCAAGGAAGCAGAGCCAGCATAGGACAGGTTCGTTTCTGGTTCACACCCCTAGCATCAAGCACGTAGCTGAACCAGAGAAGGTACTCTCTGAACATGTGCAGAAACAGAAAGAGCAAGAGCTTTACCCAGTTTAGGGCCCGCTCCAAGGCTGTTGAAGAAGAGGAACCGCCCAGTCAGAGAGACACTTGCTAAGTTTTCCCCCAAAAGCTTTCTGAGTATTTATCACTCCCCCAGAGCACATTCGAGTCCACGAGGGAGCGGCTGGGCAGAACACATGAGCTCGACTTGGAGAGCAGCTGGACTCATCCCTCCCAACCGCTAATGCAAATGACCTTTTGAAAGCCTCGACGGGCCCTGGAGTTCATCTCCAGGACGGTGGAGGAAGAAGAAAGCTGGACAGGGAATCGGGAGATGAAGAGAGTTCTTCTGTTGTACCCTTCGGGACTCCTGGTGAAGAGTGCAGATGCCTCACGGCTGAAACAAGGGGCCGCCCGGACGGACTCTGGGGTGCCCTCAGTACCTACATCCACGCTGCCCTTGTTCGAGTGCTCACCTCCAGAGGTCCCCACCCCCCACAAGGCTGCCTTCCGATCTCAACAATGTGCTGGACAGGAAGTGAGGACAGCACCGGACCATTCTGAATCCGGAAGGAGAAAGAAAAGCGCCTGGTGTCCTGGCGACTTGAGGTTGTGTAAGTGTTTGGACTGCCATACAGAAACGCTGGCAATGGGTATTTTGAGACAACTTTAGTGGGAGAGCCGGACTCACGGTCCATGAGCTGGCGTCAAATTCCAGGAACATTCTGCATGGGTTTAGGTGTGCGCTGCCAAACTCCCTTCCCTGCGTGCAACAACCTTAAATGGTTTGAACCACTGTTAATGGGCTCGCATTAAAAAGCCCTGTGAACAAGTATTACCCAAGTATTAGATGAGGCACACAAAGTATGGGGACTCTAAGTTTTCATCCAGCAGCTAACTCTGAAGGTGCCAGGACATGAAGTTGGTCCACAAACCGTGTTCTTCCTATGTTTCTTTCACTTACTAGTGGTGAAGACCTCAGTAAATGTTTTCAAAATTTAATTAAAAGTAATTCTTAGGTAACAGCATTCCCGTGGCAGTGACCTCATTTCTAGTTACATTTAAAGAAAGAAAAAAAAAAAGCCTTTGAAGAGAAGTTGAGGCTGGGAATGGCCGCTTGAGACAGCAGCTGAGAGAGCCTAGCCCCACTCTCAGGGTACGCAGACTGATGGCGTATGCTCCAAGCCAGCCAACAGAAAGGCAGGACTCAAGTTACAGCACACCTCAGCCTCCCTCTGCTACAACGCTTCTGCCTTGAAAAGCTGTAATGAAAATAGGACAAAATGACTAATGAAGATAGAAGGCAATTTAGGAAATAATACTCACAGATGGATGCCTTTCAACAAGTCCAAGCAATTGGCGCTTAGATGTATTACACAGTCTCTGGGGTCAAGCCTTTGTTGTTTTCCTTTAAAGCTTTCCCACAACAAATTGCTCACTCACGGAGGCCCTGTCACTGCTGTAAACCTGATAGGCAACTTTCCCAGTGATCCATGACAGAAAACCTGCCTTGCTGCTGGGGCTGGCCCAAATCACTCTCTGAAAGCCCACTGTGTAATAAGACTCGTTTATTCGTGAAATAAAATGAGAATTTAAGACTGGAGGGGGAATTGGACCAGTTCAAATCTAATAGTTCCAGCGCTGCCATGCAATGGCTGTACGCACTCAGACAAACATGTCGCTCTCATGCACGGAAAATGTGAGAGGAAATCCAAGTTTTTCTACCAGAACAGAGGTGACAAAAGTACCTTGCTGCTCACTCTTGTGTTCTCAAAAAGCTCTGCCTTGAACTGTTCACCGTTAAGGGAAATGATGGGAGACGGCTCCGTGTCACAGAGTTCAGACAACGTCATAGCACTGAGCTGCTCTTCCAGAGAAAGGGCGAGGCCCTCACTTTTCAGTTCTGCTGGGTCCAGGGCCTGAAGGGAATACAGGAAGAGGACGGGGGGACAGGTGGACAGTTGAGGCAGCAAGCCATGTTATTTGCCAATGAAGTGACGACTGTTTAGCATTTCATACAGCAAAATGTCTTCTAATTCACCATCGGTATCTCCTCAGAGAAACCCTGATTAAAATGTAATCTTGCAAGTTTTTCACCAGATGAAAGATAAATCAAATGATGGAACTTCTTAGAGATTTGCCAGACAGATTACATGATCATTCTGTTTTCCCCAGCTAAAGCAGTATAGTTAATTAAGCTATTGATAATCAAAACACATTACCACAGCTCCTCAAAAAGACTAACAGACTCATCTTAATTATGGATGTGCCTCCATCCAACGTAAAGACAACTTTTCCAATTGCATAAATACTTGCTTTTTCATGACTAGCCTTAAAAGCCCCAATACTGCCTGAAGGCAGAAAGAACTAGCAGCTAAACTGGCTTTATGACATCCTAAAATACCGAAGTATTCATGAATGGTTTACCAAAATGACACTTTCCCTTCTAAAATAAAGTTTATTTACAAAAACAAAACAATAAAAGCTGTTCCAACACTATGGGAATTATCTCAAGATCAATAAAAACTAATATAAAGTAAAATAAAGCAGCTTCCTCTTCTCCGCCCCACCAGAAAACAGAAACACCCCAAATGCCATTCCCCTCGACCCGCAGACACTGTGGGGGAGCACACGAAAGGCCCTTCTTACCGACTTCAGCAGAGACAGGTGACAGCAACACTGGCGAAGTCTCAGCAACTGGGTCAACAGCACGTGGGGGGTGCCGGATCTCTGCGGGTCTGCCACCACCCGGGGCCCGGGCCCACTGGACCCAAACTCCTGGGCCACTTCCATGAAGGAACACAAATCACAGGAAACAAGACAAGGTTTAAAACAGTAATATGGGGAAGAAGCACAAACTGAAAGAGGCCATCTTGAACTTCTCTGATCTGCGAGTCAATAATATAGCTGTAACTGACCTCTCCATCAAGGAAGCCAAACGAAATACTGGTTTTCTTTATGGACCTAGTTGCGTTTTAATAATGCGGATTTCAAGAGTAACTTAAAAGAAGTTGAGATCACCAGGTCTGGCGATCGCTGATCAGCTTATTTTACTCTGGTCTGAGGTTCCCAGCTAAGGTCAAGTCTCTGATACCAAGCATTCATTACGTCCTGTAGCCGTAACTTTACCAGATCTAAAACCACATTTTCATTACTTGTACGTACTCATGAATGTCCCACCACTTACCTTTCCTGAACGGATTATCAGGGCTTCTTCCGGATTGGTTGCCCCCGCATTCATGCCCTTTTAGATAGGATCGCAGAGCTGACCTGCCTCAGATTGAAAGAGAAAATGCACTTGTAATGTTTGCTAAGACCAAAGAGGTTTACCAATGGTCACTGCTTAACTGTAGGATCTTGACTAAAACTTGTTAAATAAAGTCAGGCTCATGGCGGGCACTGGCCAAAGGTAAGAAAATTAATTATTTTAAAAGCCAAATCATTTTTAATTAAGTGTCAATAAACATATTAAGAGTATAAATATTATGTTTGATGATGACTTACTGTTAATTTATAACATATTACTGTAATGTTAATTATTAATTAGTATTGGCTTATATTTATCAATAAATACGATAATATTACATCAGGTTTACAAAGAGAAAAAAAACAGTCACATTAGAAGTAGACGTACCAAGTGGGAGAGGGTAAATCTAGAATTTCAGGAAGGACAAGAGGTTTAGAGAAAGTACAAAGAACAGGTGACAAGAAGGATTACAGAGCAGTTTGTTGTTTTAAGTTCCAATGAGATGCTGAGTAACAGGTCAAAGGTCAAAGAGATGTTCTTTCCCAATATGGCCCCATAGGATCAGGTCACTGGTGTACAGTGACCACACTGCTTGGCTCCCACGCAAGGAAGCCAATGGAGAACAGGGTGAGTGTGTATACAAGACACAGGTGAGCGAGGGAGCAGGTGAGGAGAGAAAGGGAGATTTAAAAACCAACACAAACAAACAGAAAAAGGAACACAGACATCCAAGTCATCAATAATACTATAAATGCAGTCTGAAGAAACCTGACCCTTAACTCACTCCCAAGCAAAGACCGGAATCACACAACAATCAATGGGAGGTGCTTCCTCATTGCACACACCTTGATCTTGCCAAAAGGACACTGTAAACATTCTCTTCATCGTCAGAAAGCTTTAAATGGTGCACTTGAAATTTCCGCTGGGGCAGCATCACCTGGAGGAGAAGAAATCAGCTGGTGAAGTCAGACAAATGACCTGGGCTTTGCAGAGTACCTTCCCCACGGAGGACACTGGAAACCTAGTCAACCCCTGGGCAGCACTCCCACCTGCCCTAAAAACAGGATGGCTGTGACACATGGCCACCTAGGGCCCCCTCACATGCAGATGGGACAGTCCGAGGCTGCCGAGCAAAGCAGATGGCTGTTCAAGCCAAGGGGAGGACGTATCAGCCTCCTTCCCTGGCCTCCCCCAGGGACACGTATAAAGAGATTACCAAGGGCTGGCCCGTGGAGTCCAGCTGATCTTTTGTTCTCCTCAGCAAAAGGCTCTTGGTTAAAATACTTAACCGTTCTCCTCCTTTCTTTGAACCATTGTCAACCTGGCTCTTCCACAGCCGGAAATCATCGAATGGAGAACAACGAAGAAATCTTTTTTTTGTTGAAGAAGAAGACAGTAGGAAAGAAGAATTGGAGAATGGTTTAAGGAGTAAATAGGGGTCCAAGGAAACACAGCAGATGAGAAACAAATCCAATTTTCTGTTACATCCTTCATTCAATCATTTTTTAACAGTGAATTTCATAGCAAAGCTCTGAGAGACACATCAAAAGAATCTAAGTCGATAACAAAACCGTATTATAAAATGTGAATTTTCCCATTAACGATGTCTGTATCGTCACAACAGGACATATAACCAATAGCTGGAATTTATTCCTAAAGCTTCAAAGGCCGGCAAAGAAATTCCATATCTTCTTATGGGCTGACTTGAATAAAAGCAAAGGCTTTAAAATGAGCATTCTTTTCTGTTTGCTTCGAAAAAATAGTAGGCCTGACCCTAGGCCATACGCTTTAAAGCAGAAAAAGCCCAAAACATTCACTGGACTGAAGAAAGAGGACTTTTGTTCCCTTTCATTTTATCCATCCTATATTTTTCCATATATAGGGGCTGGATGTAATCATAGCCCTGTATCTGCGAGTCCATCAACCGATTATCTCCTAATAAATATGAATTCTTTTGCCCTTTAAAGGTCGAGAAGCTTGCCCTCCGCTCCATGAGATAATCTGGTGCACACTCTGGAGCTTTGTCGTGAGATATGGGATAACGATGAAGGGTTAACTGACATGGTTCGCATTTACATAATCCGGAGGAGTTCTACTCACTTGAGCAGGGAATACATGTCCAACAAGGTGTTCTGAATGGGGGTTCCGGTGACAGCCCAGCGGGCCTGGGCTTGGAGACTGCACACAGCCATGGAAGTCTGCACTCGGGGGTTCCTCACACAGTGAGCTTCATCCAATATGATTCGAGCCCAGACTATTTGCAGCAAAGGTGTTTTCACACTGTCCTGGAAGAAACCCAAGCACCATCATCAAGGGTATGGGAAAATGTACGTGTCTTCAAGAAGAGAAGGGGAAATAATGAACAAGTACTGAGGATCCACTCTTACTATCCAGTTTGAGGGCTGAGATCAGGTATACCGAAATGAGAATTAAGCTGAAGAAACCAAAGTGGAGACAGGGGGTAGAAATTAACAAGTCGACCCGAGAGTCCCAATCCTTGAGTTTAAGACGCTTAAGGGCGGGGGCACCTGGGTGGTGCAGTCGGTTGGGCCTCCGACTCTTGGTTTTGGCTCAGGTAGTGAGCTCAGGATGAGGGGATCGAGCCCTGCATCAGGAGTCTGCTTGAAATTCTCTCTCTCCCTCTCTGCCCCTCTTGCTCATACTTGCTCTTTCTCTCTCTCAAATAAATAAATCTTTAATTTAAAAAAAAAAAGATACTTAAGAGTCAAGTGTTTTGAGTTTTCAAGTTAAAACTCAAAAGTGAGCAACAGCCGTGGGTCAGGACTACGCCAAGTGTCGAGCCTGGAAATTCACTCATTTCAATAAAATACTTACTAAATTGACAAAAATTCACTAAAAATTTACTGCAAGTCTACTTTTATAACGTAAGATACGAAATCAGACATAAAAGATAGTTCCCAGCCTCAAGGAACTCACAGTGTAGCGGGAAGAAAAACAAGCAGAAAGATTAATTAGAGCACGATGTTTATATATTAAGTCCCACTGGATAATCCAATACATGCTGGAGGACCCTCGTCAGCGTGGTTCACTGCTGTATCCCTGATAGCTGAAATAGCATCTGGCACATAGCAGATACCCGGTATTGGCTGAATGTGTGCAGGGCTATGACATCAATAAGCACAAGGTGCTAGGAGAGGCATTTAACCAAAGGATTAAAGGATTCTTGAAGCAGGTGAAAAAAACACCCAAATTAATGTGGAAAAGGCACGAGGCAAAGCCTTCCATTCAGAGAGCGCGCAAAGGCACAGCAGCGTGACAGAGCAGGGCAGACACAGGTCCCCTGGTACTGTGCATGCGCTGAAACAGGGAGGGCTGGGGCGCAGGAGACGAGGGAGGGGCAAGTAAGGCAGGGTCATAAAAAGCCCCATACATCATGTAAAGGAACTCCAGTTTTATCCTGAAAGCAATGAGGAACCACTGAGGAATCTGAATAGTTCATTATCAACAAGAGTTGGTCTGACTGGAGAAGCATTCTAGAGATTTCCTCAAATACGGAGATCGGACGAAAAATAACATGCAAAAGATTCGTTGTGGGAAGAGCACTGTATTTTCAGGAGAAAAACGGCCCACAGTAACTAGGCAATAAAGCCTCTACGCTGTGTAACTGAGACGACCTTGGACGCCCTAGCAAACACTCAGGGTTTTCGACTGGTTATCGTTTAGCCTCGGGCCCCTTTGTGGCCTCCTTGTTTGCAACCTCTTTCCCTGAGAGGCAGAAGAGAGGCAGGCAATCACGACTTAACACAAAAATACTAGTACTCAAATCCCAGTCTTCACATTAAATATAAAGAATACCCTAAGAGTATACCCAGAGGACTCTAAAATACAGCGCGACAGGTGGGGCTTCCCACATTCACGTGAGGAGCACCACTATGACTGGGACGTCGTGAACATTCGTTCCACACAACAATGACCTACAGTGGCGAACCTCAACCTCTACTCCTGACAAAGTCTATCTAGAATAAACAGGAAAGGAAGAGAGGAAAGAACTTTCCGTTTCCACATGTGGAATGTGTAGGCCATTCCTGCCCTCACAGGAAGGTACCTTTGCTGTGTGTGATGCTGCGGAAAGACTCCGGTTAACTTATGAGGTGCGGCTCCCAGACTCACCTTCCCCACGCTGGGGTTTGCCCCAGGGATCACTCCCTCTTCTTTCTGTGTGGGAATCTCCTTGGCCAGAAGGTTATAGGTAGTGATCACGATGTCATATGTAGAGAGGCTGCACAGACAGGACACCAAGCAAACAGTAAACAATCCCTCCATGACTGACAGGAGAGGTGGAGTTGATCCCTTTATAAAAATGCCTGCAGCTGCAAGGACAGTTGGCAGAATTCATTAACTCATGTCCTCAATCCACACATACATGGTTTGGGAGAGGTAAGTTTTACTCACTTGCCTTACGTCTTACCTCTGATCATTGTTAATAGTCTGGTTACTATAGCTAAATGGCCTCCCTGTTCCCCTCCCATGAGTCAGAAAGAAAAATCTCTGGCTGGAGTCCTATAAAGCTGGATAGGATCTGGCAACAACAGAAGCAGGGTAGGGAATTAACATTTAGTAATGATTTGAGCTAGATTGATGCTGAAGGTCCAGGGAAGTAAGAAACCCTCAAAGCATTGTCATCTAGATCTGCTCTTGCGCCTTATCATTCTATAACGGATTTCTGAAAACCCATTAATCCAGCCTTGACATTTGGGTAAAAAAATACATGCTGTAAAGCTTTGCGTTTACCTTGCCTATACTCTTTACATGTAAAGATTCTTAACAAAAGGCACAAATCTTTTTTCCAATGAACTTAATATTGTGCACCTGGGGGAACATCCATAAATACTTTTTTGATAAAAATGATATGCCTAATTCAGAGGGAGCACTGTCTACACGTTGACTTAGCATCATACAGAGAAAGAAGAAGGATTAAGGATGATTCCAGTCAACCAGTACATTCTGAATACCAAACCAGCTATGACTGAAGTGCCAATCAAGTAAGCTTTCCTGTTTATTCTAATAACTATCTAGAACAGGGGTGCCTGAGTGGCTCAGTTAGTTAAGCGTCTGCCTTCGGCTCAGGTCATGATCCCAGGGTCCTGGGATGGAGCCCCATGTTGGGCTCCCTGCTCAGCAAGGAGTCTGCTTCTTCATCTCCTGCCCCTGCTTGTGTGCACTCTCTCTCGAATAAATAAAATCTTTAAAAAAAATAGAACAAAGGCCAGTCACTGGCAGTACTCTGCTGGAGAAGGCACGCAGGCCTGTCACTGCTGCCCCATCTGCTAAAGTGACCCTCACTCATGAGAGTGGGTATAAGACTGAGGACCCCCAATTTTGCAACTCACCCCTGAAAGACTACTGCCCTGTTCTTTAGGAGATAAAATATCCAATATGACAGGTTGGGGGGATTATTCAGAAGCAGAAACAACTCTATTCTTGACTAGATCAGCAAGTATTCAACCCAGCCCATCATATTACAATTAGGAACAAAAACCAATATCTTTAGGGGAGCCCGGCTCGCTTGGTTGGTGGAGCATGTGACTCTTGATCTCGGGGTTGGAAGTTCGAGCCCTACGATGAGTGTGGAGATTACTTAAAAATAAAATCTTAAAATACAAAAAAATCCTTTAAAACCAAAAGGCAAAGACTAGGACTAAAATTACCATCTGGGGAAACATTTTCCTTCCTCCTTCCTAATCCTCCCCCTTCAGGAATTCAGTTAGGTCTAATCCTAAAGTGTTGAATCTAAAACTTCTTAGATGGTTCCTATATGAAAAACACAGCCAGCCTATACCAACTAATCATTAATATTCTACCAAAATCCTCTTTAAGACTGGGCTGGTTGCATACACACAAATGGAAAAAGACCGTGAATTTGGAATCAGAAATTCAACGAGGATGAAATAACCGTGGCAGACCCTCGTGTGCCAGGGCTCCCTGGCCAAGAGCTCAGGCATCTCAGGCCACCTTGCACGGCAGCTCTCGTTGTGGATGGCGACAAGGATACAGCAAAAGAACACCATTCTCTTTCAAGATGCATCTCTTAGCACAGGTGAAGGATGCTGGGTGACGACAGTGCCTTCAGTCTGCACAAGTATCATTAGTCCTGACTACACGAGAGCTCAGGGAGAACAGGGAAGGCCAGTATGGCCGCTCCAGCCAAGAGGCTGAGGGCTCGCACTGACTGCCATGTTTCTGCACTTACACTTTTGCACGTTGATCCCGATTGGGCCCATGATAGAGACAGACTCTTAGCGTGTTGTTGCTCACACGTTTCATCACCTCGTTTTTCCAGTGATGGATCAGGGAAGCAGGACAGATGATCAGCGTTCCATGGGAAGTGAACTCACAGGAGTCTTGAGGGGAAAAAAATCAACACCTCATTGCTATCATCAAATAATCTTTAACTCTAAAGGTATCTCCTCTTCTTCTTGATTTTTATTCCTTCAGTCAATATTTTTAACAAACTGCTGCTCTTATTTCCACACACAGCGTATAATAGAACGGGAAATGAAAGGGGTGGTCTTTTAACTCAAAACACTTCTTTATTTTCCCCTGTAAAAAGGTCAGACAGAGAGAGTAGCTAAAGAGAGAGAGGAAAGGGTGCGGCACCGGGCCTCGGTCTAAAGAAACCGAGGTGCTTCCACAGTGGTCTAGAGGTAGAAGCGGGATCATTTCCTACCTCGTCCTGAGTTGATCCCCCTGATAAGGGGGTATTATTACTTTTTGCTGAAAAGCATAACTTAATTACATCCACATTATAAGTACAAAACCCCTAAGACAGGGAAAGATTACGTGGGAGCCAGTTAGTGATGGAGTATTTGTACCACTGCCCCCCCACAATCTCTTCGCGTGTACACAGTGTCACTCCTGTGCCTAGGGACACAGGACCCAGCTGCCATCGTGCTCAGGAGAGGCCCAGAGAGAGGACCGCCAGATGTGCGCCCGGCCTGCCAACCGAGCAATGTCCTTGCGTACATGGCAAGTCACGTGTGATGTGGTGTTGCCGACACATTTCATACAGAACCTCTAAAGTACTAGAACAGTGGTTTTAGCTTTACGACAGAGGTGAGGTGAGACAGAAATTGTCTAGAATTGGGAAACTCACAGACTTTCAGAAAACATGGAAACAGCTGCTGCTATGGCGGCTAAAATCGGAGCTTGCGACAGACCCTCCTTAAACAAATTATATATTAACTCATTTGGCCTACCGTGGAGTTGTGTCCTCAACATTAACAAAAATCATCATCAGGGCCATTCCAGAGCCTCGGCTTTCTCTACGCACTTTTTTCTAATCACAGGTCAGGGTAAGTTTATAACCAAAGGGGAAATGATCACTGGTAATGAGCAGACTCAGCCTCGGAAACGGTGCCACAGTCTAACACCGGTTTTCTAACGGATTAATGACATATGACCAGATGTATTCTTTCATAGCTTAAACATGTCCACTCTCTGCTGACTCAGACAATTTAGGAAATAAGACGCTACGAAGGCATTTGTGATACCATCTCTGGAAAGCCAAGTCAATGCCGTGTTTTTGTCCCCTGCTTTGTTCTTCTCTTGATTCTTCTGGGTCAGGATGAGTGCAATCATTGTCAGGGTTTTCCCTAATCCCATATCATCCGCTGGAAAAGGAAAACCAAAAGTCAGAGAGTTTATTACTTCGGGCGAAGAATCCCCTCCACTTCAAGAGAAGAAACCACCGGCGGAGCTTAGCCCTTGTTGTGCTGCTGCTACTGGTCCAGGCGCTATTCTTTCCGACCCTGAACAAACCCTTGACCTTGTGTACGAAGAGGAACCCTAGCCCCTGCTCGTCATCTAGATCAAAGACATTCACCAGGACTTTTGTGAAACGTAAAGCTTATTATTTAGACCCTATTCCAGTGCGCGTTATATTCCTGCTTATCTAATGCAATCACTGGTATCTGTCTCAGTTTGGTGATACTGCCTAGTCTTTTAATTTTTCACTCCCCCGAAGCAGAAAGATCCAGCAGACAGAGTCCATTCAAAACAGTCCTCCATTCCCTTAACTTACTCATCAAAGAACGGCATAAACTAACCTTTCTCGGGTCCTGTCATTGTGCTGGTCCCTGAACTTCCCGCACTGAATTTTCTATTTACGCACGATAAAATATTCTTGTCCTCACTGTAACAGTTTAAATGACCATGCTGACATAAGCAGAAGTCAAAGGTCACAGCATGGGTTCTGGTTCAAATTCTGGCCCTGCGACTGTGTAGACAAGGAGTTAACATAGCAGGCCTCACCAGCACCCTCCGGAAGGCCTGCTGACAGGGTTGGCCCTGGGCTGGCATCTGGGAACTCCAATTCAAGCAGGGTTCCCACCACTCCCAGAACTTCTAAGAATGGCTCACTGTGCCTGCACCGCGTGCCCAAACATTATGGTTTATGCTGAACATCTGCTTTTCTTCTGGAAACCTGGCATTTCAGGACCAACCAGGCTTGAAGCTGCCCGTGTGACCAGCTCCCAGTAAACACCCGGGGCCCAAACTCCCCCACTTGCCAACATTTTACACGTGTCATCACAGCTCACCCCGTGTGATTTCACTGCAAAAGGCCTCTGGAAGCTTCCACCTGGTATCCCCTGAGCGTTGCCCCGTGGGCCTTTTCTCTTTGAGATTTTGAGTTATAACACATCAAAATGATTTTGTCTCTTTACTTTGTAATAAACCCTAGCCAGGAGTACGACTATACACTGTGCATCCTCCTTGCAAATCATCGAGCCTGGAGGTGGTCCTGGGGAGCCCCGCCACAGCCACTTACTAGCCACTGTGGCCATCTGTCATGTTTCCTAGAAGCTGAGCACCTTGGAAAATTTTAGTTTGATGAGTCTCCAAAGCAGAACACAGAACGCTTGCTTTCCAAGTTCCCTTGCACCTAAGGCCCTGGCAGCACGACTTGGCTCTGGAGAGCACATGTACTCACACGAGATTTCGACTCAGACAAGCAACTTGAGAAAAGAGGTTCCCTGTGAAATCCTTTCTGCAGGAAGGGGTGGAGACAGGAGTCTCTGACTCTGGTGGGCGGTGGGGGGGAGGGCAACGCTTTCCTTTAGAGCCTGATGGAGCAAAGCAGCCACGACAGTTCCCACAAGACGCTCAGGTTCTTACTTGGCTTTGGCCATGCTCCTAGACATCTGCCCTCCAGCCCGGCTCTCCACATCTCCAGAGACTCCCTGTGCCAGCAGAGAATGAACGCTCCCTCTGCTTAATTAGCCACAGTCAGCTTGTACCGCCTGCAGCCACGACCTGACTGATCCTACAGCTGTGTACTCGACCATGTTGCTTTGCCACCCTGTACCTCAGTTTCTTCATCTGTAAAAGGGGCTGCACCGTGCCCACCCCAGAGCTGCTGACAGGATCAAATGAGACAACATACAATACGTATGTTGGCTCCTATCATAACAACAGACTCACCCAAAATTCCTCCGTGTGGCTTCTGGCTTTCCCGCCATAGCAACCAGGCCAATGCCTGCTTCTGATGCAGCAGCAAGGGGACCTGACAAAGGGAAGAACCAAAAGCTGAGTATAAATTCCCAGAAAGGGCTGGACCCTGACTACACGGACTCCACGCTCTCCTCTCCTCTTTCCTCCCAATATGCCAACTGTCATGGGGCTGCTCACTGCACCTCGGAGGTCCTTGACTCCACCTCCCACCCAGGGTGACCGTACGTCCTGGTCTGCCCGGGACAGACTTGCCCCTACTGGCCGCATGTCTCCAAGAGCGTCCCCCACCCCCTCGTCACAGTCTCGCTCTGTCTGCTTTAATCAGCCTGGCAGTTTCTACTGCCTCCAGCCAAGACCTCTGCCCGGCCACCTTCCTTTCACTGACGAAGCCGTTCCGATGGTTCTTCCTCATTCTCTCTTAAATGCGACTCTCCTCTCTGCAGGCAATGTCCCGATCTGTACCGTGAGTCATGAATTTCAACAGCCCTTTGGCGGACACCCCCTTGCAGTCTTTTCTTAACTCAGTTCATCTTCTCCTCCGGGACGAAAACAACCTTCAGCCAACACCGGCTCAAGACCCTACGTGATTTCGTGCCGGCTCCTGCGCAAGGCTGGGTGAGCTGCTTCCCTGTGCCGGGCTGCCCCCCAAGGGAGACCCCCGCTCAGGGACGTCACCTGCTGCTCCCCGTCTTCACTTGCCAGCGCTACTCCCGCCATCTTCTCTCCAGCCGGAGTGTCTGGCTTCTACCCTCTGTGTTTCCCCCAGGCTTGCAACTTCGTGAAGACACGGGGTAGGCAGGCAACGAAGAATTCTTTACCTACGGTGGCTTTTCCCTTATTTTGTATCCCGTCCGCAGTCCATTACGGTGCACATTTCACCTCTGTTTTCGTGTCGTTTTCTACTTGTTTCATATATGTTGTCGATGCACTTCCCCCCAACTAGTTCCTTAAGAGCACCAAGTCCTTTGCACCCTTGTGGTACCTACCGGAGCTCAATAAACGGGTCTTTTATTGCTATCGACCGCCAGAACTTATTGGCTTTAAGAAAAAAAAAGTAGGTTTTGTACTTTTTTCTCACTGTGAACCAGGAGGAGAAAATACTAGAAGGGAAGCCACGAAACTGTTATCTGTAGGAAAGATCCATCAGGAGGGCACTCTGCGGGCAGCCCCGCAGGGTCTCCCCATCCGCGGCGCAGGGACGCTCGGAGAGGACACTCGGCACCACGAGGCTCCCCCAGCTCACCTTCAGCCCAGCCGGGTCCTCCGCCACAGCCGTCTCACCGGGCCGCGACTCAAGTGACGCGTGCAGCTCATCGATGGCTTTACTTATGATTTTCCACGTGGCATGAGGGCCGTCTTGTTTCGTAGGGCCTGCGTACAGACAGGTGGTATCTAAAGATGTCACAGGTGCTCCAACTGGCACTTTACGATTGGGGGGGGTCAGAGGGAGGGGCAAGCAGACTCCCCCGCTGAGTACAGAGCCCAACACAGGGCTTGATCTCACGACCCTGAGATCACAACCTGAGGCGAAATCAAGAGTCGGACGCTTCACCGACTGAGCCACCCAGGCGCCCGAAACAAGTACAGTTTCTGTTCCTTTTTAGGCTGGCCTCAGCTGTATCCGGCACTGAGTCTATTTCTTACCTCTGTTAACTATGGCTCTTCCACCTTCCCCCTTTCTTCCTTTCTCTGCTTCCTTGCTTCTCTCCTTTCCCTTTCTAGATCTCTAGCAGTCCTCAGCTGGGAGAAAACTGAGTTAGTTTGCCCAGGTGCTGCCAGCCAGCCTGACCAGTGAGCTCAAGTCCCGTCTCCTGACAGCAAACTGACCCATCCTAGGACATGTGATCTTTATTTGCAGTGACTTCTGAGCCATCGTGTTTGGGAAAGTTCAGGACGGAAACTCATTTAAATAGGGTGTCACTGCTCTCGGCGGGCCTTTGGTCATCAGCTTGACTTCTGTCGCTTCTCTGCTCTGCCTTAACACACGCACAGGGGCAAATGTGCCCGCTGGTCTGCCTCCCTCATCGTGGTGTAAGTCTGAGTTTTCCTTCACAAACATTTCCGAGAGATTCCCACGTGCCGGCCCCTGGGCTGACTGATCACGGCCCGCGAACAAGGTCAGTGAGCAAGGCAGGCACAGCAGTCTAAACAAACACTGTGCAAAGCTCAGCTGAGCATCCCAGTCTCTATCAGACGGGCAACTTACAACTCCAGAATGGCTTCTCCTTCACATGGCCATGGAGACATCTCCCGGGCAGCATTTAACTTGTAGGGGCAGCTAGTCACACCAGGGCCTGGCCCTTGGAGCTTACCTCCAAAGCACCAACCGGATTCCCCAGCAGCTCCCGGGCAGGCAGCCCTCAGTCCCTGAGAACCCAGAGACTGCAGACCCTGACCCTGCAGGGGTTGGGCAGGCACCAAGTGAGGGGGGTCAGTGGTAGTTTTGGTGGAGTTTCTCTGTTGCAGTCCTGGAGTGTTACTCTTCTCATTAGTGTCTGCTCAAAAAAAACAAGGACAGAACAGGCTACAGTTCAGGAAAGCAAAGGAACTGTATGTGTGAGAGGAGGTCAAGAGAAGTTGGGATCACTACCACTCCAACGAGCTGGGGAAGACCTCAGGAGCACAGCACTGAAAATTCCTTAAATGATGGGAAAGAGTTGAGTCCACAGGAAATGAAGGAAGTTTTTATAAAACACAAGTGTAATTTTAAAAAGCTCAGAAGTAGATAATCAAATGGAAAGGTGCATGAATCAACATATTCTTTATCGTAAGGGCTTCCCGAATGTCTGTTGTAAAGTTCCTGTGAACCCCGAGTTCTGCGGGCCATTTTACCTGGCTCTGGGGAGAGGGCAAGAGCACCAAGGGCTTCCTCCAACTCCTGAATTTGCTTGAGCAACTTCTGACCCTTGTCTGGAAGAGCCTGGATGTCCACCGACTTCAGTGTGCTCTGAAAAACAGATCCTCTAAGATGATCTCTCGTCCCAAGTTGTTAGAAAGACAGTTTCAGATTAAAGTAGCCTAAGATGTGAAAACTCTGAAATTAGGGTCCTTTAAGTATATGTGTGAAAACCAGGGTTTGTTTTGTTTTGTTTTTTTGCAGATTTTATTTATTTATTGGACAGAGAGAGAGACAGCCAGAGAGAGAGGGAACACTAGCAGGGGGAGTGGGAGAGGAAGAAGCAGGCTCCCAGCGGAGGAGCCTGATACGGGGCTTGATCCCATAACGCCAGGATCACGCCCTGAGCCAGAGGCAGACACTTAACAACTGAGCCACCCAGGCGCCCCTGTTTTGTTTTGTTTTTTTTTTAAACCCAACTGATTTACCCACCCTGAAAATATAAACCCAGGGAAAGACAGAACCTAAATATCTACCTACAAGACCTTTCTCACGTTGACATATTTCACTTGCTTGTGGCCCCCAGCAAGCAATGCTCTGCACTTAAAAACAAAGCACACAGCAGGTCAGTAGTTACCTTCTTTTGCTTCAGTTGTGTTGTGAGGTACACACGCTGGGCTGCTGGGTCCGAAGGCTCTACCTTCCTGGAAACACCTGAGGCAGGAGATGCTTTTCTTTGCACGCTTTGACCAGAGAATGGAAGGTTCCCCACCTTCCGGGAGTCCAGAGTTGAGTCAAAGAACAAGGGAGGCTTAGAGGAACCGAGAGCAGCATTATTCTGCTCACGGTCACCATGGCTGGAGGCCGCTTGTGGCCTCTGCCCCAGGGAGCGGCCCGTGCCCGGTGGTGCACACGTCGAGGCTGGTCCCGGAGCAGGGCCGTCCCCAGGCTCCGACTGCCGGGTGGTCTGCGAGCTCGGGTCGTCCCTTGCCTTTGTTTCTCCTGCCTCCTGGCTCTTGGGGTGCTCTTTGCTCACGTGTTCCCCTTTCCGGGCCTTGCTCACTGGGTTCTGACTATGAATAATTCCAGGCAAAGGCTTGGTTTCCTTTTCCCTCAGAGGCTCTGATTTTTTTTGGACACGATGACTCTCAACGTCCGATTTCTCCTGAAGAGGCCCAGATGGTTTTCCCTGCTCCTCACCACGGCACTGCTTGGATTTAACCTCAGAAAGGTTTCTTGTGTGCGTCCCTTCAGTCTCCTTTGCTTCACACTGAAACTCTGTCTTCTCTCGCTGCTGCTCTTGAGGTATAGATGGTTTTTTCTTTACCTCCAGGCCAGATGAGAGATCTTGCTTCATCCGGCAGTTGGATTCGGGCTTCCGTTCCTTCTTTTGATCCAAGAGCACATCTCCCTTGTCCTTTTGCTTCTTATCAGCCATCTTCTCCTCACCTTCGCCTTTGGTGAACTGTTTCCAGAGGGACGGTTCTTGATTCTTGTCCAGTACCTTGAACGGGTTTCTCTGCTGGGTGGAAAGATAATGAAGAGGCTCAGAGGCATGGTGAGACTTGCTGGTTACAGAATGTTCTTTGGAACGAGGCTCCTAAAAGACAAAGAAAATAATTTTAATATATTATATATTAATGCGAGCATCATATTTAGAATGCATTTTTTCCAGAGGAAATGGAAACAGTAGTCCAATATTTCGGAACATTCCTGGGACTGTTTCTGCCTCTTGGAAAGACTACGTGCCTAACTCACAGAGTATTAGTTTCTGAACAGTCACTTTCAATGCTCGGCTCCTCTGTCTGTGACCACTGCTTTCCCGGGCCTCAAGGTCAAGTAGTGACCAAATCAAGTGCTTCTGCAGTTGTAATAGCCACAATGTATACCTTTCACAAAAAATTATTCTCTCGAGATGACTTTATCCCCAAACATATACAATGTCCTATGCTTGCTTTGAGCTTGGCTTTAGGAAGGTTTCAGTGTAGGAATCCCGAGTCACAAGTCTGAGCTACACCTCGACCAATGGAAGTCTCACTGCTTCCCTGCGCCAAGCCCCCTTATGCACTGGGCATCTGTCGGTCTCTCACCGTCTCGGAGTTTACGAATGACACCTCGTTTATACCAACATCAAGGAGATACCAATCTCTAAAAAGATGAAGTCAGTCATGTAAATCAAATTTTTTCCTAAATAGAACAGTGACTATATTTAAGACCTTGAAAAATATTTAAGTGAAATAGGAGGCAAATAATTAAATCTCCACTATAACCAAACAGTCCTTTGAAGACAGGAGCGATTCCTACCTGCCATGGGATACTTCCGCACCACTGCTTCCCCGCCGCCTTACTTCTAAGGCACTGGAAGAACAATCTAATGAAGTATAAAAAACAAGCAATCAAGGCTGTGGAAATCCATTACAACAAGATAAACTTCTTTTTCATCCAAGAAAACATCTTGCAACTATTTGACACAAGTTTTGGAAGGTCACTTGAAACCAATTACTCCTATATTTACATTTAAAAATTCTCTACTGCACGGTGTTATGTATAAGGGCTAAGAAGTGAAAGAAAAGAGGTGTCATGGACACCAAGATGTAAACAGGTTTATTCTTTTTACGCTGCACAGGACTAAAACAGAAAGATGATCAGCAGTGGGTGCTAAAATCAGAAAAAGAGATAACCAGACATTAGGTATCCCCGATGGGAAACCATGATACGACCTATACAGTAAACAAAACAAAACTAAGCCAAACCAAAACAAACAAAAACAAACCCGGATCAGGTCAAACCCCCAGATTCAATTACCAATTTACGGGAAATACAAACAACAGGAACACACAGAGCTCAGCCACGGGGATGTGATCTGTAAAATCTTGACAGTGAGAAATGCTCTATGACGAACAACTGCCTTCCTTCCAAAAATAAATTACAAGGGAGAAAAACAACGGAGAGAGAATTCCAGAGACTTCAAAGACATATCAATCAATTGCAACTGTGAGCTTTATTTATTGATTTAAACAAATAAACAGAAATTATTAAAAATAAATTACTTAGGACATCTACGAAGGTCCTGGAAATCTGCACTCCAACTGGTTAAAAAGAGAGAAAGAATCCCTATCTCTTAGAGCCATTCACTGAAACGTTTACAGAAGAAATGATGGTATCTGGGATCTGTTCCAAAATATGGCAGGAGCTGGGCGGTGGAAGCAGTTAGAGTACACACGGAACAAAACTGGCATGAGCTGGTAATGGTTGAAGCTCATACGCTTCACTATTCTATCTTGCCTACTTGTATATATTTGCAATTTCCCATTAAAAAAAAAAAGATTGTTATTCAGACATACAACCCTATACAAAGATGGTCCCCGCACCAGTAAACACAGCCTACACACCCACTACACAGAAATGGTTACGCTGCTCCATTCACAAACGAAACCACACACATGCTCTCCGGCACCCCAAATTTTGCATGGGATTCTCCCTCTATCCAAAGGATGTCCTCCTTATCCCTATCTGCCTACCACTTCCCCCATCACCAGTTGGCAAAGTCCTACATGTCCCTCAATGTCCAGTTCAAGCCATACCTCCTCTTTAGCAAGGTTTTCCCACATTTCCTTCCCTGTTCATTCACTGTATTGTTTCTGTATTTCTGTTGCATTTAGTTGTATTACACTCATATCTGCCTATCTACCTGACTATATTTTCAGCAACTGGAAGGCTATAATCATATGTGATCTCTTTATTCCCAACTATGCTTTGCCTTTTGTACATAATTGTTAATCACGGAATTAAATAGAGCCAGCTGATTTTTTCCTTACCCAAAATGATTCCTCAAACGCATTTAATAATCAAAGAAGAGCTTTCAAATACCATTTTACTTAATTGTTTAACTAGGTAATAAACTCAACCAGAAAGTATAAAACGGCCATGAAAAGGATCCTCTCACAGTACCCTACATGCCCAGTTCCCATCTCTTCCAAGTACTGATTCCTATTAGCTTTCTGTTTACCTTTCCAGAGATTTTTTAAATGTATATTCAGATCAATACAAATATATGAATCTTAATTTCTTCTTCCACACAAATGGATAGCATAGTATACATACTACTAAATACCTTGCCTTTTTTTTTTTTAACAATGTCTTCAAGATTTTTCTAGAAGAACATATAAAGGGGATGTGTGTGTGTGTGTGTGTGTGTATATATATATTTTTCCCCCCTACAGCTGCACAGTTTCCCACTATCTAGAATTCCATTATTAATTTAACCAGAACGCTCCTGATAGACAGTTTGGTTGTTTCCAATGTTGTGCTACTAAAACAATGTCACAATGAATCCTAATACATCTGTAGGGTAACTCCTTATTTCTCATATTGTATACTACGGCCTTCTCAGTTTTTCCTGATCAATTACCTTCTAGATTTTACTTACTGCTGTTGTCGAGCTCATTAAGTTCCATTTTTACCTACATTAATCCTTTCTTTCAGTTTAATTTTTTGCTCTTTTTCTAACTTCTTAAATTAGTCCCATGATATACAACGTGAATCATGACAGTCTGAGTCCTAATTCAAAATCCCCTGAGTCATTATCTCACCTGGACATTTAAGCAAAGATTAGCCTCAAATGAACACGTTTCCATAAAAGTCAAACTAAAAAGAAAATAGGTTCAGCCCTTCTCATACAAAGTCACAATTCTCCCATTCAAACCCACAATTTTCTGAAAAAAATTTACTCGTCTCTTTAGTTTTTCTCACTGCAATAAGATATTATATTGAACACGTGTAATAAAATTTCTGAAATGCTTCGAATGCGAAACAATTCAAAGTATTGGCAACTATTAGGCCATACCACTCCTTATAAAAGCAAATCAAGAATAAATTGCTGCTGTTTCAAGTGTATCAAGCACCTGAAATCTTCACCGACAAGAACATTTCATAAATCATATCTATTTGAAAGCCCAAGCCACTGCAGACTTTCAAAAGGGCAGGACTTGGAGACCAAGAAAGGAGAAAACAACGCATCTACCATGCAATTACTAAGCATCTACTATGTTCTAGCCACGGTGCTAAAAATGCTTGTACTTGTATTTTTATTAAAACCAATCTGGGTGGGCTTCTCTGTTTTTAGGATAAAGAGTTTGTTATGTTTATTAAATTGCAAATCAACAGAGAAAGCAATGGAAATACATTCTTAGAGAAAGCAAATATTGATTCCGCTATGAAGAACAGCGTACTTTCTGCAGTATGTTCATTATTTTCCAGGACATAAGTAATAAACAATAATGATAAACACTAGAGGAAGCCAGACCTCTTCAATGCTTCACGAGAAGGCATATCCTCCCTTCTGCCTGAAGGCTGATTGTCCAACCCAGACTTACACTGTCAGGCATGTTCACTTCAGCCAGGCCCGGATTCTCTCCAGCTCCAGAATCATCCTCCCTTGGTCTGAATCCCAGCCTTAGTACATAATTAGCTCTGAATCCTCAGATACCTCATGGAGATATCTGTGCCAGTTTCCTTGCCTCTAAAATGGCCACAAAAAAAAAAAAAGGAAAAAGTACCTACCTCGTATGATCACTGTGAAGACTACATGCATTGATACATGTAAAGATAAGGTTCGGATCAACGCCTGACTCATCAAGGGCTTGCTAAGCAATAACAATCTTAGTTCACTCTCTGACCCTCTTGCTTATTCCTATATCCACACTTCCGCTTATAGCCCCCAAATATTCCTTATCTTTTATATAATGTATCCAAATTTTAAAGGTCATTCAAGGACAAGCTCATGTCTCAACTCCTACACTTTCTCAGTAACTTGCACCAACATTTACCCCTTACTGCGGGTCTCACGAGATCACAGAAGCGCCTGCATTTGAACCCATCCAATTTGGTGCTACGACATGTAGATCGTGCTGGCCGCCAGCCTTCGTGTGTAGGACTGCTCCCCCAGTGGTGTCAGAGCTCCTTAGAATACAGGTTCCCTTGTTTATATGTGCCAGCACTAGAGAAACACAAAGCTGGATTTCTACCGCATCCTCTTACATTGAAATTCAGGATGGAACAAATACATAAATGTAAAAAATGCAACTGTACATGTTCTGGGGAGAAAAAGAGAGACGAATTTTTTTTTTTAATCCTAACGTGAAGGAGGCTTTTCTAAGTGGGACCTAAAGCCCTGCAGCTGAGAGGTAAAAGATTTAAATTCTGGCCACGTGAAAGTTTTAAACTTCCCCCTGAGGGGGCCACTGAGGAACAGCCCTGGAAAAAAAAAGTTCTAAACTTTCATATGGTAAAACTACCATTAGCAAAATTATAAGACAAAAGGCAAAGTGGGAAAAGTAATTGTGACCCATATTACAAAGAGCTAATATCCTTCACGTACAAGGATCCCTTCCATTGCGCAGCACAGTGCGTGACACTCCACAGCATAGATACTGGACAGGATGTACTAGCTTTATTGAGGGGGCCTTTTAGGGGCGGGAGGACCTGAGGTGCTTGTGCACGGGCCTGGCTTATACCCAAATTTCTCCCTGTCAACTGCCCAGAAAATCATCACTGGGCTCTATCATCTGCCCCCCATTTTTACCCAATAACCAACCACACAAGCAGTCTGCTAGACATGCAAAGATTCAAGTGTTATTAAAAATAAAATATTCTGAACATCCCACAACGACCAGTTATTTAAAGAACTAAAACTTGTTTTACTTCGTTATAGATAAAAGAATACTTTCATCTACTTTGATTCTCTATTCTTGAGAAGTTGGAAGACAAAGGAGAGGACGGGGGAACGGGAGGGGAGCAAACAGGAACTCAGGAAGCTCAATGACAACGTCCAACATTTGTGAACCAAGGTGTGTGTGCCCCATTATTCAAGTCAAGGCAAGAGTTCTTCCCTCTGGTTCTAGTGAGTGACTGTTCAGTGTCCCTAAACAGAGGGCCAAGGCTGAGGGCCAGTCAAATGCTGGTGAGGAGCACCACCTGGTGTTTAAGTTCCAGAATTGCACACAAATGCACCCACGTGCCAAGGGATGAAAAATGGGCATCTCGGCCCCCCCGGGGCTTACACCTCCTTCCCATGACTCTGCTGCACCTGTCTCCTAGTCTGGTTATGCTTTAAACATACTGGAATTAAGTCAAAGATGTAAAGTACTTTAAGTTCGGTTTTCATTAGAAAACATTATATTCCCTGAGGTCATTCTCCAGAGTACAGGGGTTCTGGCTAAATGCCGTTACTATCTGCTAAGGAAGTCGTCTACTGGTGTACCTAATTCTGTTAAAATTTTCAGTCTGTACTACCTATCAGGGTACTTGTTTGTTTTTTGTTTTTTATTTATTGTGTGTTGTGTAACTATTTTATTTGTCTTAAAACAACCTTTTTAAACCTCCAGTAATTACCTTCTAGTAATAATGTTCTAGACTTGGGCTAAAGGAAAAACATTTGCATACTTTACTTTTCTATTTTATTTATTTTTTTATGGGGGGGGAGGGGGAGAGGGAGACAGAGAATCTTAAGCAGGCCCCACGCCTAGGGAGAAGCTCAACGCAGGGCTCGATCTCACGACTGGGAGATCATGACCTGAGCCAAAATCAAGAGTCGGACGCTTAACCAAATGAGCCCCCCAGGTGTCCCTTTACTTTTCTATTTTAAAATAATGATCAGCTCTCAGCCTCATCTACCTAGTATAAAGAATGTTCATGAGAAATTCTCCAAATTCCATCTTGAGCCTAGACCTTTCTTTGGAGCTGCACTCACTTTTCTAGCTGGTTTCATATATACATAAGACGTGATTAGTTCAAAGCTGTCTGTGTTGGCCACACATCCCAATCCTCTATTGATGTTACCTTTCTTTCCCTGTCTTGCTTAATGGTGAACTCATTACCCGTAAATCCAAACTTAACAACCATTGACTGAGTGCTGACAGCGAACCAAACGCCACACCCCATGCACTATACCCATGACCTCACCGAATCCTCACAATCCAGGGAAGTGGGGACTGTGAGGAACCCTATTCCTGAGGGGAAAATGAGGGAGAAAGGCACATGATTAAATGCCCTACCAAAAAACTGTCTTACTGATTTTCTTTCAGGAAGTTTTCTGCAATCTAAGTGCATCCAACCCCACTGCCAATGCATCAATCCAAGCACACCTTTCACGAGACTGAAGTGGGTACATCTAGAATCTGCTAGACTGAGGTTTGCATCCCAGCAATGCCACTTGACAACCCTGGGACCTGCTTCCTTTCCCAGACCTCTCCCAATGTTAGTTGCCTCATCATCCTATCATAGAAGAGTCTATGGCGGTAAGCGCCCCTAACGTCAGCTCTTCCCAAAAAGATCCATACAGACTCAGTGTAACACCAATAAGGTTTTCTAAGGAAATTTAGAAGTTGATGATACATTTTATATGCAAATGACCCAGAAGAGCCAATCTTGAAAAAAGAAGAATGTTAAGACTCACACTATCTTATCTGATTGTATCAAGACAGGCAAAAGGACCAGCAGAACAGATTAGCAAGTTCAAACAACAGATCCATAACATGGTAGTCACCGATTTTTTACAGAGTGCCAAGCATTTCCATGGGGAAAGAAAAGTCTTTCAAAACAGTGCTAAGACAACTGAAAAACATTCATTCAGTAATATACGGAAAAATAAATGAACTACTCCTGTCTCATAAGAGACCCAAAATTAAGTTGAAGTAGGTGACAGACTAAACAGAAAAGCCATCAAGAAAACAAACTATAAAACCTCTAGAAGAAACCCTCGGAGAAATTTGTGATCTTCCGGCAGGCGAAGATTTCTTAGAATGTTTTCAGAGAAAACATAAAGCGCAAAGCACAAAAATATGATAAACTGGACTCTATAAAAACTAAAAACTTCTGCTTTTCAAAAGAGTTAAGAAAATGAAAACCAAACACTTGGAGAAAATATTCATTATATATGTATTTGCCAAAGTACTTGTACAGGAAATATGTAAAGAACTCTTCCAATTCAATAATAAAAAGACAACACAATTTTTAAAATAGGCAAAAATCCCCCAAAGTTACACTTTATGATTCCATTGATGTAACATTTCTGAAATGACAAATTTTAGAAATGGACATCAGATTCCTGGTTGCAAGAGATGAGGTGGAGGGAGTCAGGGTAGAGGAATTCAGTGGCGAAGGAACTGTCCCATATCTTGACTGTGATGGTACATACAAAAAATCTACACATTAACTATAGAACTAAATCTATACACACACACATCAGTACAAGGAAAACTGTTTTCACAAATAAGATCAATGGACAGAATCGATAACCTGATTGTAATATTATATACTATTTATATACACTTTGCAAAATGTTCCCATTAGGTAAAGTCTACAGGGGATCTTTTTGTACTATTTCTTATAAATGCATGAGAATCTACAATTACCTCAATAAAATTTTCAATGAAAGAAATGGGCAAAAGATTTAAACAGATACTTCACCAAAGAAGATACACAGATGACAAATAAGCACAAGAAACTGATACTCACAAAATGGAATTCGACTCAGCAATAATGATGAATTACTGATACACACAACCACAGGGATGAATTTCACAGATACTGTTACATAAAAGAAGCCAGACATAAACGAAGGAATCAAAACAGTGGTTGCCTACGGTGGAAGGGGAGGATTAACTAGAAGGGGGTCCAATGGCACTTAATGGGATAACAGAAATATTTCTGTATTTGACTGAGGCTTGGTTATATCAATTTCTCAAACTCAACTGCTGAACACTTAAAATCTATGCATCCTACTGTACCCACAACTCAAATAAGAAAAAGAGCAATATAGGCAATATTCAGCTATGTACAAATTGTGAAGATGGTACTGAAATGCCAATATCGGGGGTGGGAGGATTGATCTAGAATATATAAATTCTGAACTGCACAGAATATCATATAATGACCATCATATCTGGCCCCTCCCTTCCTGGTTAGCCTTATCTTCTGAAATCTCTACTCAAACACATGCTAAATTATTACCAAACCAATGCTCGCAATTCCTGGTTATTTCCTAACTCTATATCCTAAGGCAGGGTATTGATCTGTTAAATAGGACCCTTTTCTTGCCCCTACTGAATTCCTACTTACCTTTCAATACTCATGACAAATATCACCTGCCACCTATATAGATTTCCCTGCCTTACCTCTGAGTTTTCCTAAAAAAGGGTAACCAACATTTATTGAGTGCTTAACATACTTTAGACATTTTTAGACATTACTTCATTCTATTACTAGAATGTAAAAGTTGACAAGTCACGGCAAGTTAATGACTGTTGGTGGGCCGATGTTACTGGCTCCTGAAGAGCTGGAGAGGGAGGAAGGTAGAGCCGTTGATCTGAAATTAACCAGATTCGCAAATTAACCAGTTGCTCAGCAGTGAGGGAGGGACAGCTCAGAAGGCATTCAATACATACAGAAATCCTCTTTGTTAAAAATGATTTTTACAGAAGAGTCAATCCTAGGAAAACACACCTGGCTGTAACTCTTCCAGGCAAAGAAAGAAGCAAACACACTTAGATGTTCCTTTTGGACACTTACCTATATTCTTCCTTGCCTGGCGGTAGAAGCAAACCCTGAAGCCCTACCACACAGTCCTCATGCAATAAACAATGAGAAACAGGAATACTAGAGGGGAGAAAAAAAAGGAAATTTTGTTTTAGGAGACAACAGAAATCAACCGTCTAAAATTAAATGCAAACTATGGGTTTTATTTATGTATTTGTTTATTTTTGAGAGACAGAGAGAGTGCGCATGCACGCACGCACACAGGTGATGGGGGAGGCAGCGGCAAAGAGAGAGAGAGTCTCAAGCAGGCTCATGCCCAGTGCCAAGCTGACTCGGGACTCAATCACATGACCCTGAGATCATGACCCGAGCCAAAATCAATAGCCCAAGGCTTAACCGACTAAACCACCCAAGCGCCCCTAGTTTGTAAACCCCATACATATGTACATCTATGTGCATTCCTCTGGGGAAAGGCTCCGCAGCTTTCATTTTTTTTCCCACTCCCCTCAAAGACAGGATGACAATAAATACGCCTTTTTCCTGATGACTCAAAAGCTCAAAACTATACTGTGTTCTGCGACCTCTTCATTGTGAGATCCCCCAGGAACGGCTGAAGTATCTAAGACTGGCTGTGAATCTTCCCCAAGTTCTTCCATTATCCTCTCTCCCATAACAATCTGTTTAGGAGCAGGCTCTCCTAACCTGCTTCATGTCTGGCTTAAGTCTTTTTAACTCTCTTTTCCAACTTATAATGAGAATGTATATATGACACATGAGGCTACATAGTTTTGAGTGGAGATCTAAAGTACTCTCACATGACCTGTGGCGCTTGTTTCTTCCCTTGTTTTGCATATATCCTGGTTACCAGATATATCCCAAATCAGTCACGTTTCTCATATAACTGTAATCAAGTCAAATATTATATTGTACTAGTTTGATAGCAGTATTCCATATAACGGTTTGTTTCTTTTTCTTTTTTAACGATTTTATTTTCAAGTAACCTTGACACCCAACATGGGCTCTAACTCACAACCCCTAGATCCCATGCTCCACCAGCTGAGCCAGCCAGGCGCCCCAAAGGTATTTTTTTTTTAACATAAAACTGAATCTTATGCTACGTTAATGCTTATTTCCTATAAATCTGAACATGCTTCCATGTTTCATGAAACTTAAGCTAGGTACAGAACCTAAGAAACTCAGTACAGAAATTACAAATAAATAGTAAATCCTGCTTAATGATATGTTGTTGATTGCTTAACTGGCTTGTCCCCTATCTTAAGATTTGGCACTGCTTTTCTCAAAAGCATTTCAGATTTAACTAAACTGGATAATTTCTTTCCGATAAAAGGACAACTTACTAGAGGGCTAAGAAAGTATTTCCTCTAAAAACTTATTTGCCAATCTGAAAACAGATACAAACTCTTTCACTTAGCTTCAAAGCACAACAAAGACACAAATCATCTAAATCACGTAAGGGAAACATAAGTTAATATATACATCTTAAAAAATACTTTATTTTCTAGTATTGATATCCACTTTGGGCCTTACATGAGATGGAGAAAATTTATGTTTCTCTACCAAATTAATTAGAGAGCAGGAAAAAATGTTTAATGTGATAAGGTTTAAAAATTCATATAGGCTGTGGACCTTATTAACACTTTATGACAATAGTATTAACTTTTCTCACTTTAAGAAGCTGCTTAACATTTCTGGGTCTCAGGTTCCAATTTTGTAAAACCAGAATGCCGGTCAGGTATCTGATTTTCTTTCAGCGTTAATCCCTAACGTAACCTGTTTCTTTGGATTATCAATCTCACACTTTAAATACAAAGAATCTTTTTTTTTCTTTTTTTAGATAGAGAGAGGGCACAAGGGGGTGGGAGGCAGAAAGAGAGAATCTTAAGCAGGTTCCATACCCAGTGGGCAGCCCCAAGCAGGGCTCGATCTCAGGTCCCTAAGGTCATGACCCCAGGGGAAATTAAGAATCAGATGCTTAACCAGCTGAGCCACTCAGTCGCCCCCAGAGAATCCTATTTAAAAAAGGAGTTGATAATCTGACCACCCCCAAGTTTTAACTTCAGACATTTAAAAACAAGTTCGGCCTGAAACTAGTGCAAAACGGGGACCAATTATTTTCTACTATGTCTGCATGTCCTCACTTAGCTGGGAGAGGCAATGTCTGAGCAGAAGTCCTGACAAGCAAGAAGAAACCCAGAGCTGGAAAGGACCATAAGGTTCCAGATGTAGTTGACCCTCCATTTTACAGGTGGGCGAAACGGAGGCCCAGAGAGGGTGAGTAAGCTGCCCAGGGCCAAACAAGCAGGAACGGAGCGCCTCCTAAACACGCTACGCTGCCCTGGGATCACCAACTTCTTAAAAGCCCTGGCTGCACAGACCAGGGTCCCCACCTCTCCTAGTGCCTGTGGCGCTGGGCGGAGGGGAGCTAGCGCTGGCAGACAGTCCTGCCCAGCTCGAGACTTACTCGGCTGCAAGCACGAAGCTGCAGGTGTTAGCCGGGCACACATAGAAGCTCTTTCCTTTATTCGGGCCATCGCGGACGCCGGTCTTAAGAAAGCAGACGATCCCTGAAGAGAGGAGGTTGACAACGATTACGTCAAGCTAGACTGACAGACCCCGGGGGCCCCTAAAAGAGGCGGACCCCTTACCGTGCTCGGAACACTTAACTGCTTCCATGAGCGTTCTAGTCTCCAATTCCACGGAACCCGCCCCCAATGCCTGCTTCCGTCTTTTATTCCACCCGCCTCGCTCAGGAGCCAATCAGCATCGATCTTCTGCAGGCTCAACCCCCATAATTCACCGCGCGGGGCCTTAACCCGCCAACCCCGCGGGCGCCCTGAATTTAAATAGTGGGGCGTGGCTGAAGTTGCCGGGGCATTTTGGAGGGTGGCTGGGCGTTTTGGGCCAGGGGCTTTCCGGGGGCGGGGCTTCTCTTGGCTGGTGCTGGGAGCGGAAAGGACGAAGCTGTGTCCGGGGGAGACTCCAGCTTATAATTGAGACCAAGAGGCGGCCCTAGAGGGAGCACGCGTTGCAACTACACAGGGGAGCTCTGCGAGGAAGGCACCCTTCTGCTGGTGGGCTACGGCGCCCGGAGCTTCGCGGTGGTCTCCGACCCGGGGCCTGGGCGCGGTCCCGGGGGAGGGGAGGCCGGGAGAAGCTGCTGCCCCGAGAGGAGCCTGTGAACTTGCAGGGCTGGGGCGCGGTGGTGTGCGGGCTCCTGGGCGCGTAAGCTGCGCGGTAACCCGAAAAGTCTGGGGGAGAGCAGGCACAAAGCCTTCTGTTGCACCCCCTCCAGCAATCCTTTTAACTTTGCATTGCGCTTTAGACTTAGAGTGCTCACACACCCACGTCTCTCTTGACTCGGCAGCCCGGTGAGATGGGCAACATGATATGGAAGACCCCGAGGTTCATAGAAATTTGAGTGACTCAACCAAGGTCACGGAATGAGTGAGTGGGCGATCCACGGACAGGTGCCCCGGGGACTGCGCAGCTGCTTCCTGTGGACTGAATGTTCTCTAGGCCCTCTTTATGCAGGAACCCTGAGTTGGAGAAGTCAAAGTGGAAACAGCAGGGAAGAAATAGATAACCTTTGATGAAAGCTACTCTGTATATTTTGTATTGTCAAACTTGTCCTATTAGTATGCTTTTGTAATGTTAAACGAGGCTGAAGTTAAAGAAAAGAAAGGGAACTATTTGAAATGGTAATCAGAGCTATTAGCAAAAAGGGAGGAATAGAAATCAGAGACATATTGCAATAGAGATGGATTCATATTACAGCTATTGAGAACCATATGCCCGGACATATGGTGTGACACATGCAACTGTTCTTATGGGACAGTAGGACAGAAAATCTGTAATGTCTAGGAAATCCAGGTTATATGATAAATGTAAGTTGGGGGGGGAGACGGGAGGCAGGGGCTTCACAGGAGGGGAGACAAACCTGAGGTATCATTGTTAATTAAACAAGTACTTATTAAGTAGCTTTTTGTTTATCCAGTGTGAACGAGGTGCTCAAGAAATACAGAATTCATTTATTAACACACAAGGTTTGAAACAATTATTCTAACCACAAGGAACTTCATATATGAAGGAGGCTGAGTTAGCACACATCAAACACTTAAATAACAAAGTAAAATAGAATTTCAATGTCAAGATGAGTTAGTAAACACTGTAAGTCTAGATAAAGGTGGGTTTGGAAGCAAAGTGGAGGTAGTTTATACATAACCGCCTCTCTGAAACACCTATCGATAAACTTAGAAATACGGCAGGAACAAAAAAACAAATAATAAATAGAGGCATTTTCCTTGTACCCAGATTATAATTCTTTCATTGAGAGATTTTTGTGTGTATATCTACCGGATGCTGTATTGGGAGAAGTAGACCGTGAGTACTAGAGCTGCAGGATGGGGAGCATGGTAATTTAATTATTTCTTGAATAGATAAGCTTTTGGAAACAAATAAGACAAAATCAGGGCCTCCTAAAAAGCCCATTAAAGGAGCTCTTCCTCTGCAGGATCTAAGGCAATGTCTCAGATCCAACCCCATGTAAGTATGCACAGCCCAATTACAGAAAGGAGGGATATTTCTGCCATAAATTTGGGATATGCGAGATCAAAATGTTCAGGCTCCAGGCGGTTTATCCCACCTAACCATATTTATGAGAGTGAGAAAACAAACAAGGTGGTCCTTGGGTGAAAGGTGGCCATAATATAAGGAATGAGGCATAAGCTATAAGGAATTATATAACATATGCTTTTCAAAATATACATTAGTGTACATGTATTAACTTTTATTCTTAATTTATGTTTAATTTATATTCTAATTAGCCTGCAGACCCCTGAAGAGAATGTGTTTCATTGACCTCTATTTTGAGTAAAGTTTGAGAGTTTTTTTTTTAAAGAAGTTTTTTTTTTTAAGATTTTATTTATTTATTGGGGCGCCTGGGTGGCTCAGTCGTTGAGCATCTGCCTTGGGCTCAGGTCATGATCCCGGGGTCCTGGGATCCAGCCCTGCATAGGGCTCCCTGCTCAGCTTCTCCCTCTCCCACTCCCCCTCCTTGTGTTCCCTCTCTCGCTTTGTCTCTCTCTGTCAAATAAATCTTAAAAAAAAAAAGATTTTATTTATTTATTTGTCAGAGAGAGAGCACAAGCAGGGAAAGCAGAAGGCAGAGGGAGAAACAGGCTGCCTGATGGGGGACTCAGATCTCAGGACTCTGGGATCATGACCTGAGCCCTGAGCCGAAGGCAGACACCCAACCGACTGAGCCACCCAGGTGTCCTATAAAGTTGAGAGTTTTATTTTGTTTCCCTTTAAAGCTTAATTTGTTCAAAAGGAATACCTAGGCTAGGTTCTAAAGCTAGATGGTTTAAATCCATAGGGTAATGATCCAGTAAATTCTCCCTATGGGGCTGGTCAAATGCAAAGTATATGATGGAATTATTCTAAAATGAATTGTGGTAATGGCTGCATAACTGTATATGGTTACCGAGACTCGGACAACTGTATATGTTAGAGAATTTTATGGTATCTAAATTATCCCTCAATAAAGCTGTTAAAAACAAACAAAAACTCAATGTATGAGTCATGCCAGAATATCTGCCTGGAAAATAAAAGCTAAGGTCATCTCGATATTTTGACATCCTCAGGAAATAGAATGGGTGAGGGAGTAATATAGTAGACACTCATTAGTTTCAGATAGCGTGCTGGCTGGCATATATTAAACATGCCAGGCACCTGTAAGGAACTGGTGGTGAGAGGATCAGCTACAACAGTCATCCCTTGACGTCCTTGTCACTCTGTATTGTTTAAAAATAATCAGTGAGAGTGCCTGAGTGGCTTAGTCTGTTATGCGTCTGCCTTCAGCTCAGGTCATGATCTCAGGATCCTGGGATGGAGTCCCACATCAGGCTCCCTGCTCAGCTGGGGGTCTGCTCGTCCCTCTCCCCCTGCCCCTCGCCCTGCTCATGCACGCTCTCACTCTCTCTCTCTCTCAAATAAAATCTTTAAAAAAAAATCAGTGATCCCAAGTTATTTGTAAAATTCCAGCTTCTCTGCAGCCTTTGGCTTTACTCAGTATTTTAATAATTAAGTTGTTCAAATGTGTTTTTCCAATCAGTTGATAATTCTAAGAAATACATTTTGTTTTCTGAACTTCTGTCTTTCAGGGGTTTTGCTTAATCATTTTGGGGGTGGGGTGGGGAGAAGTAACTACTTCGAAATGTCAGATAAAGGATTTTTGCCCAGGAGGCACGTGATTATTGGTGGGAACCATTGCAGCCCACTATTTTCTGAAGAGTATTCTGAGTGTTTTTATGTCCATTTTCACATTTGGTTGTCACGCCGACCTTGGCAGTGAGTATTCTTTATCCCTTTTAAAGAGTAGAAGACTAAAGTTCAGAGTAGTTAGGAACTTATCCCAACGCCATGCTCCTAACTGCTATCTTACAGAGAGCCTCTGCTTGAACTTGGGGACCAGTTAGGGCCCACATATTAATCTTGTTTGGGCTCAAAGTCACAAAGCTCAGGGGCTGGAAGCTGTTTTTTGAGATTCCCAATCCAGTTCTTGCCACTACAGTATGTTTTTGAAGCGTTAATTATTCAGCGATCCATTCCGATATTTAACCTACACACAACCAGGCACTGAGGTATTTGTGGTATACAGACATGGCTCAACAAATTCAAGGTTAAAAAAAAAAAAAAAAAGCAAACCTAGTGGTGTCATTTTCTAGATGATCACGAGGTGGCGGCATTTGAACATAAACACAAGGCCCTCCTCTTCTATTTCATTCTTTTTGTTTAAGGATATGTAAGTGTAACTGGATTTCCTTTCATATTGTGCCTTTCAAAGATAGGACCATTTTAAACTCATCCTTTGACATAGGCACCTTCAGGATGATATTATGTTAAGGATAAATCTGGTTATCATTTGTAAAGCCAAGAGACTTAACAAATTCTTTTGTTGTACCATATTTCTTATTAGATGCCAAATTTCACTCGTCTTAAAATGCTGTCCCCAAAATGGTTCAGACTGCCCCTTCCTTCATCTACGTGTGTGTGTGTGTGTGTGTGTGTGTGTGTGTGTGTGTGTGTTTGGTCAGTGTACAATTCAATACTTTTTCAGTAAACTTATAAAGTTGTGCAGCCATCACCATAATCCAGTTTAAGAACGTTTCTATCACCCCCCACACTTCCCTCAAACCCACGCATAGTAATCCTAACACCCCCAGTACCAAGCAACCACTGATCTGCTGCCTGTCTTTATACGTCTGCCTTTTCTGGACATTTCATGTAAATGGAATATACAGCATGGAACCTACCGCCTCTGTCTTCATGAAGCACGATGCTTTTGAGGTTCCTCCAGATGTTGTAGCATGTATCCACCTTTTATTCTTTTTATTGCAGAAGAGTATTCCATTGTATTCACTCCTCAGCTGATAAGTATTGGGTTGTTTTCCCTTTGGGGTTGTTAGGAATAATGTTGTTATGAATATTAACAAGTGTTTGTGTGGACATTTGTTTTCATTCCGCTCAGGTACACGTTGATGGGTGGAATTTCTGGTCGTGCGGTAAATTTAGGTTTCACTTTTTAAGAAATTGCCCCACTGTTTTCCAAAGTGGCTGAAGCACTTTGAGTAGGGTATAAAGTTTCCAGCCTCCGCACATCCTCACCAACACTTGCTATTGACTGCCTTTTTTTTCATGATAGTCATTCTCCTACTTGTGAAGTGGGATCTCCTTTGGGTTTTAATTTGCATTTCCTGATGACTTTTGACGTTGAGCTCCTTTTCATGTGCTTATTAGCCATCCTCTTCCTCTTTTTCAGTGGTTTTGAAAGGCTTTTTCCTTTAAAGATTTGTATGGAACTTAAACTAAAACCTAAGTAAAAATGACATCAATCGTTATTAATCCAAGGAGATCAAAGAAAGAGTTATGGTTTGTATAATGTTAAGTAACACAATTACATATGCAATGATCATAGTCATGTGAAAAATGCTTAACTACAACAAACTATTAACTTTTATTTTTGAGAGAGAGAGAGAGAAAGAGAGAGAGAACCCTGAGCATGCACGGGATGAGGGCAGGGGCAGAGGGAGAGGAAATGAGAGAATCTTAATCAGGGTCCACAGCCAGCACAAAGGACTGCACGTGGGGCTCCACGCAGAGCTTGAAGCGGAATGAAGGTGGGGGGTGGGGAGTTGCTGAATCTCAGGACCCTAAAATCGTGACTTGAGCCGAAACCAAGAGTCAGATGCTTAACCAAATGAGCCACCCAGCTGCCCCACAACAATTAACTTTTAAAACTACATATTGTATGGTTCCATTCCCATGGCTCTGAGAGGTTGGGTTGGGAGATGGGTGCGATTTTATTTTGTGCAACTCACATGTGTTACCCTTAGGATTGAAAAAAAAATCCAAATGTCTTTCCATTCAAAGCAGAGGCATAGGAAAAAATGAGGGAATGACCCAAACAACAATCATGCTTATTTAAGATGGTAGGGTTATCGGTGGCTCTTTTATTTTTTTCCCATGTTTCTGTACAGCATGTGATGCTGTCAGCCTGTCGGCGGAAAAGCAGTTGGAGGACCCACATCTCCACACCTCTACCACTGCGCCTCTTAAAAACTCCTTCACTTCTCAGTCCTGCTGGCTGGTCCTGACCTTTCTATAGTCCTTTCTTTCTTTTATTGTCTTTTTTCCCTCCCATCCACTTTTTGGTATCTCACTTCAAACCTTATAGCAAGATAATCTTTTCCCCTATTCCCTTAATTCTATATGTTTTATTTTGCTTAATTCCAACCTTATCCTCAACCCAGATTCCAAATATCAATAGAAAGCAAGGACACTTCTCACTCATTCCCTAAAACCCTTGCCTCTTCACAAGTTACAGACACCCTAGTCTCAGGACCTCGGTGACTGTGCCCTGGTGTCACCGTGAGTTGCATTTCTTCAGGCACTAGGGTAGATTCCAGATTCTCAAGTGGAGAATGAAGAGTTCACTCTGAAGACTTTTGCCATGAAGTTTTGAGCCTCCCCAGGTGCTGGGATCTTCGGGCCTGAGCAAACTCTGGCAGAGTTCTGGCTGGCTCCGCGCCATCTCTTTGCCGAGTTAACCTAGGGGCTGGAGGAGAGCAGCCTCTGTTTTCTGCTGCTGTTCTTCTGTACTAGAATGGTCTTACAGAACTCATCAACCTTTTAAAAACATGAATCGATTCCCTTACTCTTTGCTTAAAACACTTCGACTCGGAAACTCTCCATTCAACTTAGAAAAAAAGTTTAAATGCTCATCCTGGCTCATGGAGGGCCCCATGTGACCTTGGCCCTGTCTGCTTCTCTCTCTCTCTCACCTTCTGCCCTTCTCCTCCCCGCCGCCTGTGTTCCAGCCATCCTGACCAGCTCTCCTTGCCTCACTGCGCCTGGCTTTGTCCTACCTTAAGGCTGTTGTTCATGTTGTGCTTTCTGCCTGGAACGTTTTCCTAGTTCTTTCAAAGCCTTAGACCCTAGGTCTTCAGGTCTCAGCTGAAGTATCCCCTCAGTGAGAGTTTCCATGACTACTTAATCTAAGGAGATCCTTCCTTGCTCTTCTCTGCCTCAGCACCTTGTTTGCGTTGTGCATAACATTTAGTTAGCTTGTTGCTGTTTCCTTGTTGATGGTCTGTCTCTTCCTCATAGATTATATACATAGGTGCCAAGAGAGCAGGGACTGGTTCCGTTTTGCTCACCACAGTATGTAGAAATTCAATACATATCTGCTAAGTGAAATAAACTAAACCACAGAGGGGAAGGGACCTAGAGCCACCTAGCTTGCCCACCCAATCCCCTCCCACATCATCCCTAATGGATTCAGCAAAGGAACTTTGGGTCACAGCAAATTCTCTATCAAAATGGCAGTTAGTTCTAATGTATATGGAGGAGGAATCTGTCTTTCCGTCCGAAGCTTCCGCTTACATATTATCTGGAGTTACGCATCATACACTTAATTCTTTTCAATGTCACTTCCAAATCTCTGAATGCAGCTCTCTCATCCTCCCCACATCTCCTCGTATTCCCAGTCCTCAGAGAGTCTGGTCCAATTGCTGCAATCATTTCTCTCCCCTCCGGACCCCCCTACCAGCACTTTTCAATGAATGTTTGCTTCATTTGAGGCATCGCCAATAGAATTCAATATGAAGAATCCTGTGGGATAATGATCTCCTTTATTTTAGATATGACCATGATACGCATGCAGTATAAAGCAGCAAAAAATTTCTCTCTCCTTTCTAACAAATATGTCACGCTAGTAATTCCTATCAAGTGTGCAATCAACCAGAACCACAGCTTTCATTTTTCACGCATGAACTCGCATCTCCTTTACCTGGTGCATCTAATTGCCTGAACTTAACTCTGGGTTCTATCTTTCACCCTGTTAGTGTGGCTCCATCATTCTAACCTGTCTAGATCTCTTTGAATCTTGCTCCTGTCAGCTGACCTATTAGTGCTATCTCCTGACTCCGTGTCAACAGAACACTTGACAAGCTTACTCCCTTGGACGCCATCTGAGTTGCCAGGAGAAATGCTGAAGCAGGCAGAGCACTTCAGCACGACCTGGGGAGCTCTTCTCCGAGTAAACTTGGTGCCTAAGGCATTCTGACTTGGGCCATTGCGGAGTGCCATGTGGCTCCTTCCGGTTTGAGTGCCTTGCTGCCGCTCGTGCATGCTCTCTACCCGTCCCTTGACTTACCAGCCTGCGAAGTGGAGCGGAAGCGGAAGCGGAAGTGAGGTTAATGTGGGCGATTTTTTTTTTTTTTTTTTTTTTTTTTTTTTTGATGAGCGTCACAGGAAGAGGCCTGGAAGCTGCAGGGGGATGTGGTTCTTCAGGACATAGGCCCTTGCCTGGCGCCAGCCTAGTGATTCATTCAGCCACACCATCTCCCGTCTCGTCGACTTGCCTGACAACATCTTTCACTTCTCACTTCTTATCTAATCTGCCACCTCCCTCCTGGTTCTCTCTCCAGCTTTCCATGCCTTTGGATGAGGGCCAACTGGTTCTAGGTGAGGGATTTGCTCCAGTCCAACAATGGGAAGAAGGAGAGTTAATAACTCTTTTGATGAAGATCTGAGACGGCCTTCCTGGGTAGCCCAGGGCATCCCCTTCAAAAGATGGAGCTCTTCCTAGCTCTTCACTTCTCCTTTAGAGCTTTCCCACCCTCCCTTTCCTGGACCGACTTCCACCTTACTCTAAGTAGAGGTCCTCCACACAGCAGACAGAGCTTCTGGTCCTCCCCAGTAGCCGGAAGACAGCGAGGGCTGGCCTTCCTGCTGAGGGGCTTGCCGCCTCTCCTGGCATCTGGAAGTTTCTTCCTGTAAGCAGGCAGCCTCCTTCCTTCTCCCAGTGGGTGGGTTCCTTCAGACCCTGCTGGTGCCTGGTGCTGGGGATGTGACCGACCCACCTCAGCCAGAGAGAAGAGCTTGGGTGGGGCCGGGGCTGTGAGGTGGTGCTTTCTGTGGTTTGTTGGCTTTTTTTTCTGCTTTCTCACTCTTATGCTAATTGCCTGATTCTTCTCTCCCATTCCTCTTTTTCTCCCACTTTCCCCACTACCCCTCCTGCCAACCCTCAACACTTCTCCTTCAGTCCAGCATTAAAGAGGGGCCGTGGAAGACGACTTGCGCAGGTTCTGTGTATGCCTGCCTGGAGCTCTGCAGGCATGTTCAAGCAATCCCTTTCCATCCTCACGCTTTTTTTTCGGATGACACAATTTCTGCCCTTTCCTAATTGCCTATGTCTGACAGAACAGCTGGAACATGGCTAAGCGGTAGGTGGGGAAGTGCTGCCCACGTGAGCAGCGTTGATGTTAAGCTGTATACCCTACCCGAGTGTGTGCACGTACAATAGAAAACACCAAATAACTTACTCCCTCTGAACCACGCTAACAGGCATGAAGAACACAGGTACAGAGCAAACCACAGTTCAGCTCGTTAATTACGCTGTCAATTCTTCTATGGACTGAATTGTGTCTCCCCCAAATTCATGTGATGAAGCTCTACTTCCCAGTGTGATGGTATTTGGAAGTGGGGCCATTGGGAGATAATTAGGTTAAATAACGCCCTGAGGATGAGGCCCTGATGATGGGATTAGTGCCCTTATAAAAGAGACTCTCTTCCTGTGTGTGTGTGTGTGTGTGTGTGTGTGTGTGTCTGTCTGTCTGTCTGTTTCTCTTTCTCTGTCATATGAGGACATAGCAAGAAGTTGGCAGTCTACGAGCTGGGAAGAGGCCCTTGCCAGTTGGCTGGCATCTTGATCTGGGACTTTGAGGCTCCAGAACTGTGAGAAGCTGAAGTTCTGTTGTTTAAGCCACCCAGTCTACGGTATTTTGTTATGGCGGCCTGTGCTGACTAAAACAAATTCCCAAGCTAATTATTTGCTACCTGCCATAACATTTGTTTTCCAAATGTGCCATTTGCACTCAAATCTACATGCAAATTGAATTAGCTAATTAATACAGGTATAAAGTACCTTAGGATAGGAGTCTCTGGTGATTCCATTCCCCATTAATTCCCATGTATTTATATATCTTCACTTGCAACTGCTGGATTAAACTACCCTGGCTCTTCATTTAACTATAAAGCACTCAGACAATTTTGTCCAAATGTTCCTCTGTCCGCATTGCCTTGATATGCTGACTCTTTCCAGCAACTTCATACTTATCCTTCTCTAAATTAGGCTCTTGGGCTGTGCACCCAAACAATGATCCTGTTTTGTAGCAAAGCCCATGCTTGCATTTCATGTCCATGCCCTGCTCTGTCCACTACCGTGTTAAGAACTAGAATGTCAAATGTAGGTATCTGGTTTCCTTTTCAGGAATAGAAAGGATTAGAATGCCCAGCTTGTCCATGGTGATAACAGTGATACCTAACGTTCATGAATTCTAACTCCTGTACGTGCATATCTCATTTAACCCTTCCAACAGACTCCATGAAGTAATGGGCATCCCCTCCTTGTATGGTCGAGGTAAGTGGGACAAAGGGAGATTAACTGGCAAAGACGACACAGCCAGTGATGGACGTCAGGATTTGCGTGCAGGCAGTCTGAATCCGGAGCTCACCTTCCCAACTGTTAAGAAACCGGATGTATTCATTGGACATACTATCTAAAAGGAGCAAAGAGTCAAAGTGGAGAACCCTAAGAGGGAGGAGTTTAGCGGCCTCCATTTTATCTCCCTGCCTCTTACTTCCCACATGGGCCCACGCTCTGACGATTGCTTTTGTGTGAAAGGATTACTAAATATCACAGTCCCCATTTAGCCTGCTGTTGCCAGCTGGGAAGTCTCTTGGTTTACTCTGTTTGAATGACCCCTAGTTAATACTACACTGAATACCTTCCCTCGGTCAGGAAAAGTTTCAAGTGAGGAATTTGGACCTAAAACTTAGACTTTAGAATTTGGTATGTGTGTATTAGGACCCGACGTTGGACAGAGCCAGTAACCCTTCTTCAATGTCAAAGCTAAGGCTAGGCACTCTAGACTCCTGTTCCACTGCTCCAGCTTTGCATTAACAGTGATGGATTTTCACAGCATCCCCATTTGTCAGTTCTAGGACTAGAAGGTTTTGGGGCCATAGAGAGTAATAAAGGCCATTCTGACATCAGTGCCATCTTTTTGGGCTGGTCCTATCTTGGGTATTGGGAACAGAAGATCTTCAAAGAATTTTCTGCCACCAGCAGGGTGGTACAAATAGCTGCCATCAGACCATTAAACAATACACAGATTCACTAAAGATAGACTCAAGAACTTGTAGCATTTGCCTTCAGTCATGGGAACTCATAACAAAAACATGCATTGGGTTAAATGGGCATCTGCAGCAACCAGGGCAAAGAGTGCAAGGGGATCCCCTGTTTTCTAGTCCAAATTCATCTCCCTTTTTTAGAGCAAACTGGCACTTAGCATGTGACAAAGCAAGCACCTATCATTATTTTTTCTGTCCCAATGGTCCTCCTGTTCTACCATGGGTGTACAGATCTTCGCTCAAAATGAGAGGGTAGCGTCTTTACAACTAGAGGAAGCATACTGTGAGAGACTGTTGCTTTTGGAGTTAATGCACCTGGGTTGAAATAATAGCTATGCCACTCATACTTAAAGCATGATATTTAACTGCTTTTTCCTAGTTTATGGTTTAATCTCAGCTTCACAAGTTCGTCATAAAGAGCCAGTCCTCGTAACTCGTGATGGCTGCCCAATATAGTGAACGTTAACTCCTTTCTCCTTTCCTCTCAGAGAGAGTGGATGATGTCCATTGTTTTTGCATTCCTAGCTCCTAGCATACGTCTTGGCACATGTGGAATATCAGAAAATGTTTGTGCAGTAAATATATCTTATGTCCCTTTACATTAAGATCCCTCACTCTGGGTTGGTCATTGAGTTGGTTCTCAAATACTTTTTGAAAGAGAGATGTTGTTTTAAAAAATGTAGGTTTAAGTTATTTACACACTGTAAGTTATTTAAGTTATATATTATTATATTTCTATAAGTTGTATATTATTTACAGAAATTCTTCTATCTTAAGAAAACAGCTTAGTAAATTTTTACATAGGTATACACCCATGAAACCATGAAACTTTACCTAGATAAAGATAAGATACACCCATGAAACTTTACCTAAAGATAGAAAAACATTTCAGTTTCCCCCGAAGGTTCTTCATGCTACTTCCCAATCAATATGCCCCCTGCCAGCGGCAATGATTATTCTGACTTCTGTCACCATAGATTTGTTTTGCTGGTTCTTGGACTTCAAATAAACAGAATCATATAGTGCATACCCTTTCATGTCTGGCTTCTTTCACTAAAAAAAAATTGCTGTGCTATTCATCCATGGTGTCATATAGGTCAGTAGTTTGCTCATTTTTATTACTGTGTAGTATTCCACAGTATAAATAAATTCTGTATCCATTCACCTCTTGATGAACAGTGGGGTTGTTTCCAGGTTTTAGCAAAGACGGATAAAGCTGTGAGTAGTCTCGTATACGTCTTTTGGTGGATATAGGTATTCATTTCTCTTGGGTAAATGCAAGGAGCAGAACTGCTAAGTCATAGGGCAGGTATATGTTTAACTCATCAAAAACTACCAAACTATTTTACAAAATAGTTGAGCCGATTTACACTGCCACAGCAATGTATTAAGTTCTGGTAACTCTGAATTTTTACCTGTGTTTGATATTGTCTTTTACATTTTTAATTATCCTGATGATAGAGGTATCTCATTGGTGTCTTAATTTGCAGTTTACTGCTGATTGATGATGTCGAGCATCTTTTCAGATGCTGTGGCCATGGAGGTGCACTACTCAAATCTCCCTTCAAGAGAACCTTCTGCAGGAAACAGAGCTGACTGACAGCTTCCAGCAGCTAGATCTTCACATCTGTCACCATGCTCATGCTGACGCCACATTTTCCCAGGGCTGCTTCCAGTCAAAGGCTAAGCATGGCAGGGATACTAGAGCTAAGCTGTTTCTGCCCAGTGGGGGCAGTCCTCCACCAGCCAACCTTTGTACAAGAGACTCCCATCAGCTGACCCAGATTATCTCAAAATTGCCCTGAGTCTGAAGTTCTTCCTATGTAATCCTTCTTCCTTCCCTGTTTCCTTTTATAGATGTCAAACCTGCATCCCAGTCCAGGGCCCTCCCCACCTTCTCCAGCCCCACCCCTTTCTCCTGCATAGGCATTTCCCTCAGTAGACCCCTTGCACATCTCATTCCATCTTGGCATATGCTTCCTGAAGCCTGAACTGATATATATGGTTCCTGACTGTTCTGATAATTCTCTTTTGTAAAATCCCTGTCCAAGTCTTTTGCCTATTTTTAAATTGAGTTTCAGGCTCCCCCTCTTTTTTTAAAAAAAATGGATTTGTAGGAGTTCTGTTTATACTCTGGATGTAAGTCTTTATTAGATATGTTTTGTGACTATCTTCCCCCCCCCCATCCATGGCTTGTGTAATCACTTTATTAATGATGTCTTTGATGAACAGAAATGTTTTATTTTAGTGATGTCCAATTAATTATTTTCTTTTGTAGTATGAAATGTGAGGTAGATGTCAAGGTTCATTTTTTTTCATACAACTCTCCAGTTGTATCAGCATCATTTATTAGAAGAAGAATGATTTCCCCACTGCAATGGCACCTATAATGGAAATTAGGTAAATGTACATATGTAGGTATATTTCTGGATTCTATTCTGTTCCATTGGTTTCCTTGTTTATACTTGCCCCTATAACACACTGGTCTAAAAAAAAATACTACCACACTGTATTTATTTTTTTAAGTAACCTCCATGACCAACATGGGGCTCAAACTCACAACCCTGAGATTGAGTCACATGTTCCACCAACTGAACCAGCCAGGTGTCCCTATAACACACTATTTTGATTATAGCTTTATAGAAGGTCCTGGAACTTGAGAGTGTAATTCCTCCAACTTTTTCTTTGTAAATATTGTCTATCCTAGATTATTATATTTTTATTTATTAGAATGAGCTAGCCAATTTCTAAAATTACCTGGAATTTTGATTAGGATTCCATTAAATCCGGGTTCCTTATCAACACTATTGAAATTTTGGGCCAGGCAATTATTTGCTGTGGGGAAAGGTGTCTGTCCTGTTCACTGGAGGATGACTGGCAGCATCCCTGGCCACTAGGTGCCAGTAGCAATCCCCTACCCCAGGCTGTGCCACACAAAAACACGTGTCCATAAATTGCCCAATGTCCTTTGGAGAGCACAACCGCCACACCCTCCCTCTCCCACTGATAACCACTGCACCAACTCTATAGAACAATTCAGAGAAAATGGACTTCTCAACAGTGCTGAGACTTTCAACCCACGAAAATGGATTATCTCTCCATATAAAATTGAAGCACACACTTTCAACACCCTGTACCATTGTGACCTTAAAGGCATAATGAATTTGGGTTTTCATTTACTAGTTATTTATGACATATGAGCTTATTCATACCTCCTATCCAAAGTGGTCTTCCATCTCAGCAAATTGTTTAATGTGATAATTATGCTTCTCATCAAAATACCTCTATTTGAAAGTCAGAGCTGATCTGGAAGGAGCCTTGGTTTTGAAGACGACATTGTAGAGGCTCCAAGTATCTAACAAGTAAATTAAACATAAAAGCAAGCATCAAAAGATAAGGTAAGCGCCTCTGGCTGTCTCAGTCAGTGAAGAATGTGACTCTTGATCTTGGGGTTGTGAGTTCAAGCCCCACATTGGGTGTAGAGATTACTTAAAAATAAAATCTTTAAGGGGCGCCTGGGTGGCGCAGTCAGTTAAGCGTCTGCCTTGGGCTCAGGTCATGATCTCATGGTCCTGGGATCCAGCCCCACAAAAGCCCCTCATGGGGATCCCTGCTCAGAGGGGAGTCTGCTTCTCCCTCTCCTTCTGCCCCTCCCCCTGCTTATGCTCGCTCTCTCCCTCTCTCTCTCTTGCTCTCACACACTCTCTCTCAAATAAATAAAGTCTTTAAAAAAAAAAAAGGTAAGGCAAACGGAAAGCCAGCTAAGTGAAAAGATATAACTCCCTTACCTCTACATTTACCAATAGAAAATTAGGTTAACAAATATTTATTAAACAGAAGAAGAATCTCATAACATGTTATCATTGTATTTAACAAATATACATTAGCTACCTCTATGAGCTTGATGCAGTACTTGAAACTTCTGATAATTCAGTCCAGTCCTCAAACCTCACAAAGTTGGTTTTATCCCTGTTACCCAAATTAGGAAAGTGGAGGTTGTTTCCTGAGCTTGGCTGCCCTGCTTTGCCTTGGTACTGCCCCAGCCCTCACTCATCCCCTACCCGTCATCTGTGGGGCTGCTTTTTCAATTCCCCTAATGGAGAGCTGCTCCTCGCCAGCAAAATAACATTCAATGGCTCACCATTGTCCACCAAATAAAGCCCAAGTTTTTGTGCTTGGTCAAGATCTGTTCTCTTGCCCCTTCTCACTCGAAACTGTCCACATTTAACATCTCCCATTGCTCCATAAATCTGACACTTACATCAACCAAAGCTGTTCTATACACTTTGCTTTTCATGGAGCTGCCTCTCTCCCCAGACTACTGTTTATCCCAACTTCTCCTGTCAAAATATTTCCTGACTTTAAAGCCTAGTGCAAATGACATCTCCTTTGTGAAGTTGTCTCTGATTTCTCTATTGCCACAGCACTTTACTGCATCCGGGTAAAAATTAATAGCCAACATAACAGTAGTCCCAGCTGAGTCTGCAGGGAATGCAAACGTCCCTGGATCTGTCTGATGAGTGGGAGGACTCCCCAGAAGTACATGTTGCATGACTCAACTGCAGGGGAGAAGGGGGCCTGGGATGAAGATGTACTAACAGGTTCCCAGGAGTTGAGCATGGGAAATGGAAAACAGCATGATGCCTCTCTATCCCAGACTGGGCCCAGACTGGCTGGTGCTGGACCCTATGGAGCAAGGAGGTACTGGGCAACAGCTAAAGGACCTGTTTTCACGATCTTTAGAGACATGGGGGCACAAGCAATTTTGGTTTTGTTTGCAATCCAGAGTGTGATATGAGGACAGAATGAAAGGTGTTTTTCCTTGTTGACCAATGAACGCCGTCCAGCGTTGACACCTCATATGTTCCAGCATTCCAGCTGCAGTGGGAGCCCATAGATCTGAGCAGAGCAGCAGGAAACCATGTGGGAGTGGACCTGTTTATGAGCTCATATGGATTCCCCGAATGCTATGGAATCCCCAGAAATACTCAAAGAACGCTTTATAGATGGCCAAGACCCCGTGTAAGTAGTTTGCGGGCAAAAGTCTATAGTATTTGAGAATTGTTGATTTAATTTCATTTATGGGCACAGACAGGTGAGGCCTGAAAAAAAAACCTGGTTATGCCCACATTCACTTATGACTTAAAATGGTTTACAACTTATCTCCATGTAAGTATCTGATTCCATGCTCATAACAACCATGCGAGATGGATATTATTTTCACTAGATGGTCCCCATCTCTGTGACTTTAAGCATAGTGTCTACTGTGGGAAGCGTCTAGGATTGGTTGCCAGCAAACCTAAATCGGAGCTCTCACTCTTCTGGATGATCCTGGATCCACCCAACCCCTCTAAGCGTCCCTGTCTTACCTGTAGGACGGGAATTACAACCCCTTTTGCATGGGGTGCCCTGAAACTCTGAGATGATGAACAACTTCTGTGCAATTGTAAGAAAGCATTATCGCACTTGACTTTCTACCATTGTATTCATGTTCTGCCTACATCAGCTGTTTCCTAGACATGTCTTCAGAGACTAAAAAGAACAAAAACAGCCTATTCGTGCCTTAGTCACCTCCACGTCATCTCATCCCGCACAGAGCAAGAGCGCCTCCGGGGTGCTGAGCATTCCATCTCTAGTAGGAGCGGCAGAGGATTCACACTTGACAACGGCTTGGACCAGACACCAATCTGGAGAACCTCGGATTATTCTTCAGTTAATCAGGTGTATAACAGATACCGATACAACAGGTCAGGGGTCCCAGGAACACAGGGCATGGTTAAGACAGAGCATTAGCCACTGAAACACAGCAGGGTTGGAAAACTTTTTCTTAAAGGGCCAGAGAGTAAACATTTTAGGCATCCAGTCTCCATGGGAACTACTCACCTCTGCTGTTTTGTGATGACAGCGGCCTGAGGTAATATGCAGACAAACGGGAGTCGCTGTCTTCCAACAACTTGTGTTTTAAAACACGGGTGGTGGGCCGCGCTTGGCCTGTGGGCCATAGGTAGCCAACTCCAGAGACAGGTTTGTTCTGTTGCCAAGGAGGACTGAAAACCCAAGACGCTGAAAGGAAAACCAGGTGCTGACATAGAATGGAAAAGTTTAAATCGGTGAATAAAAGTGAAGTTCTCCACTAAGTGTTAGAGGGTAAAATGGAACGAGTGCCTCTTTGGAAAGAGAAGAGGTTTCATGTAAAACGTCTACTGACTTAGGTGAACACAAATTTTATTCGGTTCAAAAAAGAGAAAAGACGACTTTGGGGTTTAGTTGCCTAAAAATTCACAATGGGCCAAATAGCACAACGTGGCTTCTTAGAACATCCAGCGTGCTGTCTGAAAGCACAGCAGCCAGAAGAAACAAGGTGACGGCCTGGGGGGACCGGAGCTGTGTCTGGCTGAGTCCCCACGGGACCCCTCACACCTCTCCCGGGGCCGGGATGCTCGGCTCCGGTCAGCGCAGTTGGACATCCCGGTGTCCGCTCCATGCCTTGTCTGCGTCGGATTCAAACGCAAAGAAGTGGCTGGTGAGCTCTGAGCTGAAAGGCGGGACCCAGGTGAGGAGAGAGGGAAGGAGTCAGGGGAAAGACGACCCCAGGCAGGGGGCAGCACTAGAATCCGCTCTGATTATCTGACGGGGTTCCATTCTGCTCCCTTTCCCTTCAAAATCCCAATTAAAATACAGGTTTCTGAGGGGGGGAAAAAGGCAGGGGGCACCATACTTTTCCAAGAAGTCTTAACTTTAGCTTTGTTTTCTGGAAAATATGCCACCCTACCTGAAAGGGACGAGACAAATGTGTTGACACATTTAAGGAAAACACTTGTAGTATTTTAAATGAGCCCATAAAGGGAGATGAGCGGAAGGGACCTATAGGTCTACACTGGGGTTCTCATAGCCGCCGATGCTCCCGTTGCAAAGGAACTAATTATGTTTGGAGAAGACATGTGTGCTTGATAAAATAATTAAAAATAAATTGCTCTCCTTGGAAATGCAAATTAGTGAGTGATAAAACAACCCTGTTGGTCACATAGATAATAAATAGATACGTCTCCTCAAGTCTGTTAGGTGGCATTGATCGATTTCCAATTCTGGCTACAACAGGGCCTGAGCAGCTTTTGAAACAAAGATGAGGAAACCTCAGGCCCGGTGGGAACAGTTGTTATATCGTGGGGGACAGCTGTTGAAAGCCGTAGCCACGACACTCTCCAACCACCCCCGCCCCCCTGACCATTCCTGGCTGAAAACAGGGGACCCTGAGGAACCAGACTTGACCCACTGCTTCCCCTAAGTGCCTCACCCCTGCTGGGGGAGGAGGGGAAAGTGGCACTACCACAGTGCCCTGTGCTACAACCTAAGGCCATCAGGTCAAAGAAAATAAGGCATTGGCTCAGGGCCAGGACCCAGATGGATCTTTTGGCATGGGGAGGAAGGGGAGGTATGAGGCCTTGGGGGCTGATTAGAGCACTGCTGTAAAAGATGATTTTCCCCTTAGCAATGACCTAATGCTAATAGAGAAAAGGAAGGAAGGAAGGAAGGAAGGGGAAAGAAAAGAAGGAAGGAAGAAAGAAAAGAAGGAAGAAAGACTACGAAATGCTTTACAATTTCATCAAAGGACCAATACTGATCAGACACCCTCTATGCAGAACTTACTCCTGAGTAGCATTTATAGATGGGATGAGGGAAAGATGGGATTTCTGCTTTAAAGGAAGTCACGCTCACATTGGGAGGCAGATCGGATGTGAATGAAGGGCATATCCCCAATACCTTTTCCCTTGCTGACATCAGGCCCCTTCCTACACCTCTTATCTGGGGCAAAAGATAAACCTAGAGCCAGTGTGACTGGACCACTCCGCGTGCTTTCCCAGGAGTCAGCGACATAAGGGAGGAGAGAGCACAGGGCATTCTCACCCGGGCTTTGCCATGGGATCTCACCGAATACCCAAGAGGCTGTGTGAGGGAGGGTCTCTCCTTACAGACAGGGACCCTGAACCTCTGTGAGGTATGGCCAGTGGAAAACAGGGTAAATCACCTAGCTCCTGGGAGGATGCAAGGGGTAGATGAGGGTAATACACAAAGAAACACTTAGGTGAGGGACCCCCCATACACGCTCAATAAACATTCCCTCTGATTCCTAGGTAACTTGCCCAAGGCCACAGACGCCAAGAAGGACCAATCAGGATTCATTCACTTTCACTTGCTGCTCAGTCCGATTCCAAAGCCTGCACTTTCCCCGGGCTGCCCCAGGGCTGCGGGCGGCTCTCCGGATTCAATGGTCTTCCTCTTCCTCTTCCTTCCGGTTTGTTGTCCAGTCTCCAGCCCTTTTCAAGTTCACCCAGAGAGCCTTTTCTTTCTGTGCTTTTAGACTCAGTGCTGACAGCTTCCTGCCCTTGCGGTACAAGCAGAAGAGGGAAATGAACAGAAGAACCAATGGAACGCAGGGGCAGACCAGTAGGAAATAGAGTAAAGATGTTGATGAGCACACCCTGGAAGGAAACGTGGGCTCTGCAATGAAAAGGAGAACAATAAAGAAGATAATTAGTCTCCAACTTACCTGCACTAATAACGATAAACACCTGGGGGATTTACTGTTACAGGCAAACACAGGTAAAAACCACGGGGCCAAAGAGCAGTGGGTCCTTTAAATCACATGTGGGCAGAAAGGGGGAAGCGGTGGGGAGAAGAGAAGTCCAGAATGGTGCTTTTCCAGCCTCGCTGCCTTCACCCAGCAAGTTCCAACCACTGGGGCTCCAATGACCTACTTAAAACCAACAGCCGCGAAGAAAAACAAAACAAAAAAGAAAACCTCTCCTTTAATCTTCTATCCTCAGAAAAGAGATCTATAATTCAGCCCTCGTTCTCAACTCTGTTGCCGGTCCTGAATTTTTAACTGAGTTATTCCCACCGCTGCTTCTTCTGTGCGGGTGCACACATGCACACACGCGTGCACAACATGTGCGTGTGTGCACACTCACGCAGCCTGTGGTCCTTACCCAACAGCACCCACAGTGAGCAGCTCCATCCCTCCCTGACTCTCCAGAGGGGTCTCCCTTGGGCACCCTCCTTTGGGCTCTTTTCCTGTGTGGCTCTCACTATTGCCTCCAACCGGCACACTCTCTGCACCCTAATCCTCCGGGTCCTTCTGACCCAGTTCAGATGACGCTTCCTCCCCAGGGTCATCCTACCCGCCTCAGGCACAGTCTGCCTGGATCCTCTTCTCCCGCACCCCTCGGTGTAGACCTCTTCTGTTCCTAGAGTAGTGGTGGGTAGGATACTTAACCATCACCTTTGTTTCATCAGTTACTTGAGTATGCCTGATAGTGTCATTTGTTTCCATGTCCCCTACAGGGCCTGGCACACCATGCCTGTTCACTTCCACTGATCTGAATTGAATCGGACTGAGTGCCACCACACGGGCAAAGACACTGTATAAAGGCAGGCTGAGGCACATGACCATGGGGCAGTTGCAGCCCGTGGGGAAGCACCGTCAGCACGCAGACATGCAGAGCACTCACAGCCGCCCCAAAGTGGTTCCCGGCCACGTGTGCAGGGAAGCAAAGGGACAGGACTGCAAACACCGCAGATTCCAGGAAGCAGCGCCCAGAGTTACTCGTCAAAGGACCTGTGTCAGACTCTCCATGCGGAAACACACACGCTGGGAGAGACACCCACTCCCAAATGTAGTCTTCCAGCTACACGTATTTATGACAGGGTATCTGAAACCAGGGCTCTTCCAAAACATCGGGTGCTCATCGTAGCTGTGCTTTTATTGGAAAATCGTAATGACATAAGCAATTTCTTCTTCAAAGGTTAGGTTATAGGATTCATGGGATTATAGACTCCTAGAGATGTAAACAGCTTTAGAGGTCATTTCCACCAACCTCTGCTGCAAGAATTCTGTTCTCGGCATTGCTGAGGCATCTTACACCTTGAAGAACGTCTCTTTGTTGGAAGTCAAGAAAAGAATCTAAACATGTGTCCAGCTCCTGCATTGTGAACTCCTGAAGGACAGGGCCTATGTCTTGTGCATCTTTTTATCTTGCCAGCACTTGGTCCATGGGTCATCAATGGAAACTGATGAATGAATTAATTGCATGAGTAAATTATACCCACAGGAACCCAGGGTGGCTGCCAGCATGCTGCATGGAGTAAAGATCATCACTGAACATGGGCTGGCAGCTCTCAGGACTCACAAGTTGCTACAGGGGTTTGTGGCCTGGGTTTTCTCAGGTCTCATTTAGATTCTCCAGCCTAAATTTGGTTTTTGTTTTTGAAAGGGTGGGCAATGATAAAGCTAGACTTTTAATTCTTATCACCCCCTCTCTCCATATCCTACCTGACCCCTCTCTCCAAGGCCCTGTTTGACTACAATAATTCTCCAGCTCTTATCTGAATATATTTGAGGGCGTGTGGATAAGGAGGAGGTACAGATGGAGATGCTGAAAGAGAATGGAGCTGTAGGGAACAGTGAGGAGGAGTACTGGCTTTGACACTCCCCACTACTTACACACAGAGTCGTGAGTGGCTACCATCTCCAAGAAAGCTGGGTTCACATTCTGGCTCTTCAACTTATTGTTATCGACATTGGACAAGTTACTTATTTTCAATAATGATTAGTTTCCTCATCTATCGAATGGGGATGATAATTTCTAGAGTTGTGATGAGATAATGCACAGTAAAGTATTTAACAGAGTGCCCAGTGCATTTGTTGAGTCAGTAAGAAATAAATTTTAGTTGTAATGCTAGTTAGAATGTTAGGAAAATCATAGGCAACTGTCTCTCAAGAGATGGGACAGAGAACAGGGCTGGACCAGCTGATTCCGCACACAGGGGCCACACGCTTGGCCATGTTCTTCCACTGGCCGAGACTCTCCCTTCAATCTCTGGTCCCTCTGTCTCCATGACTGGGTGACAATCCACTGAGAGTCTAATGACTACTCAGTAGGAGACTCTGACTTCCCTTCCTAGTCGTGGGTGGCAGAGAATTGGAAGGTGAGAGTTCATCTCGGTCTCACCGTTGCTAGATGATGGTGTGATCATGAGGGGATGGGGCAGGCACACAGAAGGTGAAATCTGGTACTTGGCTTTTTTTTTGCCACTGAGACTCTCACCTTCAGCACGAAGGGATTGCCGGAGGGCTTGACTATCTTAATGGGGAGGAGACTGCTCTATTTGGAGCAATCTGCCATCAAAGGATGGCAAAGTGCGCCTTCGCAGTGCTGAATTGGCCAACAGCTAGGAACTGTCAGCTCCAGTGCTTCTAAATTACCTCTTCTGGGAGGGCAGTGTTTGCTCTGGATCCCACGATCCCCATTTCCCACCATCTGCCTCTCACCCATATCTGGATTAGAATTAGTAACATTCAGAACCATTAAGGTTTGGCATTTTGGATCAATCCGAGTAAGTGTCCAATGCTCAAAGTACGAGGTCTGCAAGACAGAGCCAAATATGTAATGAGAACACTTCATCATGAGATTTAGTTCATAACTTGCTTCCACCCACAGCCAAACACACCACGAGGAGCACTCCTTTTTGAAATCACCTTGGAAATACTGAATTCAGCAGAAGAAAGACACAGGATAATGAGGGGGCTACCAACTCCTCTCCACCCCCACCAAAACTTTGGCAACTGACTATGCCAAGTGTGGCCACATGAAAGAGTTGACTCCTGCCAAGAAATAAAAGTAGGGTTAGGGAGCCTGATATGAGTGCGTCCCAGAATAAGTGATGCCTGACAGCATCCTTTTTCATTTGAAGACTCACCTGCTCATTGTTTCACCCAGCATTTTTTTAATACTATGTGCCAGTCTTTGTTGGAGGTACTGGGATAGCATAGATAAATTCTGTGGTCTCTCCAGAAACTTCAGTGTAGTAGGGGCACATATCTCCTTTGAAGGCTCACTTTCTAAGTTTATCCTTACCCAAATGGAAGTTGGGGAATAGTAGCAAACACCATACAATTACAACTAATCCAGTCCCCAGGAAGCCTTATAGTCTTGCCTATTAATTAATCACAGTGAATTCTCTAGAATAAGACATTTATGTCTGGGCTCTGAGGGTAAAGTAAAAAGACAAAGGTGTCTCTAGCCCCTACCTGGGCATAGTCATAGATAAGGAAATAAGACGGAGAAGCTGATGCAAGGTCCATTCCCCAGGGAAATTCCTCTTAACTTTTCTGCCTTCACTTGAGCCATATGCTCCACAGTTTAATTAGGTAGTCCTAAACTAACCTAACCTGAAATTGCCACTAGAGGTGGTGGAAAACCACTGGAGAAGTGAGAATTGGTAGCCTGTTATATCTGATCTGGACTTTATTAATACGTGGAGCAGGTCCTTACGAGGCGTGCGATTACACTGTCATACGGTAAGTCCTTGAGCATCTCTATGTGCCAGGCACTGTGCTGTGCTGGGAATGAGACATGCAGTCTTTGCCTTCTCAGAATGTACAGCCTGGCAGTGCTGATGGACATTAGACAGGTGTGATGACTAAGAGAACAAGGTAAGTCACTGAGAAGGTGGTGGTTAAGTTGGGAGGTGAAGGATCCATAGATGTTGACCAGAGAAAGATGACATGGAGGAGCATTCCAGACAGGATGAGGTCTATGTCGATGCAAGGTGTTGGACTGTTGGTCTAGCCTCTTCTAATCTTCCCCTCTGTCCTCGCCACTGCCTCTTTCCCCTCCAGAATGTAAACGTGCACAAGTCCCTACCACCTCCAAACCAAACCAGAACAAAGTGAAACTCCACTGACACCTCTCACCATGTTATTTTCTCTCTTGCCTTTCCATCAAAGCTCTTGAAAGTGTAATCTGTATTTGCTGTGTCCACTTTATCACTGCAGTCTGACTTTTCTCATTACTTGTCTGCAATTGCCCTACAGTGTGAAATCCAATGGTGTTTTCCCATTCTTATCTTAACTGACCTCTGCAATAGTTGAGTCTGTTGGTTTTCCCTTCCTTCTTGATACCTTCTCTGCTTTTGGTTTCTATGATACCACCACACTCTGGGTTTCCTCCTACCTCTTGGCTACTCCTTTCATTCTCCTTCACAGGCTCCTCTTCTGCACTCCCCCGATCAACGGTGATATATCTCAGGAATCCATCATCAGGCACCATTATTGGCTATAAGTTGATGCCTTCTAATCTATAACTCTGGCAAAGATCTCACTTGAAAGTCCCCATGTCTATTGGGTAGATCTCTTTGGATAATTCACACGTGCTTCAAACTTAGTTCCAGCCCAGCTTATTCACAATTGAACTAATTTCTCCTTTAGACCTTTCTCCTATATCCACCCATGTTAGAAATTTGCTATTCATCCTTGATTCTCCCTTTCTGCTCACGCACCCTCCACATATATCTAATCAGTATCTAACTCCTGCAGATGAGGCCTCCTGACACTGAATGCCCACCCTTCTCTCAGCTCTTAGGTGCACTGCCTAAATTCAGGCCTTCATCTCGTCTCACCTGGGTTCCTACTATCAATTTCAGATAGTTCTCCCAACTCTGTGTCTGCCTCCCTTCCAGTTCATCTTTAACACAGCTCCCAATGGGAGCTTTCTAAAATGCAAATCTCATGATGTTCCTCGCCTGCCTGCACTAGTTTGTTGACACTCCATGATGTTCATGAATACGTTCACCATTCCCTTTGAGATCCGTACCCTCCCCATCTCACCGACTTCCTCTCTTGCCCTTGTGCCACAGCTTTTATGACCATCTTGCATAGTCTTTCCTTTTCCTAAAATATGTTCTTTTCCTTTTCATAGGCTGCATACCCTGGGGAACTTCCCGGATCTCCTCCCCACCCAGCCCTTTATCCCAGCCCTGCCTCTGTTCCTTCGTCCTGAGGCTACTACTTTGATGTCCCCTATCATTTTGGACTTCATCAGAATCTAAGCTCTTTGGGGAAAGACTCTGTAATACATGTTTTTGTGTTCTCAGATCCTCACATATAGTTACTTATTGAACAACTTAAAATATTTTTGTCACATACACGGATCTATCCATACGTATATATGTACTTGTGTGTGTGTGTGTGTGTGTGTGTGTGTGTGTGTGTGTAGCATGGTCGGTGGCATAAGGGGAAAGAGAGTTAACATTTTCTGAGTACTTACAATATTCTAGGGACTATGTTAGATACTTTATACACATTTGTATAATGATCCTCACGTTATGAGTAAGCTGAGATTCACAGAGGTTAAGTAACAGGGTATGATTTCAGAGCTCGTAGGTAGGTGGCAGGGCTGTGATTGGAGCCTAGGCTTGTCTGATTCCAAACCCTGGGATTTTTCATCCCCCCTCACTGCCTCTACAACTACGCAAATACCAGAAAGGAATAGACAGATAGAGGAAGCGAGATGCTATAATCGAGGATTGACTTGGGAACCCTTAACTGTGTTTATGATGAAAACCCTCAGCTTATCATGGCACAGGCTTTCAAGCTTCTTCAACTGTAAAGAATACAAAGACCACCGATTTTTAATGTTTTCTTTCCAGAGTTCATCTTTTTTAAAACCTTTCACCTGATTTCGAAGGATTCCACAAAGATTAACAGTATATATATGCTGTGAAGGATCCCATCTGTCTCAGAGGAGATGTGCTTTTTAGTCACAGAATAGATATTTCTTACACTTGTTATCTATTTATTCTGCTACAAAAAACTGCTGATGCTACAGGGCCTAGGAATTCCAGTGAGAAAACATGTATGGAATGTGCTCAGGGCTGTGGAACTTCCCATAATTGTTGGAATAGAAGAAAAGCCGATAGGAAGAAAAATTGTCTCTGGACACTTGGGAGAAGACTTCTGCCGAAGAATGGTCAGGGGAAGAAGATGATGAAGCCCCAGGGAACAAATCAGATAACTCTGGCTTCCACTCTAGAAGCCTGGCCAGGGCTGGGATGCAACTAACCTACTTCAGAGAAGTTGCCACCCATTCTGGGCAGCACCCTTTATCCCCGCTAAGGAGTGTCACCAAAGCCAGCCGATGTTTTAGGAATGTTGTCTTTCATTGATTCCTCCTACCTTCCTGGTGCGGGGCACTTAGAGCACATCTCTGAGTCTTCAGCATCCCTTTCCCAGTGTGCATTCAGTTTAGAGCTCACCTCTCACCCTCTCCTTAAACCCCACCAGAAAGAAGCAGCTCAGCCATGAGCTGGCTACATCAGCCAGCCCATTGATCACCAGGGAAGATTTACGGGTCTGGCTGGAGAAATTGTTGCTTTCGTTAACAAGTGCTTAATGAATGTCTATTACATGCTTGGCACTGGATTGGCAGGAAGGATGCTCTCCTCTCCTTCACAACCACCTGTTCTGCATCCCTGTGCACTCAGCTGAGTAGGATGGCCTTCCCACACAGAGAATGGCCACGCATTGGCCAAGGTATTCCAGCAGCTACCCTCCTTGCTGGACTCCGTAAACAAGTTCTATAGGGCACACTTCCTCCTTCAATGCCTGGCAAGCTGCCATTAGGAGAGGTACACCGAATGACTATCATCAAAATCCTGCTAATTTGTTGAACATATAGAGTGATAAGAATCTTGGCACTTACTCATTGAGAAAGGTTATGTTTTGTTTTTGAGGTGGGGAGCATTTAGATGTAGCTGACTTTGGTTCAACCAAATGAAACCTAAAGTCACCATGCCCCTATCCCTCATTTCAACTCCTACTGCAGATCTGAGCCTTCTGAACTGGAGAATCAGCCAAGAGGAAAAGATGTCTGCTGGGAACATTTTTGTTCTTTAAAGGGATACGATGTTGATGGCTTTTTTCTTTGGGAGGGGAAGGGGGGGAAGCAAGACAGATGCCCCTGACATTTAAATGGCTATGCCAAAACCTCACGTAGACCTTGTCTGTCCAAATGAGAAATGGAAACTATGACTGAGCGAAATGACAGTCACTTTCTTTAGGGAATCTGTAAATTGTTTTCAGCAAAACATAGCTGAGAGGGAAAGCACAAGAGGGGAGATGAAGATTCTCCTGACCGCGAGCCAAGGCAGATTAGCCCCTCATTACCTGAAGGCAGCACTGTGAGCACCATAGGCTGTGACTCATCTGAGGCTTGGTTGACCCAGTTGCTTGGGCTGCCATGCAGCTGCCACTCTGTCACTCTGCACCAGTAGAGCCCAGCATCCTCCATCTCTACCCGATGAAGCTTCAGGACAAAGTCTGTATGGGATGAACGGTAACAGTGCAGATGCCTCCTGAGCCCCTCTTCTCCATACTCCAGCAAGCCATCATGCTGCAGGTGTACTAGTGTCTTCCTTCCAGAATTTTCCCTGTTCCGGTACCACATCACAGAGAACAGGGAAGCTGGGCTGCCAAAACTCTCCAGGCTGCAGTGGATGGCCACGTCTCCGTGCTCAGTAGCATTTTCTGTCCTGTACCCTTTGGAGACACGTACTTGACTTCCTAGGAAATAAAATGGCAATAAATTAGAGAAAAATCCAGATTTTTATGTTGGATACCTCCTCTGAAAAATCTAGCTCTTATTGAGGAGATGCCATCTTAAAATCCTTAGGCATTTAACATTTTTCCTGGACCCCTGTCCTTTCACATTTGCTAGAACATTCTGCGCTATGAATCAAACCACCCATTTTCCTTCTTCAGCCCTACCTCTTGTCTGCCGCAAACCTGTCCCTGAAACCACCCAGCTTCAGTGGGGGCCCTGCCCTGCTACTTTTACCCTTCCCTGGTCAACTCTTTCTTCTACTTCCCAAAGGGATCATTCAAAACTTCCAGCCATCCCCTCAAGCTGTTTACTGCACCACTGCCCCTCATTCTTAGCAAGTTACCCTCCTCTCTTACGCCCAGATATCATCTCAGTTCTAGACACAAAGAAGAGGCTATCTGAGAGACTGAACATCTTTATATAAGTGTTAGAATATCACTCAAGGAGAGATTTTAAATTATTGGATTAGACTAAGTTGGTTTTTTTTTTATTATGTTCCATTAGCCAACATATCATTAGTTTTTGATGTAGTGTTCAACGATTCACCAGTTGACTAAGTTTTAAACAGATTTTGACATTTACTTTTTAAAAAGTTCCCCTCCTAACCAGCAGGTGAGAACTTTGAATGAAGGCCAGAGTAGTTACAAACAAAATAAAGAAATTATAGTATACACTAAATTTTCAACTCTACTACAAACACATTTATTAATCTATCTCTAAAAGAATAACTTTGGGGTGCCTGGGTGGCTCAGTTGGTTAAGCATCTGCCTTTGGCTCAGGTCATGATCCCAGAGACCAGGGAATGAGTTCCACATTGAGCTCCCTGCTCAGCGGGGAGTCTGCTTCTCTCTCACCCCCTGCCCCCCCCCCACTTGTGCTCTCTCTCTCTCTCTCAAATAAATAAATAAACAAAAATCTTTAAAAAAAAATTTTTAAAAAGAATAACTTTGTCTGATCCTGGATTTGTTGTTGTTGTTACCATCCTTACTCTCTCCTTCCCTTCATGACAAAGCATGTGCAATATTAGTTTCTGTGATACTAAATCTGCTCCCTCATCTCAAATTCCTTCCTACTCGACTGCAATCAGGTTGCCAATTCCATCTCCACGCTCTGGCAAGATCCTCAGTATGGGCCCAATTTCCCAGGTCAAGATACTCTCATTTTGTTGTCTTCTCTGTAGGTTTCATCACTAAGTCCATTTTCTTCTTGAATTCCATCCTCTTTTGATTTCAAAGAAAATGTCTTTCCTACGATTCTGACCACTCCTTCTCAGTATCTTTCCCTGAGGACTCTTCCTTAACTCACACCCTACACCAGGGTGTACAGCTGGCCACCCCTAGCCAGCCACACCCTACCCACAGATATATTTTGTTTGACACCCTCAGAACTTGAAAAGAATTTGGATTAGTTGCGTACATTCTCAAATCGAGCGATGTCACACAAGAAAGGTTTTAGGCACTTCTTGATGTACTAAAAGATTAGACAACACTGAGCCCACATTTCTGGATGGGAGGTGTCTGCTAGCTTGAGCTAAGGAGTGGTTGCCTCCTTAGAGGGGTGTGCATACACTGTCGAAATTTGGCTTGGGCAACTGGGAGAAAGGGCTGCCAGCCACACAGATGGGGAGTGCAGAAGTATACACAAGTCTTGTGGGATGGCAAGGATGATAATGCTATTTGGGACATGCTGAGGGTAAGGATCTCAGAGGCATTCAAGTAGAAATGTACAACAGGCAGTTGGGTAGAAAGACCCGGAGCTAAGCATAAAGACCTACAGCAATTTCATCACAAAGGTGGTAGTTGAAACCAAAGCAGAATCTAAGAAGTTCTGAAGACAGCAGAGAATAATAAGACAAAGGGACCCAGGATCTGTCCCTGAGGAACACCCACATTTAGCAGGAAGAAGAAGGGCCTGAAGAACATGGAGAAGGGGAACCAGAGCGGCAGGAAGAGAGCCCCATGCTAAGCTACTGTTTTGCTCTGCTGCCCCCAACAGATTGTAAGCTCCTTAAGGCAAAAGCTGTGCTTTATTTTTCTTTGTATCTCTAATTGTCTAATTCATAGCAATGTTCATTATAATCTTATTTTTGGATGTTACATTGAAAATAAAATTTTAAGCACCAAACTAGATTAACTTATTTGCATTGTGCTGTTGGATCTCAGCCAGTTCCCAAACCTTAGCTGTGACATTCATTTAATTTTAATCAACATTGGAGGTGACCTAACTAATACCGAGAGATCTAATCAACCCTGCCCACATTTAGACCGCAGCACTTCTAGACCAATGCAAATGGATGGAACTTCTATTACATTTTTAAAGATCTCCTGAGGAAGAGGAGACTCCCTCAGTAAGCCATTCCAACAGTTAACTACTCTTATTCGCCTTATGTTTAGGCAGCCAAATGTTGAAAAGCAATTTCTCCACACATCCCTATAGAGTTGTACAGTTTCTGTTCACAGTGGGAGAAATATGCTTCGTATTACTCTTTCTTTGCCAAATTACAGTAGAGCCCTACTGGAATGACACAGCTTGTTATTACAGAGATCTAGAGATACGACACCCTGGGTAGCTCCATAGACCAGGCTGCCAGGCTGATAAGCAAACCAATCAAAGGGATCTTGTTCCCATCCAAGCTCCTGGAAGCCTCAGATTGATTCACCTTAAGTGACACCCGCCTCCTTTGCTGGACCACCGGGTCCTACATTCGTTGTGTAGGTGGACACTATTCCTATGACCCTGGGTCATAGTTCTGCCTTCACATGACCACTCCAGAGAAGAGCTGCCCAAGAGAAGATGGCAATCCTACAGCAAGACAGGTGAGGATATACTTGCGAGGTTTACCTGTGGGCCTGAGTTTCAATTCTGTCAGGCCTGACTTCTTTTCTCCAAGCTTGTGCCAAGTGCCATTTGTAGACAAGAGCCATTCCTCCACAGTGCAGTGGTATTTGCCTTGATCGCTGTCTTCCATGTTCACAATGTGTAGCTGAAACAAGTCTTGGGAAACTTTCTCAGTGTAGAATTTTTGTTTTCTCCGTGGGGTGGGAAATTCATCCCCATATTTTACAACATTGGTTTGGTCCATTTGCAGGATCCTCAGCCAAGTTGTGTTAGTGGAACTGGGAGAGAAGTACCAAATGACAGCCAACTGAAGGTCTCCGGTGGACCGGGACAAGACGCTACATTCTATGTCGGTGTTGGAGTTGATGAGGATCTCTCGGACTTGACTGCTCGAGTTCACTTGCAGCTTGCTCTCTAAATTAAAAGAATGGTGACAGTGACTTTTGTTACTTTGCTAGAAAATAGAATTTTAAGGTAGAAGGGATATTAGAGGTCAACTAGGGCAATGCCTCCTACATCCATTGGATGTGGGAATTCCTTCCCCAGCAGCCCCACTAACTGCCCACTGAGCCTCTGAACAGCTCACCAATTGACAAAACAGCCCATTCCATCTTTGGACATCTCTGCCACTAGAGAATTCTCTCTGATGTCAAGTTGCATTTTACCACTCCATACCTTCCAGTCACCGGTCCCGGTTCTACCCTTACCCGGCAGAGTGGGATAGGGAACATGGGGCAGCATGGAGTATCACACAGAAAACCAATCTCTTGCACATGATAATTCCTCACTATTGAAGCATAGACATCTTCTCCTCTGTCGCATTTCATAAATCAAAGTGAGAGAAAGTGGCCCTATTAGTTCTTTGTCTGTGTGCTCACTCTCCAGAATACTCCTGGATTCACAGTTCACTGATGTGTCCTTGTTTGTATCTGCCTTCAAATATGGGTAAACCAAAGGAAGTTGTACACGGGGCTATTAAAATTGTATGTCTCTTTGCAGCCAGTCAACTGTGGGAATCTCATACAGATATGGAGTCAATTATCCTTTTAATCCAGCAGCTTTTTTGCTGTCAGGAAGATCAATGCTACAAGCTGCCTTTCAAACCTTATTCTAGCTTCTTGCTAATATCACTAATTCTACTTTTGTAACTGCTTCTTAAAGTTGCAGTAGGTCCCTTTCCTCTCCCTTCAACAAATATGTATTAAGCACATACTGTGTTATGTGCCAGACCATTCTGGCTCTGTGGATACCTCCCATCAGTGGATTCACAGTCTAGAGGGAGAAACTAGTACAGGCACAGAGACTTACAGATTACAAGACTGTGTCAACCACGTGTGATGGAGGTATGCAGAAGTGGCTGTCAGAGCACAGGGCAGGACCATCTAATTCAAATATGGGTGAGGGGGAGGCTTCCTGGAGCAGAGATCTTGAAGCTAAGTCTTCATAGTTAATAGGAATTTGTCTGGTGGAGAAGAGGTTAAAGAGTTCCACACAAAACCTGTGACTTGAACAAAGACTGAAAGTGAGAGAAAACATAGGGTATTTTGAGGGCCTGCAAGTAGTTCGGTGTGGCCAGAGCTCAAGTTCAATATGGAAAGTAGAAGATGATGCTAGAGAATGGCAAAAATGGACAAGGCAAGAAACAACAATTGTTGGAGAGGATGTGGAGAAAGGGGATCCCTCCTACATTGTTGGTGGGAATGCAAGTTGGTACAGCCACTTTGGAAAACAGTGTGGAGGTCCCTTAAAAATTGAGCTACCCTATGATCCAGCAATTGCACTACTGGGTATTTATCTCAAAGACACAGACATAGTGAAGAGAAGGGCCATATGCACCTCAATGTTCATAGAAGCATTGTCCACAATAGCTAAATTGTGGAAGAAGCCGAGATGCCCTTCAACAGATGACTGGATTAAGAAGATGTGGTCCATATATACAATGGAATATTACTCAGCTATCAGAAAGAATGATTATACAACATTTGCAGCAACATGGACGGCACTGGAGGAGATAATACTAAGTGAAATAAGTCAAGCAGAGAAAGACAATTATCATATGGTTTCTCTCATCTATGGAACATAAGAACTAGGAAGATCGGTAGGAGAAGAAAGGGATAAAGAAAGGGGGGTAATCAGAAGGGGGAATGAAACATGAGAGACTATGGACTATGAGAAACAAACTGAGGACTTCAGAGGGGAGGAGGGTGGGGGAATGGGATAGACCGGTGATTAGACTGGTGATGGGTAGTAAGGAGGGCACGTATTGCACGGTGCACTGGGTGTTATACGCAGCTATAGGATGATGGAATCTTTACATCAGAAACCAGGGATGTACTGTATGGTGACTAACATAATATAATAAAAAATATTATAATAAAAAAAATAATAATAGAATCCCAAAACTGAGGGTTTTAGAGGGGAGAGGGGTGGGGGATGGGTTAGCCCGGTGATGGGTATTAAGGAGGGCACGTATTGCATGGAGCATTGGGTGTTATATGCAAACAATGAATCATGGAACACTACATCAAACACTAAGGATGTACTGTATGGTGACTAACATAACATAATAAAAAATTAAATAAAAAAATTAAATTATCAAAAAAAAGAAGATGATGCTAGAAAGACGTAAATGTACCAGGTTATAAAGGATCTTGCAGGCCGTGCTATGGGAGTCTGGATGAGGTGGATCTGGAGGCGTTGTGGTTTCTCACCTGGGCCACTGGTGGATGGTGAGGACATGGAGAACAGTGTAGGAGGAGTAGCTTTGGAAGAATAAGAATAGTGCTTTTATGTTTGGACTTACTGAGTGCAGATATGCCTTGGAGGTAATTGCATAACGAGTCTGGAGATCGAAAGAGAAGCCTTTCAGGGTAATGGATTTGAGAGTTATCAGTATATAGGTTGAACCAGGAGGAGGAATAAGCCCACGTCAGGAGACTGTACGGAATGAGAAGAGAGCAAGCTAAGGCTGAAACGCAAAGGAATGGATCTGTGAAGGAGGAGAATTTTGCGAAAGAGAATGAGAAGAAACAGAGTGTTATGAAAGGGACGAAGAAAATCTTGCGTCACGAGGCCAAGGAAAAAGGAAGTTTCAAGAAGAAAGGATTGGGTTGACAATTTCAAATACCACGGGAAGGACAAGGCAATTAAGCCATGAGTTAATCAACAAGGAGATCATCACTATTGCCGAAAATGTCACTCAGCAGCAGAGAGAATAATGGCTGTTACCATGTCTGAGCATCTGCTTGATGCGTCAGGCATTGTCCTGGACACATCACATATGTCACCACCTTTACAGCGCACAGCAGCAGTTTAGGGATGAGGTCCCCAGACTTGGAGAGATTGAGTGACTTGCCCAAAGTGAAGCCGCTCGCCAGTGCCTGTCATGTGGAAATGATTTCAAAGGCTCTTGAACACAATGTCTTGAGAGAACAGAAGTCATAAAAGAAGATACGTGACCCAGCAGGGCTTTTGCCCAGGCTGTGTCCTTTTTTTTCCTTTTTTTTTTTTTTTTTTTTTTTTACCTCTGCTCTTTCACCAACTGATGAGGTAAATTATATTTGGCGATAATCAGATTCTCTCTTATACCTTAACATGTTAAACCAAGAGGATAAATGTATTCTAATGGAATTGACATTATTCATATCAGTAAGGGAGACAGTCCAAACACTGAATGATCAGTAAGGCACGGGCAGTGACCAATCCAAAGAATGCCTCCCTCTCCACAGGAGCCGGTCCGAGAAGCTCCCCGTTTTACCTTTCAGTTGCTGGGTGGTGGGGACTTATGGGAAGAGGGGGTAGGGGCGTGGAGCAATAGTTATTGGTAGTCAGCGTGGAGGTATGTCAATGTTTTAACAACCAGTGTGGCCATCCCATGTGTACTAACTTCCTGTAATCTGGATATCGGTTTTATACAGTGCTAATTTATACAGTCAAAACATGGGGGGAAAGCATGTTATGTTTTAACTCTATAACTTACCCAAAATAGGAGAAATTGTTTGTTTTTAAAGCAGGGATTACTTTCCTATGGTGTTTACCTGGTAAAGTGATGGCTATCATCAGTGAGTGAGAGACAGCAGAAGCCCTCGCGGGGCCACGTGTGCATAGGGAATTGCTGACGTATACTTCTACTTTGCACTGATAAACTCCTGCTTCTTCCTCGCTGGCATCATGGATTAGGAGTTGAGAATGAAATGAAGACTGGAAAACCTTTGTCTTCTTTTGGAACTGAGATAGGAAATCCCCCCACTCAATAGTGCCATTATGGGTGATTCGAACAAGTGGATGAAAGACTTGAGATCTTGCCGGCTGGAACTGCCACGTCACGGCGAGCAGCACCCCGAGGCTGGTGTAGTCAGCCTCTGCCACGCAGGACAGGCCAAAGGTCTTGGCTAATTCCACTTGGGGTTGACGGCTCATCAGCTTAACCCGTAAGCTGGACTCTGTGGGCAGAAATAAATGGGAAACGCCATGGTCAATGTGTTTATCAAATCCAAGTTTTCCTATTCACCACCTCTTCACATGGAACTGTGCATTCAGACGTTGGGAGCATCAGCTCTTTGGGGCTCAAAGTTGACTCACAGTACAGTCTGTCCTGAATGCTGTCCTCAATTTTCCTAAGTTGATCCTCTTCTAAGAGCGTTCCCAGCAGTGACAACAAACAGGCAGTGTTTCTCCAGCCTGCTGCTTAGACAGCTGCTCCTGAGTGGGTGGAGTGCTCCGCCCCCCATCTCCCCCCCAACGGGTGGCTGCCCTCCCCTTATTTCCACTCATGGGCTCTGCGTTCCTCCTTTGCACAGGCTTGAAGAGACCGTGCAAGCCCAGGGCTGCAGCGACCGAAGCCTGGATGTATGAGGCTCAGGTCCAGCGGGCACAGGTCCTCTACAGGTCTACTCCCGTTCATAGGCTTTTGTGTTCAGCTTTGACTAACAACCGACAAGTGGCAGCCTACAGAGGATCCTTACAGAGATGAGTCAACTTTAGAGATTAGTGGACAGACATGGCAGCCAGAGACTACGCTCTGTGTCCTGGGCTGTACGCGCCACAATGAGGGGTTTCGGGATGACACATCACCAAATTCCACCGCATCTCACTGCCAAGGAAGGTACCGCGGATACATGTAAGTTTAGAACAGGAGTTCTTTGACACTTACGAAGAGACTGGACAGCGACTGCCAACTTCTGAGTCCAGCTCCGACCTCTGGCCTGGTTCCAGGCACCCTCAGACACTCTGCACTCGTACACGCCACTGTCTGTGCTGCTGGTGGAGCTGATCTCCAGCTGGAAGGTGGCCCAGTCCATTTTCTGCAGCCTCGTGGGGCTCTGGTTATGGAGTTCCTCGGAGGGAGTGCCCAGGCGCACGGTACCGTCCTGCTGCACGCCAGCCACAAACTCCGGCTGCGTCTGGCCTCGTGGGAGGCGCCAAAATTCCACGGACAGGAGACTCTCAGCCCCATCGGCCTTGCAGAGAAGGGTTAATGCCTCTCCTTCCCACACTGCTTGCTGCTTGTTCTTGGTGGATAAGACCACATTTCTTGCTGTGGATTACAGATTTGAGAGGGGGAAAAAAAAGGATTTCAAGTAAATGAAAATTTTTCTAAAATACAGTGAAATCTCTTTAATTAGGCCTCGACTAGTTTGTGACAAATCAGATCAGGCTGTTGACTGCTGTTACCACCCACGGAAAAGAGATTTGCAAAACACTTAAATAGTGGGAACAAGACAGCAGAAAAAAAATCAGGAGAACTTATTTACACTTAAACAATTTATAATTTGCCGTTCTTTTTAGTGATTTGTTAAATCAGTCCTTCATTAAGCACATCGAGTTGGGAAAACATCTGGTAATATTTTCTTAGATTAATTAGGGTGGGTGTGTGAGCCTGGAAGTAATGAAGCTATGTTTATTTAAATTTTTAGTTTTTTGGAATTTTATCTTTCACAGATCAAAATGATATTCCTCTCCCTACTTATCTTTCCCTAATTAGTATGTGTTTTGAACAGGAAAGGAGTATTGGTAATTAGATTTCTGTGCAAAAACTACCATTAGGGGTGCCCGGCTGGCTCAGTCCATAGAGCATGAGACCCTTGATCTCAGGGTCATGAGTTCGAGCCCCACGTTGGTTGTAGAGTTTATTTAAAAAAAAAAAAA